>NC_061116.1:71243265-71843265 GCF_002878395.1 Capsicum annuum
GTCAACCTAGTCATCAATATTTAGATGATTTTTCCATTTACTGGTTAAGATGATGGCTCATCAACTTAGTCCTCACCAAGTTGACAGCTTGTTTACTTAGTCATCACATTTTGGCAGACAGACACTTCCTGATAAAAATAGCATAACCTTATACTCCAATATCGGATTAAGGTGAAATCAGAGGAGTTAGAAAGAAGACTCAAAGAACTTTCATTTGGTATGAAGTTGGACACCTAACTCATTATATTCTAGAAGTTTGATCGTTGGAAATTGACCCAAGTAGGTATGTCCATTAAAAACTCAATAGTAGAAAAGTTCACAACTCATCTTTGAGTTAAGAGATTTTTATGATCTCAATTCATCTCCAGAGATGTTCCCACACTATAGAATTTATCATCCCACTTATATTGACATAGAATCATTGGGTTCGAATCTCTACATATAGGAACGATGCTTCAAATTCTATCCCAAAAATGTGAGGTGTTACATTATCCCCCCTTGAAATCATTCGTCCTCAGATGATGGGTAAGAATTCATTAAAGCTCCAGAAGTACAGTATAAAGCATGTAACTTTACATTAGGAATTCTCCCTTAGCCGAACATACATAGGAATCAAAAGAAAAGATCTTCATGACATCACCAAGTAAATTGTGTAAGCCGGAATCATGAGAAAATGGGTCATGACTTAGACATGATCTTAGGCATAAGTTCTATGAAACATGATCATTACAACGTAAGTCATTAATTTTTGAAGGAAATCTCAGCCTCATTAAGATTGATACTTGACACGAAATAAGATTTTTGTGGGACATAAGAATAGAAGAATTCTTCACCTCACATGATACGTCTAATAGCCCTTAAATTTAGTGACGTTTCTCCACTATGCTTTGAGCCTTGAATACCAAACTTCACCACTTCAATCTTATAATTCCTTCACAAAACACATAACTACAAGAGCCTGAGTCTAACTACATATTTTTCCAATATTAAACCCTAAATCGAAGTTAAAAATCCTAGCTTGAGCTATGAGACCCTATCCTCTACACCCCTCCAAGAATACTACTACATTTTATCACTATAATCAAACAACCTCAGGTCTTAATCAAGGAGTACTAGCCATATAACACAATGGTTTGTGTATCTATCAATCACCACATTCAAGCCAATGTTAACTACACACACTTTATGGATCTCCCTTCCAAAAACCAACAACTTTAATCAGTACCACAAGGAATCTTACAACATTTCTACTTACTAAATATTTCACACAACCAAAATTCATCTCCCTCTACTTCTTCATATAAAATCTTAGTTCGAGTGTCCACACCCAAAATTTTCACATTAAAGAATAACCACTTCGTTATCAAAAAACATTACTATGCCTCCAAAGTCACTACCATCCTAATATAGCGGGATCACTGAGGGACTAGATTACAACCATCAAGAATAGGTGTGTTACTACTCAATTATGAATCCTATTTGTCATCTACTCAAAGTGAGACATGCGAGGTGAGATACGGTATGATGGACATAAAATACTTCACAGGAAATACCGAGATCATAAATAGAGGGTTGTTCAGACATAAACATAATACAACATACTTTCTTCGGATTGAGAATAGTGAAAAATATGATTTCATACATCAAGGTTCACATAACATAAAGCTGAGATTTAAATATTCAAAGAACAAGACATGGATTGTTTCTTGAAGCTATTGATTCTCATTCTAATAACTGACAATGGTCATTAGTTTACATAGATAACATCACTTTGGGCTATGACAAGACATAAGATGAGTTGGTAACATATATATAGTATAGTTCCTCAGAACTAAAAATAAAATAAGACATGAAGTTATGGACCATAAGCTTCATATCATAGAGCTTTAATACTTGGAAGATTGTATTCTTGAGAATCGATATGGATCCTAGTTCAGGGGTTAGAGCATGGACATAAGTTGCATATAGAATTCAAACTTTAGGCATAGGCATAATTTGAATACAAAATACATTGGTAGAATTCCCACTTAAATCAAAGTAGGAGGAATTTTCTAGAATAAGAATAGATTTATCCTAACTCTTCCCTGAAACTCTCCACCATGAGGAAAATTTAAGATCTGCCTTAGTTCATAATCTCCCCCCTTAGTTCAAAAATTATAATCCTTGACTTGTGTACATATCCTCTCATTAAACCAACAATCATAACACTCAACATAATTGGGGGGGGGGGAGGTATCACTAAACACATAAACTCCAAACTCCCCTATAAACTATAATATAAAGGCACTACCCTTCAGCGATACTAATCTTAACTTTTATTAGGTTCCATAATCATCACCCGATAGCTCACACTCTCATGAGCATACAAGTCCATACTTCTTAACACATAACAATTTATTCCCCTTTCCTTAGAATACCAACATTAAACCTCTAATCGTATAATCTCACAACTTAACTAAATATTTCAAACTATACAAGGGCATACATCGTCTAGCTATATTTTCCTCAATTCGTCTCTAAAGAGCACTATATAAAACTGCTAGACTTCTCCATACAAAGACATTCAGGAACATGAACTAGGTACACATGGCACTTAGACACTTAAAACCTCATTTAAAAATATGCTACCTGAGGTTAAACATATTCTTATAAACCAACGCTCTTATCCACCTAATGACTTATCCACAAATCATTGCTTTAACACTAGTCCTCGTGCATAAGTACCACAATTATCCACTCTGACTTGTCGTAGTTTATTAACCTAAGATCTTCCACACATCAAATCAAGCCTACTAATTTACTCCCACAAATCTCACATCACTATCCTTAAGCTAAAATTCATTTCACCATAATTACATCTAAAGTTCAATATCAACATCTATTATCAATCATGAATCGCCAATGAAACATCTCACATACTTTAATAGTCCATCAAATTATATGACAAATTAATCAATCTAAATTCTCATTCCACTTAACTACAGCCTACACATGCATCTTCTTCACATTATTTCAACTACACCTTAAAATTGACTATACATCTTCCCAGATACTAGATGGGATTACAATAGCTGAATAAAAATCAAGGGACTCTTATTGTAGTAAGACCACATAATCAGGATAGTCGATCTTAATCTTATAACATAACCCCTTAAGGTCTATTATCACATTCTCCTTCCACACAATACATCTACTTACTCATAACCACCTTTAAAACCTTCAAAATTCTATAAAAACCACTGTGTCCCCCTTTTTAAGATTTCCCAACTGAATGCTAAACTTATATATTATAGACTAATCTATTCACAATTAACATAATATGATCATTTTCTTCTACTATAATAACTAGCCATCATAAGCTCCTTCCCAAGTTCAAATAAATGCTAAATAACCTTAACTAATTACTATCTCTGCTAACTAGTTTAAAATCTTCACATCTTTCTGCAACCATAGTGAATAACCATAAGAGCATACCACCCCCAACACTCGCTTAATGGTACAAAAAGACCACTATCTTTTACACTCAAAAGTCACTCTTACCCTGGCTTTTAAAGTTATGATTTCGTAACTCTAACATTGGGATCATCTTATTATCTAGAGGTTCATATAGCCCAAATTATACTATCTCTAGGGTGGAAATAATATCCTAACTAATCCATGCAATTATTTGACTCCCAAGTCCATTTAAATCTAATCCATTGCCACCAAGGACATTCTAAAATCACTTTTACGATCCATTAGCCTTTAATGCAATGCATTTTTTAAAAACTAAGTTAAATCATCCAAATTCCATATTCAAAACCAAAGTCATAATAGTGGATTGAGTTTAATACCATTATCACACTAAATTTTTATCAACTTTGGGGAAACCCATGTTTCCCATTCAAATCCTCATAACAATGCACACATTCGGGCCCAAAAACCATCAATTAAAGTATAAACAACATATTTAAATTATGGGAAATACAATTCAAGTAATAAGCATCAAAAGCCCTCTTTCCCAATTTCAAACCCAATAATCAAAATCATATGAATAATAATTAAATATATGCCATAATGTAAGAATACAAGTTTGGGATAAGCAACATGCCTTTTGATGAAAGGATTTTGAGAAGAACTTTAATTTGAATTCAGCATTTTAAGTTGATCCTTGAAAAGAAATCCTAGTTTTATTTCTCTTGAGAGTGGAGAGGAAAAAAAGATATGAAAAGTTAATATCTAAGTAAATAGATTTTAAAGGGTGATTTAAGTCATGGGGGTAGGGTTTGAGGTGAAGAAAAGGCCAAAATACCCCTAGACAAAGCAGACAAATCACAGGAATTCTTTAGTTTACACTAAGTTTACAACCCATCAGTTTGGTGATAACTCGTCAACCTAGTCGTCAATATCTAGATGATTTTGCCGTATAATGGTTAAGCTTGGCGACTTGGTTTGACGGCTCATCAACTTAGTCTTCACCAAGTTGATATCTCATCAACTTAGTTGTCACCTTCTGGTGGACAGAAACATCAAAGTAAAATGAGCATAACTTTTTATCCGATATCGGATTAAGATTAAATCAGAGGAATTAGAAAGAAAACTCGAAGAACTTTTATTTGGTATGTAGAAGGACACCTAACCCATTCTATTCTATATGTAATAGTTATTGGAAGTTGATGTAAGTAGGTACGTCTACTAAAAACTCAATCGGTAGAAAAGCACTCAACTCGTCATTGAGTTAGGAGATTTTTGTGATCTCAATTCATCTCCAAAGATGTTCCCCACACTATAGAATTGATCATCCCACTTATATTTACATAGAATAATTAGGTTTGGGTCTATACATATAGGAACTATGGTTTAAATTCTATCCCAAAAATTTGGGGTATTATATTAATTTAGGCGTACCTGAAGTATATTCAATGTTGTGGTTGATCTATCCTTCTAGAGTTGATCTACTACCTCTCTTTATCTATTTCATGCATTATTTTTTATTCTAAGATAGATTATGATCCTTTTGGACTATCAATTTATTTGTGACATTTGAGATGTATTGAGTATATCTTACATTGTGACACCAGGTTTTGGAATATTATATGGTATCGTTGGTTTTATATTTTTGGTTATTATCATATATGCGTTGTTCAAATCCCTTCTAGGAATCTTGCCTTGTATTTTGATAGTAATTCTTCATTTTATATCAATTTGGGTAATAGGCTTACCTATCAAGGCTTATTGTAACAATTGCCATCATGACAGTGTGTTTTTTGGATCATGATAGAGTATAACTCTGTAAATCCATTTCTCGGGATAAACTCTGGGATTAAATCAGTATAATGGCATAGAAAGGGTTAGAATCTCCCTCAATCAAAGCAAATAGTAGTGATAAAAGAGTGGGTAAACCATGGACCGAAATCAATCTAGATCGAATTTTCAAATATTATTTTTAGCTCAAAAAGATTGTAAATCATCAATTAAAGAGGTACGATGCTATTCATACAAAAATCTAATTTAAAATTGAAAAGTAGGAATAAATCTTGTTCTAGAAAACAATTGTAAAAAAATGATTTGGTTGGAATCGTACCACTATGTGAGCATGAATTTACCATGATATATGCATGCCATCACAAGTATCCAAATAATACAACCATAAGCTTCCAAGTATGCATAAACTAAAGCCATATCTTTTATAGGGACAGATTACTCACTCGGAGTCTAGTTGGCATCCTGACCACAACCTTAGGCATAATAGTATATAACTAGCACAAAAATAATACTATAATCCAAGAAACTATGATCTAATTCACTAAGTCTAATAGTAAGCCCTATAATAAAGGGTCCTTATCATCAACTATGATCACATACATATAATTAATCTAGAGTGATATAACTCTATAGTCATAACAAGTATCTCATCCTGAGGGTCGGTTCAACCCTGTATCTCCAAACTCCCTAGTTAGGTTAAGTCATAAGGTGCTAGTCATAAACATGTCCTATTATACTTATCTAGCATACAATCTATACCATACTTTATCTCATGAAAATAGTAGACTGAAGCCTACCTCGATGCCAAAAGTATATGTCTTAAATCATGCACAACTCACTTGTCATTGCTCCACAATCCAGAAATGACATGATGGTATAAAAATAATATTATGCATATTAATAGGAGTAAAATGATACCCATGTTACTACCAAAAATATTGGGTCGGAATTTAGGTCAAGAGTAGGCCTGTGGAGCCTGCAAACAAAATCCAAAATTTAACCAGCCATGAGGTCCCTTGAAGGATAAGGAATGTGTACTCAAAAGTTGAGTCACAAATTTGCATAAATCGAGGTCCAACCAGTCCGTAAGGTCTAAGTATTTAATGTTCAAAGAATTTACAATGAAATGGGATGGAAATTAACGGGAAAATAATGCAAAATGACCAAAGAGTGTTAGCTAACTTACCTTAGCTTTAATGGAATATTCCCTACCCTTTCCACACTCAAATCTCTGAAAAATGGTGGAAATTGGTTAAGATGAATGGGATTTTTAGGTGAAGAAAGGGGATTTAACAATCCATCTGTGTTGCTAAAGTAGTCACCTAGTCTCTCAAAGGACTGCTGCTAAAATGACTCTTTGAATGCTATTGTGGTTAGGCACGAGGATGTGAGGATCACTATAGTAGTGCATTGGCCGATAAAGGGATGTCTGCTAAAGTAGAATTGATCGATTAAGCGGTCCTCAACCAAATATACAAGGCTACTAAAGTGACCCAATGTCTCTAAAGTGACTACTGATTAAGCAGTCAAATGGTCACTTAAGTGGTTACACCAGCAACTTGAGGCATCAAATTTTCTAATTCCAAAATGGACTCGGATTATGTGCTCCTGATTCGATTGAAATACCCTCCGCACATATGAACTATGCTACCATAAAAAATTTGACATTCCAGACGCAATGGAAACATTGGAACTTTCATATGAGATTGTTTTGACTAAATATAGGGTCCACATCTATAGAGCATTTTTTTAGAATCCACCCATAGTCCAAAATGAGTCCAGATGCATTTGTACCTGAACCAAGGGTCTCCTTACCCTAAAATTAATATTTTATGGCTAGTGGCACTATCAAAATTCTCATCCGAGGTCGTCGACTAGAAGGTTTGGTCTAAGACCAATTCCATAACAGTGATAGCTCCAAAACATGAAAATGAGCCTAAAGCCCAAATGAACTACCCCATAATCGAATTGAACCAATAGTTCAGGAAATTTATAAATGGCCTATAGATATTGTGGGATGGCTTAAAATGCCAAAAATATGCATAAATTGAGGAAATAACTTAAAGGGTCATTACGATATCCACTACTAAACAAACTTTAATCCGCAAAAGTTAATGGATAGAAAGAGCACGAAATCTCAAAGGGGTGAGGTACTAGACCTGCATGCTCCGGGAAAGACTCTCCAGATAACCTCTAAGAAGAGATAATGTTTTCAAATGATTTTTCTATAGGTATCCCTTTTTTAACCAAGTTCCTTACTTAACTTTCCAAATAGAAAAAACTCAACCTTAACGACTAATCGGCCCCCAACTAGACTAAGAATGGCTGAGGCATGCAAATCAAAATCACAACACACTCACACCACATTGATACCAGCCCAACCAAGTGAAAGATCAACCAAGCCAAGGGCAATTGGACCCAACTCCAACATCCAAATATAACTTTCTTTTGCTTTTCCAAACTCGCTATCAATTCAAAAACAAACAAAAAGTCATCCCAATCTTGTCCATATAATCCCGTCATACTGACCTAGAAGAAATAAGTTGATCAAATGGAAGTCCATAATGGCAAGCATAAGAATAAACCCATAAGGTATTACCTGCACTAATGAATAGAGATGGTCAAAGCATGCGATCTCCTACTATTTCATCAAATTTTCTCGATGATTGATTAATCAATATATTTAGTCGCTTATATGACTTCAATGACTAGCTTGGCCAGTCACTTACGTGATGCAATCTATGACAATGAATACGTATTCGAATATATCACCAAGGATAAGCCCTCCACAAGGTCACCTTAGGTCGAACAAGTACCAAAAATAGAAATCTCAGAATCTAACCATATAGAGCAACCTTAACCCAAATAAACCATGAACCAGGAAAATAGACCAATCTTGACACTAATGTTTAGGTCAAGACCAATACTGTAGAATGAACCAAGCGAATCAAGATAACAAATTCCCAAATTAGTCGACTTCAGAAATGGATATAGAAGAGGATCACCTATTTACACCAACTTAACTCAACTGAACCATGAACCACGTCGTGGTAAGAATGGACTACCCAACTCAGCACAAATATAACAATCAAAGAAATCACCAGGAGTCTAGACAAACAAACCTAAAAGGCAGATCTAAAATGTCTCGACATCAACCTCAAGACCACTGTCGGGTGATGAGCTATCAAAATTGGAATAAACAACACATGAACTTATCAACTTTATAAATAAGCTATAGAAAAGGAAAGCGAATGCCAAAATCTCAGCAAACTAGAAGGCGACCCCAGAATCCCAAATTTGAGATGGGCAATAATACCAATTGTTAAATCTAAAACCATAATAGAATAAAGGAAGGCCAACCTACTTTCACATTTTATTAACCAGTCAATAGTCTAACGAACTTTGCCAACAAAATAGGAAAATGACCAACCTCACCTTTATAAAAGGAGAAAATCATACAACCAAGGTAGTAGTCAAGGCCAACGAATAAGCATTGCGAGGAAGGGAGTTCTAACTAGATAATGCTAGTCTAGTTGTCTATTAATCAATGATCAATCAATGTCAAAATGATAATAATAATAATAATAATAATAACAACAACAATAACAATAGAAACATCAGTACAAGGGAAAGGTGGTACCAAATTTAAAAATCAACAAGTACCACTTTAGCGCAATAAAAAGGCCAATATGCCATGGTAAATGGGACTTGAACCCAAATTCTACATCCCTAGGGAAATATAAGTACTTATACAGTCTATCCACTACTAAAAGAAATCATCAAGTCACATAATCATAAAGTCTACACCAAGGAACGCTAAAACAAATATAAATTTACCAAGCCATATAATCATCAATGGGTATGAAAACCCTAATTCAAATCAAATAGAAATAAAGGCTAGGAAATCAAAGGCGCACCAGTCACAATGGAAATCCAAAGTCATAAACTTGATATGGCTAGGGGTCCAAACTCAGACTGAATGTTTCAATCACCAACTGAGGTACTAAATGCATTTACTCTAACTGAAAGTGTCATAACATAATAAGACTAATCAAGATGAGTTGAATAACTAATAATTATAGATCAACAATACTCTCTAGACCAATGATCGATCTTTCTTTAATCGTAATAAACCCTTGAAGACCTAACCTGGCAAGCAACATAACCTGAGCCCAACCTACTACCAACTAAAGTTGAGGACACTTCCTACAAGATGACCATCCTCTCTATAATCATAATATACCTTACAATCTCTAAGATGGTGAAAACCCTATGTTAACCCTGTCTGAATATCCAAATCGCATTTGGGGCACTATATAGACCAGTGTCCAATTCCAACAAAACCAAAATAAGCTCCTGCAGTACTTTGGCATACTGCACCCACTAATGCAAAAAGGATATTCCACAATCTAAAAATCTATACTGAATACTCCACAAGGTGCAACTAGAACTCTTGCCATCATGAACACCATGGTTGATCTGACAGCCACCTATAGCATGAGATGCTACCTTTATGGAACTGATAGGATGCAAATAAAGTTGATCCCTGATAGGAGGATCTCTACTCTCAGATGGAATACTAATAATATTGTACTAATGACATGGCCTCTAACTACCACCTTTATATATCCCAATATATGCTCTCTCTATGGCAATTGAATGATCAATAACTGAGAGAAAGAAAACCCAATTGTTATTATATTCTCTGACACTAATTATTATGGAAAAGCTAATCCTACAATAAAATAATGCACCATATCATACTCTGAAGTATATAGCTTAGGAGTATGTCTGCCCCACTCAAGAAACCAAATCTCATACTCTAAAATGGATAAGAAACCCAGCTAAACACCAACAACATGCTAGATATTGTCTCTAGTTATGAGGTATCCATAAAAAATTTTAGAATCCCCAACACTGAATCTTAAAAGGCTGAAGCAGTCATATACTCTGGTGAAGCCTGGGGTGGCTCCAAATGCTTTGACTGATGCTGAAGATCTTTGATATTAATCTCTAGTAACATGTGTTGAAGTCCCACCTATATTTACCGATAACCTCGTATAATCAATCTAGAATAGAATAGAGTCAAAGAAGGCACTAGACATCATATAAATACAAACATACAATAAGGAGTCAAGAATAACATTTTCTAAAAATGACCAGTAGCCACTCGGGACCTAAACCTTCACAGTGAGCTACATAATGCCCTTTAATCCCAAATTAAAATAGTTTCCACATAAACCCAACCATAAACCAATGATTCTTTATTAAGGCATTTACCAACTTGGTATTATCATATCAATAAGCTTACAAGCTTACATAATAATGCCAAACTAATCCAAGTAATTGTTTGACTCCCAAGTTCCATTTAAATCCAATACATGGCCACCAATGGAATTTCATAATCATTTTTACAATCCATTAGCCATAATGCAATGTATTTTTTCAAAAGAAAGTTAAATCATGCAAATTTCATATTCAAAACCAAAGTCATAATAGTAGGTTGAGTTTAATACCATTATCATGCTAAATTTTTATATTCTTGGGGGAAAACCATGTTCCCCATTCAAATCCTCATAATAATGCACCTATTCGGGCCCAAAACCATCAATTAAATTATAAACAACACATTTAAATTATGAAAATACAATTCAAGTAATAGGCGTCAAAATCCCTCAGCCCAATTTCAAACCCAATAATAAAAATCATATGAATAATGATTAAATATATGCCATAATGTAAGAATACAAGTTAGGTATAAGCAACATGCCTTTTGACAGAAGGATTTTGAGAAGAACTTGAATTTGAAGCATTTTAAGTTGATCCTTAAGAAGAAATCCTAGTTTTATTACTCTTGAGAGTAAAGAGGAGAAAGAGTGATGAAAAGTTGATATCTAAGTACATAGATTTTAAAGGGTGATTTAAGTCATGGGGTAGGGTTTGTGGTGAGGAAAAGATCAAAATTCCTCTAGAGAAACAAAAAAAAATCACAGGGATTCTTTAGTTCACGACTAGGTTTACAACCCATCAGTTTTGTTATAACTCGTCAACCTAGTCATCAATATCTAGCTGATTTTGCCATTTAATGGTTAAGTTTGACGACTTGGTTTGATGGTCATCAACTTAGTCGTAACCTAGTTGATAGCTCATCAACTTAGTTGTCACCTTCTGGTAGAAAGACACTTCCAAGTAAAATGAGCATAACTTTTTATCCGATATCAGATTAAGGTTAAATCAGATGCATTGGAAAGAAAACTCGAAGACCTTTTATTTGGTATGTAGTAGGCCACCTAAATCATTATATTCTACATGTAATGGTTGTTGGAAGTTGACCTAAGTAGGTACATCTACTGAAAACTTAATCGGTTGAAAAGCTATCAACTCGTCATTGAGTTAGGAGATTTTTATGATCTTAATTCATCTCCAAAGATATTTCACACACTATAGAATTGATAATCCCACTAATATTGACATAGAATAATTGGGTTTGGGTCTATACATATAGGAATGATGGTTCAAATTCTATCCCAAAAAGTTGGGGTGTTACATTGATTTAGGCGTACCGGGAGTATATTCAATGTTGTGATCGATCTATGTTTCCAGAGTTGATCTACTACCTTTCTTTATCTATTTCATGTATTGTTTTTTATTTTGAGATAGATTACGATCCTTTTGGACCGTCATTGTATCTTTTACATTTGAGATGTATTTAGTATATCTTACATTGTGACACCAGGTTTCGGAATATTGTATGGTATCATTGGTTTTGTATTTTAGCTATTATTATGTATGTGAGGTTCAACTCTATTCTAGGAGTCTTGCCTTGGGTTTTTATATTGATTCCTTATTTTATACCAGCTTGGTTAATAGGCATACCTTTCAAGGCTTGTTATTGCAAGTGTCATAATGACACTATTGTTTTTGGATCATGATAGAGTATGAGTCTGTAAATCGATTTCCAGGATAAACTCACAGACTAAATCAATATAATAGCATAGAGAGGGTTAGAATCCCCCTTAATCAAAGCAAATACTAGTGATACAAGAGAGGGTAAACCAAGGACAAGAATCAATCTCGATCTAATTTTCAAAACATTACTTTTAGATCAAAAAGACTGTAAATCATCAGTTAAAGAGGTGCGATTCTCTTCATAAAAAAATCTATTTTAAAATTGAAAAGTAGGAATAAATCTTGTTCTAGAAAACAATTCTAAAAAAATGATTTGGTTGGAATCGTACCACTATGTGAACATGAGTTTACCATAATATATGCATGCCATCACTAGTATCCAAATAATACAACCATAAGCTTCCAAGCATGCATAGACTAAAGCCGCATCTTTTATAAGGACAGATTACTCACCTAAAGTCTAGTTGGTATCCCGACCGCGACCTTAGGCCTAATACTATATAACTAGCATAAAAATAATACTATAATCTAGGAAACTATGATCCAATTTACTAAGTCTAATAGTAAGCACTCCACAAGGTTACCTTAGGTGGAATAAGTACAAAAAATAGAAATTTCATAATCCAACCATATAGAGCAACCTTAACCCAAATAAATTAGGATAATAGAGTTCCAATATTGACACTAATGTTTAGGTCAAGACTAGTACTGCAGAATGAACCAAGAAAATCAAGATAACAAATTCTCAAATTGATCAACTTCAAAAATGGATATAGAAAAGGTCACCTTTTTACACCAACTCAACTGAACCATGAACCACATCATGGTAAGAATGGACTACCCAACTCCACACCAATATGACAATCAAAGAAATCACCAAGAGTCTAGACCAACAAACCTAAAAGGCAGATCTAAAATGTATCGACATCAACCTCATCAAGACCACTGTTGGGTGATGAACTAGCCAAATTGGAATAAACAAGCCTTGAACTTATCAACTTTATAAATAAGATATAGAAAAGGAAAACCACTGCCAAAATCTTAGCATACCAGAAGGCAGCCCCAGAATCCCAAATTCAAGATGGGCAATAATACCAAATGCTAACTCTAAATCCATTACAAAAAATAAGAAAGGCCAACCTACTTTCACTTTTATTAACCAGTCAATAGTCTATCCAACTCTACCAACAGAATAGGAAAACGACCAACCTCACCTTTATAAAAGGAGAAAATCATACAACCAAGGTAGTAGTCAAGGCCAATGAATAAGAATTGTGGGGAAGAGAGTTCTAACTAAATAATGCTACTCTAGTTGTCTATTAACCAATGAACAATCAACGTCAAAATAATAATAATAATAATAATAATAGAAATAATAGAAACATCAGTACAATGGATAGGTGCTATTAAAAATAAAAATCAACAAGTACCACTCTAGGGCCATAAGAAGGCCAATAAGCCATGGTAAATGGGACTTGAACCCAAATTCTACATCCCTAGGGAAATATAAATACTTATACACTCTATCCACTACTAAAAGAAATCATCTATGGAGGTAGTCACATAATCATAAACTCTACACCAAGGAACACAAAAGAAAATATAAAATTACCAAGGCATGTAATCATCGATGGGTATGAAAATGCCAAATCAACTTAAATAGAAAGTATAGGATAGGAAATCAAAGGCACACCTATCACAATGGTAATCCAAAGTCATAAACTTGATATGGCTAGGGGTCAAAACTTAGACTGAATGTTTCAATCATCAACTGAGGTACTAAATGGATTTCTAGTAATTCCATATTAGGAACACTCTCTAGACCAATGATTGATCTATCTTTAGTTAAAACAAACCCTTAAAGCCATAAACTGGCAAGTAACATAACCTGAGCCCAACCGGCTAACCAACTAACATCAAGGACACTTCCTACAAAATGACCATCCTCTCTACAGTCATAACATACCTTAAGATCTCAAAGATGGTGAAAAACCTATGTTAACCCTGTTTGAACATCTATATTGCATTTGAGGCACTACATAGACCAGTGTTCAATCCCTCCCACAACCAAAATAATCTCCTACAACACTTTGGCATACTGCACCCACTAATGCAAAAAGGATATTCCATAATCTAAAGATCTATACTGAATACTCCACAAGGTGCAACTAGAACTCTTTCTATTGTGAACACAATGGTTGATCTGAGAGACACCTATATCATGAGATGATACCTTTATGGAACTGATAGGGTGTAAAGAAAGTTGATCCTTGTCGGGAGAATCTCTACACTCAGATGGAATGCTAATAATATTGTACTAAGTACATGGCCTCTAACTACAACCTCTATATGTCCCAATATATGCTCTTTGTATGGCAATCGTGTGATCAATAACCTGAGAGAAAGAAGACCCAATTTCTATTATATTCTATGACACTAAATATAGTGGAAAAGGTAATCCTACAATAAAATAATGCACCATATCATGCTCTGAAGTATAAATCTAAGGAGTATGTTTGGCCCAGTCAAGAAACCCAATCTCATACTCTAAAATGGATAAGTAACCCAGCTAAAAACTAACAAACCCAACTCCTTCTTAAGAACTACTTGACGTGCCAGATATTATCTCTAGTTTTGAGATATCCATAAAAAGTTTTAGAATCCCCAACACTAGATCTTAAAAGGATGAAGCAGTCACATACTCTAGTGGAGCCTAGGGTGGCTCCAAATCCTTTAACTGATGCTGAAGATCTTTGATATTAATCTCTAACTCCACAAGCCAAAGATGATCCAAGACTTTAGTAACATGTGCTGAAGTCCCACCCATATTTACCGATAAACTCTTATAATCCATCTAGAATAGAATAGAGTTAAAAAATGCGCTAGACGCTAATATAAATACAAACACACGACAATGATTCAAGAATAAAATTTTCTAAGAATGCCCAGTAGCCTCCCAAAGATAGGATATAACGATCCACAAGACTTTACTAGACACTTAGCTCTTCCACCAACACAATGATACATCTAATCTCTAATACCAACTTACCATGACTCAATTTCTCAAGTCTTGATGGAACCTACTATGACCCACTAGTAGGTAAGCCAACCCATAGACTTGAAAAAATGGTAATGGACCATCAAGAGTAAAGGAGATAAATACCAAAATAACATCTTAAAAAGACTAATATTTATAAATCAACCTAAAGATTTGGTGAAGTGAGTACAAGATCTTCTAATACGATAAAGGTAAAAAGTCAAATACTAAATAAATATAAACATAAAACCTATCTTTAAATACAACCTAGAGGTCTAATCAATAAGTGGGAGAGTAGTAATGCTCCAAACATCAGGATCTTACCCTAAATCTCTGATCCATAGCTGCTCTACATGATGCACACACAAATATTGATAACTCGTTCTATGATCTGCAGTCTACATACCAAACATATGGTACTCAGTAGGCAACTATCGAGTGAGCTCCAAATATAAAGAAAATATAGATGACATGCAAACAAGAATATCAAATACAATGAACTATTAAGGGAGCCAACATGACAAGGCTAGTGAGGCAATAAGGATAACTATCCTATTCTGGCAGTATACAAGAACTGAAGTATTATACCATATATCACTAGCCAATATATGAACAAATAGAGGAATGAGGATATACATATATATAAGACTACGAAATACATATACAATATCAATGATCAAGGAAAGAGAGAGATATATATGGTAATACCATATATAAATCTACATTTATAGATTTGTATCAAACTAATTCAAGGGTAAAACACTAAGGTTGCCAGCTGATGTGCTATAGAAATATAGCACTTTCGATGCTTAAACAATGAAAATATGCAAGTTTTCTAGGTATTTTTATTAGATATGATGTGTTTTGGGTATGATTTATAGAAAACTAGATTTTGAATTCTAAATTCATTAAAAAGGTGAAAATAGAGTTTTTGGCTACTTATTTGATCATTTTTGGGTATTCATGACACTTTCCAAATGCACGTGACCAAAGTATGTGATTAAAGTTGAAGATTTGAAGTTTGGTTACATGTAATAAAAGATCTGGCACCTACTTGTGTTTGCATGTGGACCATATTTAGCACATATGGTCTATATGAGACTAAGGTAAGTGCTGGAATAGAAGATCCAGAGAGTGAAAGAGCTGAAAAGGAACTTTTAGCACTTACCTATGTCAACATTTGGACTGCATGTGGTTAGGATATATGCCAGAAGTCCAAAGTCCCAAAAGAAGAAGCTCCTTGAATTTTTTCTGGCACTTGTTGGTGCCTACATGCACCCAGCCTCAGGATGCATGTGATATATTCCCCCAAGGCCAGGTCGTATGGGGACACACATAAGTGGCCACCGCCTTTTTTTATTTTTTTCATCTGGTCTTTTATTTAAGGCTTTCCTCATGTATTATAAATACTCCTTATGTGTTTTTTAGAAGAAGTGATGCACTCTTGATACTTCCAAACATACTTTGATTTTGAGATTTTATTTTAGTCTTGGAATTCTTTTGTATTGATTTTAGTTGATTAATTTAGTTAATGTTTAAGGTTTTCAGTTGTGATTACATCTTATGATTTCAATCATGAATGTTGTTTATTCTTTCACAAGCATGAGTGGCTAATAAACCTTCATTAGGATGATGGAAACCCTAATGGATTCACAAAGTAGAGGAAGTGCTATTATTGTTCGGAACTAATACCCATGCATGCATTATATTATGTTCACATTAATAGTTATCTTAGAGGTTCCAAACTTTAGTATCCCACCTTGATTATTACTACTTACTCCAAATGAGAAGTAGTGACTAGTAAAAGATAATTACAACTATAATTTTAAGTTTAACTATCAATCCACACTACTAGGGATTATCTAAGTAAAATGGTTAGTTGCCATCTAATAATAAGAGACTTAAAAGGTAATAGTTAACTAGGATCAAGATAAGGGTTAATAAGGTGACATCCTGAGACTCAAAAGGTAAAGGTTGCATTACATCAGTTCATCCAAAAGACTACGGATGGTACATAATTTATCATATTCTGCATGCAAGGTATCGAGTTTGTTCAATAAAGCATGATAAGACTACGGAGTTGAGAATCCTTGGGGGACACAATCCTAGTATTCACCTATGGTTGATTACAACCAAATTTGATATTAGCTACTTGTTTGATGTTGCTACTTAAAACCCCCATTTATTTTTCCAATTTTGTGATAACGCTTAACTTACACGTCAATTGAAGTGCAAGGCGTTCGTTATAAATATATTTACCGATCTTAGGAGTTAGGGTCGAATCCACGAGGAACAATGTGAGTGACAACCAAGTTTATTCGATATAATAGGTACAAGTTAAATTCAAACCAATATTCTAAAAATACAAAAATGGGGGAGACAAATATCAACAGTAAAGTTTCTTTTTTTTGGTTTTTCTAGTATAAATTTGGGGCTATGAATAATTAGACTTTTACCAATTAGGAAAGGATCTTGGGATTAATCATTACTAATGGAATAAGATATGGGTGTTAGTAATCAAAATCAATTTAGTAAATCAAATATGTGTAGGTTCGGTTATAGATTTTGATGCTAGTCTTTCAACAAAACACCAAACTTTCACCCATGATTCTTTTGAATACCAATGGATGTGTTCAATATTTTGTAACCAAACCTTAATTTAGGCATCCCTATTTATAGGATGATACCCATGGTATAGTTAAATTCACAATCACCCTTATGTCTAAGATAGTAAAAATTTAGCAAACTACATACATAATTGTCTATCATTGCTTTGGTCTCCATATCCCTCTTTTAAGGATGATGTGGATTCCTAAAGTTCACCCTAAACCCTTCTTTTAATGATGGCCTTAAGCTTTCTAGAAATTTGAGATCTAATTCATTAATAACGCTCAACTCACTCAAATAATTATGGTGTGAGGTGATCGTTGTCAAACAACCCAACTAGAGTTGGGGTTGAATCCACAAAAAGTGAATTATAGGCTTCAAATCTTATAGGTGTCATAGTTACTACAAGTTTAACCAGAATGATAACAAAACAAGACATGTAAAATAAAATAGGGGTTTGATTTGGAATAGTTTGTCAACTAACAATGTACGGATGTAACACTTTTGATTTAAAATTAAGAATAGAAGGGGTCTTCGGATCATGACTACCTAAAGGTAAAGACTGTGGGTTAATAATGGTTTGGAATAAGTTTTAGTTGTTGATCAAAGGATAGGCTAGGTCGAAAGTCATTGTAGTTGTTAATCTTTCAATAAAACTATAATTATTTCACCCATTAGCTCTTTCAAGAACCTAACAAGTGTGCAATTCGTAATCACAAAAACATCAATCAAGCATCTCTATTTCTAGGATGAAGCTCTTGACATAGCTTACACTCTAATCACACTTATTTCTAATATTTCAAAAGGTAGTAAATCATACACTTAATTGTCCAACATTACTTTATCCCTATATAACCCTCTGTCAATGATGTTATGGGTTATCTCAAGTTCACCTTAGTCCCTCTTTCAAAGATAACAAAGGGTTTTTAGAGTTTGGGGTTTTCACCTATTAAACTCATTTGGAGATTTGGGGTTTTCACCCATCAAATTCCAATTAATAAGCTCAAGCAATGGTGGAATCCATATTCAACAACTAAAAATCCTGCAAACACAACAAAAACCACAAAAAATACACTTTAGTTCAACTTAATCCCAAGACTAAATTACTTAGCTACTCATGAATTGAGCAAAGAGAAATATACCATGAGTATTATCCAAAACATTCATTCTGCACAAAATCACTAAGAAATTAAGCCTCCAAGAGTAGTTACACACTTGCCCAATTAGGTTTTCTTCTTCTTAAATCAAAACTAGTTATGAGGTAAGCAATACCCAAAGAAGTAAGGACTTTTTCTTATATATGGTTTAGGATTCATCTAAGTGCTATTACAGATCTGCCTTTGGGCATATTCTAGCTGAACTGTGATTGTACAAGACTGTCCGTGATTGCAACTATGCAATTGTGGTTGTGTTCTACAACCGTGTTGTGCTAACTATCTTGACTATCACCACTCATCAACACCCCCAACTTAAGACCTTGCTTTTCCTCAAGCACCACCACCCCTTTCTATGATACAATTTCATATGTATACCTTCGTTCAATCACCTAATGATTATGATGACTTAGACTTGATTGTTACCAAAAAAGATTTTCACACATGGGCAAATAGTCATTTAACGACTTCCTCTAATAATAAAATAAAATAGTGAAGGATGAAATAGACTTTGAGGGGAAACCATGTAACAACTATTAACACTCTAGAAATGACTCACATATTAAATATAATCATGCTATAATTTCATTTATCTCATTGCATAGAAGATGACAAAATCACCCACCTCAACTAGTTTACGTGCCTCCTTACAAGAAAGGAAAAATTCAAACACCTAGTTACCGATCATACAACAAGGAATTTTAAGTGAAAACACTCACTCTCTTAAGAAATTCTCCATGTTAACAAGACCTTGCCATAGGCTTGCCCCTATTTTTAATCACCACTACAGTGACCACACTTGGTTGGGAATCACAAAAGGACTTTTTGATCTTGTAATGTAGGTTTAGGATAGGGTAGGATATTAACTTGGGATGATAAGACTAAACCCTCCTTGAACTTCTACATCATAATTCTTTTATTTATTTCTATTTGGGCTACTTCTTTTATTCTTTTACTAATTTTCCTACACTCACATGCTCTTCACCTTTTTTTCTTCACTCTTTTTGCATGCATTTAAAATCTATGCATTTTATTCTTTTAATGGATTTTATCTTTATTCAAAGAGAAATGCTTACTTGTTTAAGCTTGTAGGCACCTTCTTACGACTTTGTGGCTCAACTATATTTCTTTCTCTTTCCACCACCCCCAACTTAGGTGTTTAGCCTCAATTTGTATTTTAAAGTTCAAGGAGGGTAGGTTTAAGAGGGAATGAATAGAAGGGTCATGACTTGTAATGTGTTTGCCAAAGAAAAGTACAAAGGCTCAAAGAGGGTGACTAGGGGTAACTCCTATGTTTAAGTAAGCTTTTTAGGCTAAAGTGGGCTTCCAAAATCACAAGATGGCCTATGATCAATTTACCAACAAAGAACAATCAAGATTTATCTTTGAAATAATAATGGGGCAAGTTCTAGGTGGTACAAGTACACATGAGATGGAGATAATTAACCTCACACACATGGCATGCAAATATTGTCAAAGGGGTTTAATTGTTTTATCCTCTTGAGACAAAGGTGGAGTATTCACTATTTTTCCAAAGTCAACTTTCTAGTCATAGAAAGAGGGAAAATTTTGTGACAAAGTTGCTCATGTCCATGCCTTCAAATTTTGCAATATTTTGGATGGAGGGGGTTGTTTGCTTTTGTATCCACACCTCATATAGTTTTCTAATCACGACAACCATCTAATCTATAGTCTCACATTGCAAATAATAGTATGGGCAACCCACCCATATGGTTATTCAGACTTCACCAATGGATATTAATGTAATCCCAGATCATCAATGCTACATGTACTTAGACTTCCCTTGCATTTGATGGCCTTGATGCCATGGGTACTCAGATTTCCCCTGAACTTATAGTTGGAAACCGAATCACGATAGAAAGGCTCTTCTATTAAAACTTAAACTAAAATAGAAAACTAAGAACAAAGTAACTAATCTATGCAAATGTATACACCATCAAAGTTCCCTAATATTACAACCCAAGTAAAACTAAGAATCATCTAAAAGATTAGAAAAGTATGTACAAATATCAATAATACATGCCCAAATTAAATGACTAAGAAGACACCCCCAACTGAGTGGATAGCAGTGTCCCCACTGCATAAGTAATCAAGGATAAAAGAGATAAGGGTGCTCCCTGTAACCACATCAAGGGATGCTTTCACTCTCAAATTCTGCATTATCACCATTTTTCTCCAGATTAGTCCACTTGGTTGGGGCCTTGTCATGAATCTTCACCTAATATGAAGGAAGTCTATCTCAAGGTTTTAGGACCTTCTATAGACCCTTCACCCCATTCCATAATTGAGAAAGAACTCATCCCTTTTTTTTCTCTTGTAAATATTTTTTCATATTCAATTTGAAGGTCTCGGTGTGACTCTTCCAAATAGGAGTAGGCTTTGTCAAGATTAGAACTGGAGGCCTCTTTCTTTTTTTGGTCCTCTCTGTACTTCTCATATTCAATAAGTGACACATAAGAATTATGAATGGTGGAAGGATCTCCCAGTCCTTCTGGTAAACTAGACACAATCTCTTTGATGGTTATAATATTTACTCCAATCTTCTCAAGAGGTCCAGTGGTGATTGGCCTATGAGGCTCGGGTACACTGCATGCCAACTTTTCCAAGTCGATCTTTATGTTCTTACTTTTATCGGGTATGCCATCTCCTTGAATCCTCAAGGGGTAAATGGGGGTACTAGGGCACACCCATGCATCACTAGCATACTCTTCCACCCTCACTTTCCTATAAAGCTCCGTAATCAAAGAAGGGAAGAAAATATGTGTACCACCTTCATTCTTGAAATGATCTATTTCATTAATCAAGAGCTGAACAATATCCAGTGAGACGCTATCTCGAATACAAGTAACTATCCTAGCACGTATTTCTAGGACTGTTGTTATGTGGGTTTATGGCGACACTCGGCTACAAATGATGTGCAACCATATCCAAGCCTCAAAAGTGAAGTTGTTCATAGAGATGTTGCTGTTAGTCTTGGTCCATTAGACTTCCTTTCTAGGTCATAGTTGTTGTTCCAACCAACTCCCTTGTTTACACCTCTTTGATTTGAATTCACCAATGTCTGTATGTTTGAGCCTATAAACATCATTGATTTGCTTAGCCCCAACTTTATTTAGTTTTCCCCAAATCTTGATAGTCATATTGAATGGGTCCAAAAAATATACTTCACTGATATTAGCATAAAATTCACGTACCCATTATTTATTTCCAATGTATGGATCTGGGGAGAAACACTGCCACACTATGGCTTCAAGTTTGTCATGAAATGCCGGTACTTTCTCCAACACATTCTCCAAGAAAATTCCTTTTTCGAAAGCAACTTTGTCCTTTACAGATCACTATAGTAACGAGTGTGGCACTCAGGTGCCATGAATCAGAAAGAATCATACTTATCCATGAGGTTGTCCTGAAAGCACTAGGCATACATTATATCAATGAATGACATTTTATCATGCAAACTATGCCATATTATTCATTAATGTTCACAGAAATGGGTTCTCGATGTTGCTAGGTCAAAAATTAAAAGTGCAGGATTTTTTGTATGATAGGAAATTAGACCCAAATACCACGATCGCGAACCTTGACCGCGATCATGTTGTTGCGATCGTGGTCAACTGATCGTAGTCATGGTACCTGAGGCTGGCTTCATGCCAGCTTATCATGTTTAAATTTCTTATAAGTTTTTTTGGGTTATGAGTATGCTCTACAGTATGGATGTATAGGAAAAATAATTAAGCAATTCTAGCAAGTGTTTGAATGCGCCCTTTAAAATGCAATTTCCCCTATTGAAAGTTCATTTGGGAAAACTATCAAACACTTGGTGTGCACATCTTGTTTGTCTAAAGTTGATGCACATTATTGGGTCATCAAGATGTCCACTTGTGTGCACACCTTATCTAAGCAGCTAATATCATACCACAGCAGGTATGATAACATGGAAGTCATAACAATCAAAACTTTAGGCCCTCTCTTAATCATGCATTCTAGGGTCTTTTGTTAAATATAAGAATACAGATTCATGACACTTACCAAAGTTATGATGGAATAGGGATGCAAAGATGCTATTTAAGAACTTAAAAACTTACCCAGCAATTAGCCCAAATTAGATAGTACAATATTTAAAGGGAGTGTGAGGGGAAATAAGGGTTTAAATACTAAAGTGGTTGTGATCGCGGTTTGTGGAGACGATCGTGAAATCCTGCATCACCACAGACACCCGCGTCACCGCGATTGCGGTTGGGGACTACGATCGTAGTAACTGTGAGTTATTTTCCCCTGTCCAGCTGTTTACTCAACTTTCACAAATTTTTCCTAGTTCAGTTTTCAATGTATAATTACACAATCTATCCTATGCAAAAGATAACATCTATCCTACAAAATCATAACAAAAAGGATACGAGCCACTCTCATGGCATTTGTGGATTGTCTCCCACCTAGCACTTTAGGTATCATTATGGTATGACCTCTTTATTCCTTCATTATCAAGGTGGGTCTTCAAACCCCTCCTTATTTATCTTTTCATTTTCAACGTCTACCACGGATACTACTTAAAGTTCTGCGGTTTGTTTTTTTGACTTACAAATTCTAAAGAGACTTCATCCTCCTGCACCCTAAATTTCATATCCCCCATCTTTATATCAACAATAGCTCTCCTTGAGGACAAGAAAGGACAGCCAAGGATGATAGGTACTTCTTTATCCATTTCACAAACCAATACCACAAAGTCTGTCGGAAGTATAAACTTGCCCACTTTGACAAGGACATCAAACGAAATTCCCACCAGCCTTTTAATAGACCAATCAGCCATGAGAAGTCGCATAGAGATTGGAATAGGGGTATTCAATCCAAGCTTCTTGTAAATGACAAAAGGCATTGAGTTGATACACGTAACAAGGTCACATAGAGCTCTTTTAAATTCATGCGTCCAAATTGTGCAAGGGATGGTGAATGCTCCGGGGTCATCCTTCTTTTCCACAACCTTGCTATCCATGATAGCATTACACCCATGAGTCACCCCAATGGTTTCACCTTCAATAAGCTTTGTTTTAGAGATCAACTTTTTCATCAACTTAGCGTATCCTGAGATATTTTGGATTGCCTTAAGAAATGGGATATTTATTGATAGGTTTCTAAGTTTTTCCATGAACTTCCTCAATTTGTCACCTTCCTATTTTTTATGAAATTTTGAGGGAATGGGGGAGGAACTTGGATGGTTAGCCCTACATCACCTTGTGGCTTTTTATTTTCTACCACTTCTTCATCACTTTTCTCGATCTCTTTCTCATCATCTGCTTCCGTTCTTTAGGGATCATCTACTTCTTTTATTTAGGGCATCACTTTCTTTGCTTTATCCTTGAATAAATTCTCACTCAAGTCTCCTCTAAAGGGCTCATTTATTACCTTCCCACTCCTTATGACAATTTGTGGAACTTGGGCATCATTCTTTGGATTAGCAATTGTGCTACTAGGGAATCCACCTCTACGCCTAGCATTTAGTTGTATGGAGGTTTTCTCGACTTGGGTTTACAATAGCTTAATAGAGGTGGAGTGAAACATCACGGTTTGAGAAAGTTGAGAAAAATGACCTTTCAAATCATGGACCATTTTGTTTGTTCCTTTTACTCTATTCAAGATCTTTTTCAATACATCCTCGATCTTGAATTTTTTAGGGTCAACGATATTTGACTATTTGGCGTTCCCTCGATCATGAGGAAGAATATAATGGTCATAGTCATGTTCCCAATCTCTCCAATCTCTATCCCTCTTGTGGTCCATCCAATCTTGATTCTCACTTTGACTTTGATCTTTGGGACGGGAACTCCCCGAGTAGTTAGCCAAATAGCGGATTTCCTCATCCAACTTCTTTGCCTCTTTATCATCTTCATAAGATTTTGATGCTACGGCGTTGACCCCTTTCGCAAGTGAGCCCATAACATGCTTTTTGAAGAGTTTGAGTTGGGTCATCATTTTTGCCATGTTCTTCTTCTTTTCTTCATTTTGATTTCTTTTTTCATTATCAACCATGGAAGTGGTAGAAGGAATCTCGGGGGCTTTGATTTCTCAGGGATGCCAACCCCAATTTTTCTTTGACACTTCTCCAATAAATATAAAGATCGCGTGGTGGTACATCTTCACTAGGGAACTACCCGCCACATTATCTACGACTATTTTGTTTAATAGATCTAGACCACAGTAGAGGATCTCGAGAAGTATTTTCTCCAGGACTTCATGATTTAGGCATTGAGCAAGACTACCATTAAACCTCTCCCAAGATTCAAACAACGATTCTCTATTCATTTGCTGAAAATTTATAATCTCATCCCACTTTTGAAGCATTTTTTATGGTGGGAAATATCTATCAAGAAACACCTTAGTAAGATCTTCCCAAGATATAATTGAGTCGGATGGCAGTGAGCGGAGCCATGAAATCGCCTTGCACTTTAATAAGAAAGGGAAAAGGTGAAGCTGAATGGACTCTTGAGTAATGTATGCTTATTGAATAGGCCACATACTTGCACAAAATTATTCAAATGGACATTTGGGTCCTCAAAGGCTTGACCTCCGTACTATCCTTTCATTTGATACATATAAAGAATGATACTAGTCACATGGAATACTTCATTCCCATTAGTTGGTGGGATACGGATTGCACTTGTTTGCCCTACTTTATTTAGTGGGCCCTCATCATCTGGAGGGGCATCAAAGGGGTCCATGTCGCTTGCGCTATCATTCATTTTTCTATTAACACTCTAATAACCTAAAAAAAGATTTAAAAATAACAAATAAAGTAAATTATATCACCCTGGGTATTCCCAAGTAAAAATCACACGCATAAGTGAAATCTATATTTCACTCCCCGACAATGGTGCCATTTTGATAACATCAAAATATCTCCCATGATTTAGAGGTGAGGCATTATTGTCAAGCAACCCAACTAGAGTTGGGGTTGAATCCATAAGAAGCGAATTATAGGTTTCAAATCTTATGGGTGTCCTAGTTACTACAAGTTTACCCGGAATGATAATAAACAAGACATGTAAAATAAAATGGGGGGATTTGATTTGGAGATAGTTTCTCAACTAACAATGCATGGATATAACACTTTTGATTTTAGATTAAGAATAGAGAGGGTCTTGGGATTATATCAACCTAAAGGTAAAGTGTGTGGGTTAATGATGGTTTCGCATAAGTTTTAGTTGTTGATCAAAGGATAGGCTATGTCAAAAGTCATTGTAGTCAATCTTTCAATAAAACTACAATGATTTTATCCATTGGATCTTTCGAGCTCCTAACAAGTGTTTAATTTGTAATCACCCAAAACTTCAATCAAGCATCCCTATTTCTAGGATGATGCTCTTGACATGGCTTACACTCCAATAACACTTATTTTTAAGATTGCAAAAGGTAGTAAACCATAGACTTAATTTTCCACCATTACTTTGTCCCCCTATAATCATCTTTCAAGGAAGTTATGGGTTACCTCAAGTTCACCTTAGTCTCTCTTTCAAAGGATATGAAAGTGTTTTTAGAGTTTGGGGTTTTAACCCATCAAACTCATTTGGAATTTGGGTTTTTCACCTATCAAATTCCCACTAATAAGCTCAAGAAATGATAGAATCCATATTCAATAACTAAACATCATGCAAACATAACAATACCCACACACAATTGCACTTTAGTTCAACATAATTGCAAGACTAAATTACTTAGCTACTTATGAATTTTGTAAAGAGAAATACACCATGAGTATTATCCAAAACATTCATTCTTCACAAAATAACTAAGAAATTAAACCTCCAAGAGTAGTTACATACTTTCCCAATTAGGTTTTCTTCTTAAATCAAAGCTAGTTATGAGGTAAGTAATACCAAAAGAAGAAAGGGTTTTTTCTTATATATTGTTTGGAATTTGTCTAAGTGCCTTGACAGATCTGACCCTGGGCATATTCGCGTTGAACCATGATCGCGAAAGGCTTTACATAACTGGGGCCATGCTACCACGGTTGTATTCCAAAACTATGTTATGCTGACTATCTTGTCTGACCGCAATTGTTGATTGAAGACCGCGGTTACGGTAACTGAGTTTGATTTGATCCAGGTCTTCAGCTGCACTCCTCGTTGCTCCCTTTTTATCATTTTAAGCTCCATTCCACATATTTTGATCTCTTCAATTCTATGCATGCAATTAGTGGATATTAGTGTATTTACTGACAAATTTCTCATTTATTCATTCAAAATAAGGTACTGTGCCTGAATATTTAGTGAGAATAGGTGGTAAAATCACCACTCATCAAATCCATATGGGTATTTAGGGCTTTCACCCACAAATCCCAACCAAGTTAGAATAGCATTGATAAATCCCATAAGTATGAACTACCAAATAGAGGCTAACAATAAAAACCCACACACACTTTAACCCCTATTCATACATAACCCCAAGAGAGAGATCTAGCTACACATAAGATAAATAAAGAAAGATATACCCATAGTCTCTATTGAAATGATTTATTTAATCTTAAGTGAATGTTATTTTAAACTTTACACTCCCACAAATCAATAATGAAAGTGAGATATTCCTCCTCTTAGAAGAACTCCAATTTATTCTTCACCCAAAATTTATACAATATTTTCTTCTCTAAGTATCGAGGCTATGAACTCAAGAGCTAAACCTAAAAAAAGTTGGGAAGATGGAATATGATGAATGACTTAGGATTTGAGTATTTTTTTGGGCATAAAAATACGAAAAACTAAATTATCAAGCCGGACCAAAAAATTTTGTATTCGGTATTCGGTAATTCGGTATTTGAAATTGTATTTGGGAGTAAGATTTCAATATTTCAGTATTCAGGATTGGGTTTGGTACATGGTATTAATACCGTTTGGTATTCGGTATTTACCGAATATCGAATTTTATATATATATATATATATATATAATACAATATGTCTAACCAACCCACTGACAATAGTATTGGTCATCCCAAAGAATCTCTAGGACCTTTTTAATATATTTGTAAAAAGCAACAAAAGGAATACTAAATAGGTTGTTTATTAAATATATCTTTCATGTTTAAACTTACATTTACACATCTCCAACTTTAATATGATATTACCAAAAATATGAACCGAACCAAAGCTTAATTACCGATTATCGAGTTACCGAATCGATGTTTATAAGTATGGTATATGGTATCTATGTTCAAATATCGATTACAGAATTACCGACCTGAACATTGAAAATAACGAACCAAATACTGAACGCCCACCCTTAGCCACGTGCATTTCCATATTTTCCCTTGGGCTGTATTTTTCCACTAAGCCGCAATCGCATAGGTCTGGCCGCGACCATAGTTGCTTGACTTCTACTTGACTGCCGCAATTGCGGTCACCAAACCATGACCACGGTAATTGAGGCCAATTCCTGTACCAAGTTTTTAACACTTTCTTACTCCCTTTTGATCATTTTCAGCTCCAATCCACATCTTTTAATCTTATCAACTCTATACCTACAAAGTGTGGATATTAGTGCATTTAATCACAATTTTGTCTCTTTTATTCATTCAAAATAAGGTAATGTGCACGAATGTTGAGTGCGAATGAGTGGTAAAATCACCACTCATCAACACCCCCAACTTAAAGCTATTACTTGTCCTCAAGCAACACTACCTCTTACCATAAGACTCAATTATTTATGCCCAAATTTCATGCCTTAAAGATAATAATGACTTCAATCTTAGTCACTACCACAAGTAGCTCATTGCACATGGGCCAAGCTATTTTTCACTACTCCCCTCATCATAAGAACCACTATCAAAGGATACACAAGACTTTAAAGAGTAATAAAGTAACAACAACTAATGCTCTAGAAGTGACTTATATTTTGACCAAAACTAAGTCATACTCCATTTGCCTTATCGATTGGAAGGTGACAAAATCACCTATCTCAACTTATTTCACATGCCAACCTCACAAGAAAGATAATTCCACACACCAGACTACCAAATATACAACAAGGAATATTAAGTGCAAAAACTCTTTCCCTCATAAAAGAAATCTTTATGCAACAAGTGTCATACCATTGGCTTGCCCCTATTTTTAATCGCCACTACAAAGAAAGTAAGTAGTTGGAGAGGACTTTCTAAGCTTGTAACGTAGATTTGGGTTAGGGTAGGATATCATTTGGGAACAACATGGCTACAGCCTTCCTTGAACATGTACATCACACTTTTCAATCCTCCTTTTTGACTATGGGCCACTCTTCTTTGTTTTCTCTCATTTTTTATGCCTACCTTTTTCCTTCTTTGTTCACCCATTTTCTTGTATTTTTTTATTGCACTCTATTGCAATTCATTCCTTTGTTTTATTCTCTCTTTTTTTATTCATTTGTGTTCAATGATAAGGCATTTCATTTACAACTTCGTGGCCCCAAACTTACTTCTATAAATCTTTACCACACCCAACTTAGGATTTTAGCCTCAAGTTTCATTTTTAAGTTCAAGGATGAAATGTTTCAAAACAGGGATAAAAGAATGGTTCACCATTTATAATGAGTTTGCCAAAGAAAGGTCCAAAGGCTCAAAGTGGGTAACTAGGGATTATATTCATACACGGGTAGTATTTTTAAGCTAGAGTAGGTTTCCAATGCCAAAAGATGGCCTAAGATCATTTATCCAACCAAATACAATTGACATTAGATTTGAAAGACTAAATGGGCAAGTTCTAGATAACACAACTATACAAAAGATGAATTCAAATAGCTCACCACTCATGGCATGCAAAGTTCCCCAAGGGAGCTCAAATTTTCCATCTGCAAGAGACAAATTCTGAGTATCATTTCTATTCACAAGTCAACTTTACGAAGCCATAAAAAGTGAAAAAGTTTTGTTACAAAATTGCTCATGTCATGCCCTTGATTTTTGCAAAGGTTTCGACGGAGGGGGTTGTTTGTTTTGCATTAGCACCACACTCAATTTTCTAAACATGGAAACAACCCAAGCTTTAGTCTCATATTTGGATTTCATATGGGCCACTATATGCCTATTAGATTTTTCCATAGGTATACAATGTGATCCAAACTTTACAATTCCATAGGTACTCGGACTTCCCTTGCATTTTTGACCTTGCTGCCACAGGTACTCAGAATTCCCTTGCATCTATGGCTCAACACCTAAACACGAAGCATTTTCCTTAAAAATGATGCCACTCAATCTATCATAGAAAAAGGGTAAGCAATTGACTTTACAAAATTCCCATGCTTCGAATCCACTAAGTTTAAGTATTGCAAGACAATATGTACACATAAGGGTAGGGTCGCACCCCCAACTATAATACTTATAGTGACATTACTAAACAATTTAATAGCACAAAAAAAGTTAAACAGCTCCCTATAATTGCATTTATAACCATGTTGAAAGATGGACAGATAAGCTCTATCGCGGCCTAATTAGTGAGATCGTAGTGTCGTGCTTGCGGCCAAAACTCCATAATTATGGTACCTGAGGCTATATGCTTCTCCATTTTGCTTATTTTTTTGCATGTCTGCTAACTTCCAAACTTGATATTCCCTTGTTTTTGGCTTCTAACCTACCTTAATCACCTACAAAGCATTAGAATTTTGTGACTTATTCAAAAATAATTAATGTAATCATGAAAATAATGGGTTGCCTCCAATTAAGAGCTTGATTTATCGCCGCGTGTCAACACTTATTCAATCCTTATTTATGTCTTCATTGAGAGGATTTGAATTTTTTGTCAAATTTCCTATCATTACATCTTTGAGGTGCATTGGGAAAATGTAAGGTCATGATGACACATGTTCTATCATGCCACTTTAAAGACTTAAACCATTTGTCTAATTTTGCATCAAACTTTTATGTGGGCTCGTTGGGTAATGGTGAGAACACTAGAAGGCCACTAATCTGACATCAATCTTTAACCTTCTTGGCCTTCAACACACTCTAAGATACAAAAAAATAATTTATTCTCACCCTCATTCAATATTTTCTTGGATGGGTTAATTATCATCAAATCCACCGAGCATAATGTTGGGAAGTGGTTAGAATGAGGCCTTTCTCCTAATTCTGCAGTTGTCTCCATATTTTTATCCTTTCCCTAAAATGTACTAGATTCTTCATAAGGGATTTTCTTGGCTTCTTCTTTCGACTCTAATACCGTTTCTTCCTTTTTTCATCACCTCTCATGTTTGTTTTGGTTGGTTAGGAAATCACTGAGGGTCCTTCAATATCAAGCTCACTTAAAATTCTGGGCATAGTTGTGGTGTTTGCATGATTGATATCTATACCCATGTCTTCTATCTTCTTGACTTCCTCATTACATGCCCCCATGGATTGATGTATGAGATGTATATTATCCCCCGTTGTGTCCACCCAAACCAAGATAAGTTGAAGTATTGTTCAACACCATTATATTTGGTGCATTATTCTTCCTTTTTATCATTATAAGACCTATAAAATCCATAAGAAAAACTAGCACTTAGGTTAGCAAAACAAGGTGAGGGGGTATTTAGACAATTAATCCAATGTCGTAAATAATCCTCTATTGATTTCACCCACTCCACAATACGTTGAAGCGTTGCTTCAACACCAATATTTTTTGTGCTTTGTTCTTCCCTTTTTTTCTCATAAGACGTATCAAAATCATGAAATAACTAGAAACCAGGTTAGCACAATGGGGGTAGGAGTCATTTAGGCAATCGCTCTAATACCTATCTCGATCACCACATAGAGAACAATTATACTTCCCATAGGATTTCGATGGTGCACACATCTCTCTCCGGGGAGCATATCTACAATCTTCCTAAAAGTGGGGTCCACCACAATATGGACATAGATGTCAAGATAGGATTTCCAACCACCGAACTCACTTTCATTCTGAGATACCATAGTCAGATATAAATAAAAATAAAGATAATCTACTTAACATAAGATATAAAAGAAAATAATAAGCAAATATTAACAAGTTTGAATCAAAGAAAGTTACCCAGAATTCCAAACTAACATAATATGCCAAATTGGTCCCCGACAACAGCGCCATTTTTTATCACACTCAACTTACACGACAATTGAAGTGTAAGGCAATCGTCATCAATATATTTACCCAACTTAGGAGTCAGGGTCAAATCCATGAGAAATAATGCGAGTGGTAATCAAGTTGATTTGAAATAATAGATACAAGTTAAATTCAAACCAATAGTAGACAAAGATAAAAATAGGGAAGACAGGTATCAACACTAATGTTTCTTTTTTGGTTTCTAGTATAAATTTGGAGCTATAAATAATTAGTGTTTTAACAATTAGGCATAGATCTTGGGATTATGCATTACTAAGGGAATGACATGTGGCTGTTAGTAATCAATACCAATTTAGTAAATCAAATATGGGTAGGTTTGGTTATAGATTTTGATGCTTGTCTTTCAACAAAACACCAAACTTTCACCCATTGATTTTTTTGTATACCTAACTGATGTGTTCAACATTTGGTAACCAAACCTCAGTTTAGGCATCCTTATTTCTAGGATGATACCCATGGTATAGTTAACTTCATAGTCATCCTTATGTCTAAAATAATTAAAATTTTGCAAACTACACACATAATTATCGATCATTGCTTTGGTCTCCACATCCCTCTTTCAAGGATGATGTGGATTCCTAAAGTTCACCCATAACCCTTATTTCGAAGATGGCCTTGAGCTTTCTAGAGTTTGGAGGTTTTACTCATCAAAACCATGTTGGTATTTGGGGCTTTCACCCATAAATCCTAACCAAGTTAGCATAGCAATGATAAAACCCATAAGTATGAACTACCAAATAGAGGCTAACAATAAAAAACCCACACACACTGTAATCCCTATTCACACATAACCCCAAGAGGGAGATCTAGCTACACCTAAGATAAATAAGAAAAGATATACCCATAATCTCCATTGAAATGATTTATTGAAGCTTAAATGAATGTCACTTCAAACTTTGAACTCCCATAAATCAACAATGGAAGTGAGCTATTCCTTCTCTTAGAAGGTCTCTAATGTATTCTTCACCAAAAATTTATACAGTATTTTTTACTCTGAGTATGGAGGCTATGAACTCAAGAGCTAAACCTTAAAAAATTGAGGAAGATGGAATATAATGAATGACTTAGGGTCTGAGTCTTTTTTCCAAAAATTTGGGATCAGCCACGTGCATTTCTAGATTTCCCCTTGGGCTATATTTTCCTACTAAGCATCAATCTTATGGGTCTGGCTGCGAGACCGGATATGCAACCATGATTATCTTCCATGACCGCGGTTTCCTGACTTTTATTTTTAATCACAACCATAGTCACCAGACCACAACCGTGGTAACTAAGGCCAGTTCCTGCTCTAAGTCTTCAATTGCACTTCCTTGCTCCCATTTGATCATTTTTAACTCCAATCCACATCTTTTTATCTTATCAACACTATACTTGTAAAGTGTGTATATTAGTTTATTTAATCACAATTTTGTATCTTTTATTCATTCAAAACAAGGTAATGTGCACAAATATTAAGTGTGAATAAGTGGGAAAATTACCACTCATTATTTTGCCCATTTATTACAACAACTGAAAGTTGCAGTTCCATGTATTCCCTTGGGATTCAAACCTAACTTTTGTTGGGTTACTATATTTGTGAGCGACTTCATAATCCTTAGAATAAAGGTGTAGCTTTGGCGTGATCATCAACCTAACATTGCTAGAGGATCCTAACTAGGAAAAATGCTAATGATAGCATAATTAGGGTCACTAACCCATATGTCTAACTAAAAATAAGCTAACCAAAATGCAAGTTGCCTTGATAAAGTAAAGAAACCATAATCATATCTCCAACCTCAGTACTAGTCCATAGTCACTCTACCACAAACTAACTATAATAATAATAATAATATAACTCGCTATTCTAAACAAACAATAACTAAATAGGGATCCATACACCCAGAAGGTTTAATCAACACTAAGCACACAACAATTATAGCCCATCCCTTGTAACCCCCTATAAGGCTGATAGATATAAGCTATGCACATCATACTGGTGATAGGTAATGCTTATAAATAAATTAATTCAAAGTAAATTTGCAGTACCATAACTGATCCAAGTGTCATAATGTACCAAGTTTATATATCTCCTCCAACTCAACAACTTGCAAAGGTAAGACCTATAATGACCTCTCTTCTCTGGCATGACAGCTTACAAATGAAAGAGTCCCCTAGGGGATTCAACAATATCCATCCATTTACTTAGTCTCGATCCAAGATTTCCTATAATCATCATCATCAATCCACTTTACCGATTATTAAAGATATTTATATATATAATGTGTAGACTCAAACCATGGATAAAGGGGTATAAACATGTAAATCTATTTCCTAAGATCAACTTCAGGATTAAATTAGTATAATATAGCAGAAAGGGTTAGAACCTCCCTCGACCAAGGTAAATAATAGTAATAAAAGAGTGGGTAAACCATAAAATGGAATCAATCTTGATCTAATTTTTAATAGTAATAAAAGAGTGGGTAAACCATACAATGGAATCAATCTCGATCTAATTTCAAAAACATCATTTTTACTTTTGAAAGCTTATAAATCATCAATTAATATGGTATGATTCCCATCATAAAGGAATTCATTTAAAAGAAAAAAGTAGGAATAAATCCCTTTTTAGAAACAATAGTAAAATCATGAGTTGATTGGAATTGTACCACTAAATGGGCATGAATGTATCATAATCTATGCATTCCATCACCAATATTCAAACGATACAATCATAAGAGTCTAAGAATCCATAAACTAAAGCCACGTCCTTTATAAGGATAGATTACTCATATGGAGTCCAACTAGTATCATAACCATGCTCTCGGGCCCAATAATATATAACTAGAAAAATAAAATAATATTATGATCTAGGAAACTATGATCCAATCACTAACTCAAATATTAAACCTTATGCTAAATAGTCCTTAGCATCAACACGATTATATGCGTATAATCTAGGGTGATAGGATTCTATAGTCATAACAAGTTTCTCATCCTAAGTGTTGGTTTACCCCTCTATTCCCAAACTCGCTGATTATATTAATTCATTAGGTGGTAGTCATAATTGTAACAACCCAAACTTTCTTTAAGTCAAATCTAGTCTCCAAAAGAGTTAGTGATGACTTCCTAAATGATTTATGTTTAAATCAGATAGAATTTCCCCAATTTTGACTTTTTATCATGTGGAAAATTGAATTAGTTTTCCAATGATGCCAATTTTATCCAAATTCGGTATCGGAGTATAAAGTTATGGACGTTTTATAGAGAACTATCGGAACTACCCAAAAGCGACGGTCAGGTGATGGACCGTCGAGATAGCAATTGACCCTTAACCAAACCATCATGACTAATACAGTGAACCCATCTTCTAGCTATGTGTGAAAGTCAGGACTGATGGACCATCGAGCTAGCGACGAACCATCACCCAAACCGTCACTGATGAGGCAGGAAATTCAGGTTCTGGCCAAGTACGAGATGGACTAACGAACCATCACCCAAACCATTGCCACTTTTGGTCAATGATTTTAATCCATTTTTAAAAGGGTATTTGGGTATTCTTTTTCACACATTTTAACCCCTAATTATACTAGGCCAGAGCTCATAACTTCATTATTCATTCTTTTTCTCACATTTTAACCCCTAATTATACTAGGCCAGAGCTCATAACTTCATTATTCATCCACAATACCAAATTAGGGTTTCTCTCAAAGATCAATCCCCAAGAACAAGAAACCCTAGATGTTTAATCCTAAGTCAAGAATTTAAGCTTTCCTCCACCAATCTTTAAGAAATCATCCACCCAAGTATGTAAAGTGTTGATCAATCGGTTTCTTTCACCCATGAAGCTCAAGAATCCCATTTTAAACTCACGAATTGTGATTTCCATGTGGTGAGTTGATTTTAATTATGTTGATATGGTTGTATGAATCCCAATTTGGAGTCTTTATGTACTTTTCATGAAATTATGCTAGTATGTGGGTTGGAAACTTTTAAATTCAGTTGATTAAAGTAACCATAGTGTATGAACTAGTGTATATGTGTAAGCCTAAGGTTGTGCATGCAATGTGTTTGATAAAATGCCTAAGAGAATAAGAATCATGCTTTAGGGATCAATTATGACCAAATTGATGAACCCATGCTTTACCCTTATGTTCAAAATGACTTCCATGTTATTATTATACATTGAAATTGTTTGATAGATTGTTCATGAGATTAGCCCTATGAAATTATGACATGTTTATATGCATTCCTATTTATGTACCAAACCATGATAATCAAGTGCCTCATGAAATTCCCCAATGATTGTATTATGGATTTTTGATTATGGTCATGAGTACAGGAAGTGTCATGTCTTGTCAGTTTCATGCTATCGAGTCTTAGGGATACTTGTACCCGACAATTTAGTTGTGCGCCTAGAGCTAGTGTCTATTTTCAAGATACTCTCAGTCCAGCCATGTTCAGTAGAATTCAATCAGTCTCATAACTCTGGAAAACACAGTAATCTCAATAATCTCAGTCAGTTATCAGATCTCAGTAATATTCTATCAGCTACTAAAATTTAGTGAACTCAGTCCAATCAGTTTAGTAAAAATTAATTCAGTGTCTAATCAGATGGGAGTAGGATTCAGCACCGAGTGAGCCAAAGGATAGGAACTCACCTGCGAGTAGAAGGTGTGATTCTTAAAAGCAATCCTTGCACTCCATAACTACGTATCCAGCGTAGGTTGAGACATCTAACTTATTAGATGAGGGTTGATGAGGTGACTTAACATATTAGATAAGGGTCCCACCATTCTCCTTAGAGTACTTGTTAGAAGAGGGATTACTCACACCTTGTCCTTACCAGTGGCGCGGTATTGACACCCTTCCAATTGGGGTTATAGATTGGACCCCAACTCAATTATATTATCTCATTTGGGGGCATGTTAATTAGATGACTACTTCCCACAGTTACAGTCTCAGTCTCAGTCTCAGTAATAGAACTCAGATAGTTCTATAGAATTTAAAGCTATAGATACAGTCACCCAGTTCAGTATGGAACTCACTAGTTCCACCAAAAATAGGATTGTCATACACATTCATTTAGATAATAGTATATCAGTTATATGAAACTTATGTTATTCATATTCAGATTCAGTAATGTCATGATCTCAGTTACAATTTATGTATTCATTCATGTATTCTCACATTTATGTTATTCAGTTAGTTGGTATCATTCATGCATATAACCCCCTTGCATTCAGCCTACCTCACTTACATACAGTATATTTAATCATACTAACGAATTTATGCTATGGTGTTTTTATACTATAAGTTCAGAAGCATGAGCTCTAGAGCATCCTTAGTAGATCAGACGTTCAGCAGCCAGACTAGCAGTGAGTCCTCATCTTCGAGGATAGCATGATTATTTTATTACTTTATTATTTTAGTAGTCCGAACTTAGTTGAGGACATGTCCCATCAACTCTCAATTTTTAGATAGTTTAGAGGCTTTCAAACTATAGCATGTTCAAACAATTATTTTAGTTTTATTTTGGTATTGATATACTGTATTTCTAGATGTTATGTTTTATTAGATATTTAACCCTTATGGCCTTTCAGCCTTTTTCTACATTTATACAGTATATTATATTATTCCTAATTATAGATATTAGTCATGGGTTAGCTTGTGGTCCTTAGGGGTCATAAGCACCATGTAGCATTTCGGGTACCAGATTTGGGGTGTTACAATAATAATGTCCTATTATCCTTACCTAGAATGCAATTAATACCATAGATTATCTTATGAAAAAAAAGTAGATTGATGCCTACCTCGATGCCAGATCTATAAGTCTTAAATCATTCATAACTTACTCGTTCTTTCTCCACAATTACAAAATACCGCCATGATATTAAAATAATATTCTACCCCTCAGTGGTTGTAAAATAAGACCCATATTGCTATATAAAAGGTCGGGTCAAAATTTCGGTCAAGAATGGGCTCATGGGGCCCCAAACATAATTCAAAATTGAATCTGTCATAAGGTCCCTCAAAGGACAAGGAATGTGAGCTCAAAATTTAAGAACAAATAGTGTATAAATCACGGGGCTCAACTAGGCCCTAAGGTCTAAGGATTTAAGGACCTAATTTCCAAGAATTTACAATGAAATGGATGGAAATTTATGGGGAAAGTAATGGAAAATGACCAAGGAGTGTTGAGCTAACTTACCTTAGTTTTAATGGATGAATTTCCCACCCTTGCCATGCTTTAAGCTCTGAAAGATGGTGGAAACTGGTTAAGAAATAAATGTGATTTTTGGGTGAATGAGGGGGATTTAACAATCCCCAGGTGCTACTAAAGCGATCATCTGGTCGCTTAAGCGACTATTGCTGAAGTGAATCTTTGACCACTAAGTTGATCAAGCACGAGGATATAGGCATCGCTAAAGCGGTACTTGGCTTCTAAAGCAATTTTTGCTAAAGGAGACATTGATTGCTTAACCGATACTTGGCCAAATATCTAAGGCCGTTAAAGTGACCCAGTATTGCTAAAGCTACTACAACTTAAGCAGGTCAAATGGCCGCTTAAGCAGTTCCATAAATAACCTAAGGCATCAAATTTTTTAAGACCAAATAAACTTCGATCGGGTGCTCGATATTCGTTCAGAACCCCATGGGCAAAAACAAACTATTCTACCATACAAAATTCGACATTCCAAACTCAATAGATCCACCAAAACTTTTATTTAATATTATCTTAACTAAATGTATGTAATAACCTAGGTTTTGACCACTGAAAATTTTGTGTGTGTTGAGCTCACTTCCTAGGCATGACTTATGTAACGAGTTATTATCACTCTTCATAAGTCATATGGTGCCAATCATAGCTTAACTAGTATGGATTGCCCAAGTATTTGTTTGGATCATGACTACGACCCTACCAGTCATAAGGTAAGGTCATGAGTCATAGGGTGTAACTCATGAACAAACTAGTAGAGGTGGTACTGGGTACTACCCAGAATACGAGTTGCAGTGATGACTCATTAACAATTATCATGAGTCATTATGAGACCCATAGAGACTTGTAGTTATATTCCCTACACGATCTCATTAAGGCTATTATGGTCCTTTTCTTCCACCCTATTACTTTTCACGCCTTAAAACCTTGTCCCTAGCCCTATTTCCATAAATTAACATAACATAAACACTTTTTTCTCTCTAAAATTTCCCAATCAAGAGCAAGTCGAGTGTTTTTAGGGATTGAGCGCATAGGGTTTGATTGTGGTTTCTTCTCCAAATTCTTAATATTTTCATGCATATATCTCTTCCCTATCTTAGTTTTATATAAAAACATGTGTTTAATAATGTTTTTTGTGGATTTAATTAATGGGTTTTGAATGATGGGCTGAGGGTTTTGCATGATTACTACTTGGTTGGTTATCCCATGGTTTTTGAATTATTATTCGTGCTTTATCGCATGGTCTTTAAACTAAGTTTGTGAATGGGTATGGTGAATGGGTAGGGGGTCATGGATTCCCCCAATTTTTTGGAAATTTAGTTTTTAATTGGTATTAACCTCAACCCAGTTGCATAATTGGTTTTGAAATATGGACAATTACATGGTTTTTCTTACTTTACTAAACTAGTGTACCGCATTAATTGTTAAATGGATTAAAATGATTTTAAAAGGCCATGGTAGATATGGATTGATTTTAAATTGGAACATTGGATTCTTATGGCTATTTGATTTTGTTTGGCATAATGGAATTGGCTTGCAAGCATAATTAATTGGTATGACAATACCATTTAGTAAATGCCTTAATGGATGACTCCTTGGTTAAATGGATGGATTATGTGCAAAGGTTTTAATTAGGCTTTAATGGGGTTGTGCAGCTCTCCATGGAAGTTGGAGGTCCTGGAGAGATCATTACTGGAAATCGTATTTGTCGGCGTGAGAGCGTTAGTAGTCTTGTGCATAGTTCACACTTTATACATATACATTTTAAAATATTTTGAGCCTTAGTGGCTTTGGTCCTTCCTTGGATTTTTGTTGGTTCATGTGACTAACATATGTTAGGACCCTTTCAGTAGGGAGAGCTGAACCCATATAGCCCATGGGTGCCCTTAAAATAGGTAGATGTACATAGTCCAGGTTAATGGTTTTAAATCTAATGCTTAAACCTTGTACCCTATCCCGGTATCTTGCATATATATATATATATATATATATATATATGCATGCATGTATATGAACATGTACATTGAGATTTGGTTTGTTTAGGAAAATGGAATTATTTTATCCTTCATCCTGAGTTACATGCTAGCGCTCACCTCGCTAACCGTCCTCGGATGCTACATTATTTCATAATGTGAGGTCCAAAGACACTTCTTTTACCCCAATGCAGCATTATATAGATTAGTACGTTCTTCAGAAAGCAGTGAAGTGGTGAGACTCCATACTTTGAATGGCCTTATTATTTCTATATTCCCTTATTTTAACTTAGTAGATTCTTTTGGATATGGTCGGGTGAATGTCCCAACCTCTCATGAATTTCCCATCCTTTTTCGTATTCTAGTTTTAGAGCTTACTGTGGATAGATATGGGTTGGTTGTTTTTGGTTGACTCTTAGCTTTCATAGACATATATATTCACCTTTGTTACTATTTATTTAGCTTACACCTTTTTTATTATTATTATTTTATGCTCATAAAGTTAGGTGATGGGGGTGGTCTTTAGTCCATGGTGGAATTGAGATACCCGTCGTGGTCAGGCCCTGGTTTTGTTCATGACAAGCTTGGTATCAGATCATAGTTTCAGTGTCATTGGGTTTCCACAAAATCGAGTAGAGTCCTTTTATGGGTGTTTAGCGCACCACACTTATAAGGGAAGGATATAAGGTATTTGAGAATGTTTCCTATTATTGTGTTCTATTTTGGGCTATAGAGTCTAGTGTTATAAAATTCCCTAACTCTCATTTTACTCACATTTTAGATCATGCCTCCCCAAAGATCTAATGTTTGTAGGAATTATGTCAGGCCCTCTATTATACCTAAGGACAATGTAGATGGCACATGACCTATTTATGTAGTGCAGACCCTGTCTAGGGTTCTTTCTCCTAATTATATTGTTCTGCCTAGAATTTCATTGATCCCCAATAGTCCTTCCCCGAATAGTAACACTCATGCTCAATCCCCTCAGTGGGATTCTCTAATATGGAGTTTCGATAGTCTATTCATTTTCTTACTCAGTTGGTGACATCTGAGCCTCATCAGTTGGATTGCTGGTTCTATTGCTCCTTTGTCTAATGTCATTCCGGTTGGCCAGTTTATGAGATTGAATTCCCCAACCTTTGAACGTTCTAAGTATGAAGAGGATCCTCAAGGATTCATTGATGAAATAGAGAAGATATTTAGGGTCATGCATGCTACTAACATAGAGGGTGTAGAGTTTGCTGCTTATCAATTGAAAGATGTTATTTATTAGTGCTATGAAGAGTGGGAGCATTTAAGGGGTGATGATGCTGAGCGGGAAATGTGGGAGCGGGAAATGTGGGAGAAGTTTTCTAGTACTTTTCTTGATTGTTTCTTCCCTTAAGAGTTAAGGGAGTCCAAGCCCAAATAGTTTTTGTACCTAAGGCAAGGTAGGATGAGTGTGAAGGAATATGCCCTGATGTTCCACTAGTTATCTTGTTATGCTCCGGAGATGGTGTCCAGTATGAGGGATAGGATGAGAAAGTTTGATTCAAGGTTGTCCCATGACTTAGTATTAAAGTGAAAGCCTGTAATGTTTAATAATGACATAGATATTTCCAGACTTGTAGATTCTATGCAGAAAGTAGAGGTTGAAAAGGTATTCAGGGTCATGAATGCTACTAACATAGAAGGTGTAGAGTTTGCTGCTTATCAGTTGAAAGATGTTGCTTATTAGTGGTATGAGGAGTGGGAGTAATTAAGGGGGGATGATGCTGAGCGAAAAATGTGGGAGGAGTTTTCTAGTACTTTTCTTGATTATTTCTTCCCTTAAGAGTTAAGGGAGCCCAAGGCCAAAGAGTTTGTGAACTTGAGTCAAGGTAGGATGAGTGTGAAGGAATATGCCTTGATGTTCCATCAGTTATCTTGTTATGCTCCGGAGATAGTGTCCAGTATGAGGGATAGGATGATAAAGTTTGCTTCAAGGTTGTCCCATGGCTTAGTATTAATGTGTAAGGCTGTAATGTTTACTAATGACATGGATATTTCCAGACTTATAGATTCTATGCAATAGGTAGAGGTTGAAAAGAGATGGACAAAGATGGGAGAGAGGCAGAATAAGAAGTTCAAGAATTCAGTACAGGGTGGAGGTCAGCAAGCAAGTGGGAGGGATGGTAGACAGTGGAGTAAGAAGAATACTTAGGGAAATTCTAGTTCATATTCTTTGTCTAGTGCTCCTTATCTAAAGTCATTCGTAATCATTTTTATACTGGCAGTGGTCCTAAGGCACAGGATTTCAAGTCTCAGGCTAGTAGGGCTTAGTTAGCCCAACCATATCCTCCTTGTAGATTTTGTGGTCAACTTCACTAGGGTTATTGTGATAAAGGGAAAAATTGATGCTTTAATTGTGGTCAGCTTGGTCACATGCAGCGAGAATGTCCTACAGTTAAGGTAGCCACTAGGGATAATAAGGCTCCTGTCGCAACTTCTTCAGCTTCTACACCAAAGGGTACTACTTTTAGTACTAGCACTAGCCAAAATCATCTCTATGCTCTTGCTACCCATCAGGAATCTGAGGCATCTCTTGATATTTTTACTGACACGTTACAGCTTTTCTCTTGAGATGCAGATTATTTGCTTGATCTGGGGTCTACCCTTTCTTATGTGACACCTTATATGGATGTACATTTTGGTTTTGGTTCCGAAAGTATTTTCAACCCCTTTTCTATGTTTACTTCTATCATGACCCAAACCAGGGTAAGGTCATGACGGGTATCTTAAGTCTTCCGAGAATCGGAGACCACCTCCATTGCCTAGCCAAACAGAACACAATAAATCTAGCAAAGATGAATTCTAAACATATAACAAGATGGAATGAATGTAAGATCAAAGGAATATAATAATATTAACAACAATACCTAACCCACAGTAATCCACAAAGCTTCTACGATAAAACCAAATATAATATAAGTTAGGACATACCTCCTACAATAGCCAAAAGGAAACCATCTAAATAGTCCATGACATAAGAGAATGTTAGAACCATGAAATTAAGCTTTTTCAAAGAACGGAATCTCGCCACTTCAAACTAACTAATGGCAACCCTAAAATCTTATCACTATATAGTAAAAGTAGGAGTGTCTCTGTGTCCTACATAGCATGGGGATATAGCGCCCAAAGTTAGTTAGCGGGTTAAGCACTAGCATGTAACTCAGGGATAACGGGACAAAATAATTCCATCATTCCAAAATCAATCCAAAATCAATGCCCCATGTACACATACATGCAGATACACATAAATATATTTAAGATTCTAGGAGATTGAACAAGGTTTAGCATGAACTTTAAAACATTATTCGGGGCTGTGTAGCTTGACTAACATAAAATTATCCATGTGCTATATGGTTCCAGCTGTGTCCCTTTGGTCGGGCCCTAATATGTGTTAGCCGCACGTACCAGAGATATCATAGAGGGTAGGGGATTCCTTGTACCTTATGCTATCCATGATAAAGGTATATATAGTGTGACATATGCGTGTAAGCACTTTCGATGATTAAAACGATAAAAATATGGAAGTTTCTTAGGTTGTTTTGTTAGATATGATATATTTTGGGCATGTTTTGCAGAAAACTAGGTTTTGGATGCTTAATTCATGAAAAGGTGAAAATGGTGTTTTAGGATACTTATTTGATCCTTTTTGGGTATTCGTGACACTTTCTAGATTTACGTGACCAAAGCATGTGATGAAAGTTGAAGATTTGAAGTTTGGCTGCAAGTATTGGAAGGCCTGGAACTTGTTAGGCTCCTAAGTCTATATTTTAATAATGACAAACTAACAAATGTATCTTTGTAGGACACTAAAGACTGCTAATTGGAAGGACAAAGAAAACCGACTCCAGGAGTAAAAGGACATCAGGAATGAAAGAACATCCATGGTATCCAAGTACCATCAATCACAATAAGAACAAATAGAAGGAAAATCTCAGCCCCCAATGTTACAAAAAATCAAATCCAGATTTTGGAAGATAAAAGAGTATCTCACCAAAGATATGGAGGATCACGGTATTCAAATAGTATGGCAAACAGATCAATTAAATATCACAGAAATGAAAGAAGGATCACAATCCTAAAATCATGGCAGAGCAAATCATTCAAGAAGAGAAGATCACGAGCATATTTAGAATGGCATCACAGACATATCTAATATGGACATGATCCAAAGCCATAAATGGACATATCATACAGCTACATTCCTCAATCAAGGAATCAATTTATGTCCTTGATTGAGATGAAATATCTTGGGTTTCCTTATGAAGAGTAGCAGTGAAAAACTATAAAATATGAAGAATGAAGACAGACACTTTTTCACGCAACTTCAAGGAGAAAACTCAAATAGTCTCATTCTTAGTCTTACAAGGCTCTATGACTTTTAGCTTATAATTGTTATATAAAGAGTAAGATCAAGTCAACGTTGTAATATTAAATGAAGTTGTGTCACAAGATATGGAGAGCAAAATAAGTCTTCAAATCTTGTTTCCTCTCATTGTACTCGTACCCAACATTCAACTATCTAAGAAAACTTTGAAACCCAAGGGTACTGAAAGTAGGCACCACATTGCTGTTTGGAACCAGGATAAATCTTTGTATTATTACTTTAGATTCTATTATTTACGTTCTTAATTGTTTAAATATAATCTGTTTGTGAAGTGCACTGATCTGCAGGTGAGTTGACTGTGAGGAGTCAGTAGTCGACGCACAGAAAAAAATTTCAATTCACCCCTTCCCTTATTGAATTTAAATTGGTCTTAGATAAGGTCTTACCAACTGCATTTCTTAACCACAAGTGAGCAAAGATCAGATAGCCTAGTATCAAATTCCCAATTCTCTTCATTAGGATGGTCACTCCTCCACAAGACCATTATACTTTAATGGACAACATTACTCTTACTAGAAGAATAGGTTCAGAATATTTTTCTAGTCAAATGACTTCCAAGCGTGGGTTGTCATCAAGAAAGGTCCCAAGATAAATCTAGGACTCAAGGAAAATAAGAAGGACAAGGATGAAAATCCAATAGCATCGACATAGAAAACCTTGAAAGTTTTGAGGTAACCAAAGAACAACAAGAGGTAATTCAAAATAATACACATGCTATAAGTTTTCTTTTGTGTGTAGTTCGTGAAGAAGAATACAAAGAGATATCAACTTGTGAAACCACAAAAGAAATATGGGACAAATTGGAGGTAACCTATGAAGGAACCTCCAAGGTCAAAAAGTCAAAGATTGTTGCTCTATTCAATGGATATAAGTGGTTCAAAATGAAAGAAAATAAGGACATTAAAGAAATGTTTTCCAGATTCAGTAAAATCGTGTGCAAACTAAAATCATTGGACATGATCTATCCACACAGCCTGCAAGTCTAGAAGTTGGTTTAGAGTCTTTCAAGGATATGGGTAACCAAAGATGCCATTCTAGAGGATGGAGACCTACACAATATGACATATGACATATGACATATGACGAACTACGAGGTAACCTTATTGCATATGAAAGAAATTATATCAATAGGTACCACAAGGATGAAAAGAACGAACTAATATCCTTCAATACTACTCCAACCAGAGAGGAGGACATTCCCAAAGATGCTAATAGCAAAGGAATGGCTCTCATTAATCATGGAGTAAGGTAAATCATGAGACAAAGAAAAAAAATATCCCAAGGAGACAAAAGTAATGACTCCACTAGAAGCAATGATATATGTTACTACTATGGAAAGCCTGGTTATTTCAAGTAAAACTTTTCAAAATTGAGATGACAATCATCTAGAAAAAATCAAAACTTTGGAGCCTGGAGCGATGAAGATGAAACTGAAGAAGAAGTAAAGCCTACCAATATGTGCTTTATGGAAATAGGAGAACCTATCAAGTAACAGGTCCATTATAGCTACAAAAGGTGAATGTAGGTTATTAATAGTGGATTTTATAGACACATGAATGCAAAGTTAGAGAACTATTCCTCCCTAATGATACTAGATAGAGGATCAGTTAAATTTGGTTGACAATGCCAGAGGCAACGTCATTTGAGTTAGCTTAGTGAGAATCAGCTCATCATAAGAATTTACTAAAGTATACCTAGTAGATGGTCTCAAACATAATTTGCTCAGCATCAGTCAACTATGTGACATCGAATTTGGAGTCTTCTTCAAGGATGAAAATTTCTCTATCAGATAAGACAAGAGGGATATCTCTCTTATTTGTGAATGTGTTGATAACATTTATATCTTAAATAGTCTAGATTTTTCTACCTTAACCTACCTTACTGTGTAAACCAATGATACTTGGTTGTGGCATAAGAAGCTCGAGCATGCAAGTCTGCATATCATTGAGAAATTATCTATACTTGAATTGTTGAAAGGTCTGCCAAAACTTAAGCATGAAAAAGATCACACCTATGACACCTACCAATTGGGTAAACAGACCCAAACATCTTTCAAAGTCAAAAACACTGTATGTACTACCATGCCTCTTTAAACAATCCACATGGATCTATTTTGCCCCACCAAGACCACAAGAATTTATGGAAAGAGATATATTTTAGTTATAGTTGATGATTACTCATGATTTACTTGGGTTATATTTCTTGTACATAAAAATTAGGCTTTCATAAACTTTGAGATTTTTTGTAGAAAAGTATAAAGAGAAGTTGGACACCTCATTACTTATGTCCACAGTGATCATGAAGGGGAATTTAAAACAAAGGATTTAAGGATATTGTTCTAGGAATAGATACTCTTAGAACTTCTCTTCACCATGATCTCCTCAACAAAATAGTGTAATGGAGAGAAAGAATTTCTCCCTCCAGGAAACTACCAGGACAATACTATTAGAAAATAATCTCGCAGATCATTTTTGGGCAGAAGTGGTTAGCACAACATGCCACATCATCTATAGGTGCCTTATTAGACCTATTTTAAAGAAAAAGCTTATGAACCCTGGAGAGGAAAGAAGCCCAACATCATCTACTTTAATCCCTTTATATGTAAGATTTTTATTCACAATAATGGTAAGAATATCTTAGGAAAATTTGATCCATGAAGTGACGAAAGTGGCTTTCTTTGGTTCTCTCCTACTAGTCATGCTTATAGGGCTATTAATAAAAGAACTCTATGTGTTAAGGAATCTATTCACATTATTTTTTATGAATCTAACCACCTCCCTACGAGTTTGAGTATTGATGAAGAATAGGTAAGTAATATACAGACTGGAGAAAATCATAGCACGACCTCAGAACCTTTGCAACATAAGTCAACTACACCCCTTATAGAGTCGACTCCCATAGTAGAAGTAGTGAAATTGAATGTTCCAAAAGAATTGAAGCATAATGCTAGCCATCCAAATGAACTCATCATAAAAAATCCGGAAGATAGAGTGTAAACTAGAGCCTTATTAAGGAGACAAGCATTAGTTGCCCTTGTGTCCCAAATTAAATTGAAAAAACCTGATGAAGCTCTTAATTATGAATCATGGGTTAAAGATATGAAGGAAGAACTGGAGCAATTAGAATGAAATCAAGTTTGGACTCTAGTTGAAAGACCCATAAACTGCTTAGTAATTGGAACAAGATTGGTCTACAAAAGTAAATTACATAAAGAAGGTAAAGTCATCAAAAATAAATCCAGACTTGCAGCTCAAGGCTACTCCTAGTAGAAAGGTATTGATTATGATGAGAACTTTGCCCCCGTGGCAAGGTTAGAGTCAATATGAATTTTATTATCTTTTGTCGCGTTCAAATGTTTTAAGTTATATAAAATGGATGTTAAAAGTACTTTCATAAAACGATTTATTCATGGGTAAGTTTTTGTAAAACAACCCCAAAATTGAAGATCCATCATATCCAAATCATGTTTTCAAATTTTTAAAAGCACTCTACGACCTCAAAAAGCTCCAAAAAGCTTTATATGAGAGATTAAGTACTTTTTTACTAAATATCAATTTTCAAAGGGTTAAAATAGATACAACTCTATTCATATAAAAACTTAATTCAAATCTTCTCATTTTACAAATTTACGATGATGATATCATAATTGGTAGTTCTAACATCTCTATGTACGAGAATTTTGCTAATTTGACAAAAAGAGAATTTGAAATGAGTTTATGAGCGAGATCACATTCTTTATTGGATTACAAATCAAACAAACTACAAAAGGCACCTTTATTATTCAAGCAAAACATACAAAATAACTTATCAAAAAGTTTGGTATAGAAAAAGGAAAGGCCTAGGGAACACCCATGAGCCTATTGTAATGACCCTTTAGGTCATTGTCTGCGTTATTACTTATTTTCACTAATAGAGATTCTCCATAGATACCCTAAGTCATTAGTAACTTGCTGGAACTGATAGTTTGGTTACCTAGTGGTTCGTTTGGTTCTTAGAACAACTTTTCCAATTTGATATTTTCATTAGTTCTAATTGACCACTAGGAAAATCTTCAGTAAAAAGACCTTAATGCAAAAACTAACATCACCAACGTGTCTAAAATGTCAAAATCTATGTGGTTACATCTCTTATTTACTCAAAATAGACTCTGAATGCATCTCAAAGCATTAGTTGAAGCCTGAAACCAAGCTCCAAGCTTTAGTTTTGCCTGGCATAGGGAGAGATACCATGAATATTGTGCGAGAGTTTCAAATATGGTGTCGCGACCGCATCCAAGTGGGGTCTATGACTGCAAGATCTGAGACCTGGGTAAGCCTATTTAAAGGTTGTCTTGTACAAAATTTTGGCCATTTTATGCCTCCCTCTTAAGATCTAACCCTAATAGAGTAAAGAATCTTTAAAGTGAGCCTTGTGAGTTGATTAGGAGCTTGAATAACTTGTTTAATCAATTTTTTCTACAAATCTAAGGTAAGATCCTTGTAGTTTGGTGTTAATTTATTGATTTCTAGGCCCAAAAACCCCTAAGTCTTTGAGACTCAACTTTAGCCACAAATTTGATTAATTTACTCAAATTTCTTGAGGTTTATAAGCTCCCTAATGATGTTTAAACAATGGGTTGGTCTTAGAAGCTTATTTTCCAAAAGAGGAACCCACTTAGGGGTTTGGTGTCATTTTGGACCCATGGAATAATGGTTCCATAATGGGTGTTTTTATTCTTGTAATAATGCTTATATTGTGTTGTGATAGTTTGGCTCATGGAAAAAGAAGCTTTAATAAAAGGAAAAGGAAAGCTTGTTGGTTCGTAAGCTAATTGGACTCGAGGTAGGTTAGGCTTACTAGTAGTTTGATTGATCTTAATTGTAGTATAATTATTGATATCTTATGAGATTGGGTGGGGTCTTAGATGATAAATAGATTATTGGTGACACTTGGGATTAGTTGATTCTTGTAGGCTATTAAACTTGTAAGGTGTGATGCTGGACAATAGCCTAGAACCTTGTTAGTTCTACTTGTAGTCTCATGAATAGTATGTGAATACTTTACTTGCTATAATAGTTGAGAATGATGATTTTTGACTAAACTTAAGAGTATGTTGACCAAGATACGTCTAGTTATGAATTTTCCTTAGTGTTTGGGGTGACTTATAAAGGATACTTGAAGAAGATTTTCCCTTATAGGCCTAGTAAGGATTGATAAGCCGTTATGGTGTGATTTAGATAACCTAGCCTAATTTTGGGAAGAAGTTAGTCTTGTAGAAGTGAACTTTGGCATTATGGAGATTTAGGTGTGGGACTTCACCCACCTTAAGCTTTAACTATAAAATTCCTTAGTGACCTAGATACCTAATGAACATCTAAGTTACATTATTGCGGTTATAATGGTTAAACTAGATGGTCGGTTATGTATGTTGTCAATAGTTGGATAATGTATGTACTTGATTGATTATCTTTTTTTCATAATATAGATAGCCTTGGAATGTCTTACAAATTAAACCTATGGTTATGCTATCACTTATCTTATGAATGAGTTCACCAAGTGAACCTCTAATTGTATTACTACTCTTGCTATGACCCAAGCCTAATGATAAGCTAATATTTATGTGAAGGATTTTCCTTTGGAGTTAGTATTGTGAAAAGTGAGAGTAAAAGAGGCATCTCGAGAGAATGTGCTTGACATAATTAACTTACTTATAAACATGTTAACTTGGAAAAGTGGTGATTGCATATATCATTTAGACACACATGCTTATGTATATACCTATATTAGGTAGTGTTGATTAATAGTAAAATATGATGTTATGTGTTACCTTACATTACTTATACTCTATCATTGTGGGTTGCATATACTTATTGAACTATCTACATATATATGTATGTATATAAGAATGTCATGATGATGCTCGGTAAATTCAGAGGATATAATGATGTTATGATGATGCCTGGTAAATTCGGAGGATATAATAATGTTATGATGATGCTCGATGAATCCAGAGGATATAATGATGTTATGATAATTCCCGATAAATTCGAAGGACATAATGATGTTATGATGATTCTCGGTGAATCCAGAGGATATAATGATGTTATGATAATGCCCGGTGAATTCGGAGGACATAATGATGTTATGATAATGCCCGATGAATCTGAAGGATATAATGATATTATGATGATGCCCGATGATTTTGGATGATATAACAATGTCATGATAATACCCGATGAATCCAAAAGAGGTAATGATGTTTTGATGATATTAGGTGTGGTGAGTATATATAAGTACATTGTTGTATGTGAGGTTATGCCTTGTGTGGATCAACCCATTTGTGTACTTGGGACATGATGTCTTCCTTGTTAAATTATTACCCATTCTTTGTCATTAATCACTAGATATGAGGTGTGACCCTTGTTAACTCTAATTAGTAACTAAAAGTAGATTATGTCGAGTATTGGGTTAAGGCTAATTGATATGTGAGATTATGCCGAGTATTTGGTTAAGGATAATTGATATGTGAAATCTTGTGTAGAACCTAGGGCTCACTGAGTAAATCTACCTGACTTGGATAAATGGTTACATTATGGAAGTTCGCCAAGTAAAGTGGCTTATTTGATAACTAGTTGTCTCTAATAAATGACTATGACTTGTAGGCTTGAAGCCTAGTGAACTAGTTGGTGGATCTTAATTAGCTAGAATTTGGAAACTAGTCCTTAAGTTTATGATATGCTCTATAATAATGGACTTAGTATTGTATGATAAGTGATTAAGTTAACATCTAGTATATGATGTCGTAGTGTCTTAATTGCTGACTTATATTATTAGAGTCTAACTAGAAGGTGGTTTTATTATGAGTGAATAAATAATAGTGTTGGTAACTTGTAGCAACCCCTTAGTTAATGACTAGTAAACTATAAGTCTTGCAAACTAGTAACCCATGTGAATTGGAGGATTAGCTAATATGGACTAGACTTGGAGTTTATCAATTAGTTAGAGAATAAGTAACTATATCACCATATTATGGTTATATCATCTTTGTTGTGTCAAATTATGGTATTGATGATGATTGTAGACCTTGGTAGGAGTCCATGGAGGGAATGTACTACCCATGGCTTTGGTGAGTTGATTGTGTAGTTGTGCCTTGATATATTGACAGATTGATCTTTTGGTGTACTCTCCGGTGGTATGGGACATCGTGATGAGTTCTTTGATTGTTTTCCTTGAGTGTACTTCCCTATGATATGGGATATCATGGTAAGTTCTTTTACTTTATACTCTGATTAAGGTAGTTGTGTTGATTATTGTAATTACATAACTGTTATTGTATATATGTGGCTTTACACTTCCAAAATGATTACTCATGTTGTATGAAGGTTATGGTATATATGGATATGGAATGTCATACTATTGTTCTAGTTAATTAGTTATCCTATACAGTGATATCAAAGAAGATTGATGCTCGATTCTGTACCTTGACTTTAAGTTATTGTCTTACTCTATATCATCCTTATATTATAATTTATCTCAGTCGGCCAATGATGACTACTTAGTACCCATGTTCTGGTACTCATACTACACTTTTGTACCTTTTTGGTGCAGACCCGAGTTTTAATTATCGTTGTTGAGTCAAGATCATATGTTGTTGATCATCAGGAGAAAAGGTAAGCTCTTGGAGTTTAGGTTGCCCTTTTTCCTTTCTATCCTTATTCTGTCTTTTGTATTCGAGACAAATGTATGAGACTATTTAAGACTACTAAATGTTGAGTTTTAATTTTTATTGTCGAATGTAGAGATTCTCTTGTACTAATACTATCTAGTCATGGGATTGGTATTCGAATGTTAGTTGTTTCTTTGTGGAATGTCATTGTTATATTTATTCCCATATAGGGTCCATGTTGGACATTCCTACCAAGGTAACCCATTACATTAGCTCTGAGTTACGGTGTTGGCTTACCTACTGGTAGGTTATGGTAGGTTCTATCATGACTCAGAAATAGGGCCATGAGAAATTAGTATCAGAGCCTAGGTTTCACCGATATTAATAGTACAAGAGCAAGTGTCTAATAGAGTCCTGCGGATCAAAACGTTGACCTCTATTTCCTATCTTTGAGATGCTATAGGACATTCTTAGGAGTCTCTTACTTTTTTCACTCATATCATGATAAGAGTCTGAGTTGGTTTGTTGGATACTCTCTTAACTTTACTCTTTCATAGATGCCCAAGACTCATGCTACAGTTATATATGAGAAGGGTCCTAAAACCCAGAATTGTGATGTATCCCTAATTAGGGATCAGGGTGGACCTCCCTCGAACCCTATTCCTATACTCGAGCTAGATATTCCTTCACCTCATCCAGTGGTAGGCCAAGGATCATCATAGGATCTACCTAGATTCATCCCCTCTTCTTTGCTTAGAGATGCTTTAGTTCAGCTATTGGGTATTGTTGATGGTTTACAGACTACTGGGAAAGGACTACAGCCTGTAACTGTAGCTCCTGGAGTTAAGGTTCCTCCTATTTCGATAGTTGTTCAGCTGGTAGTCACTCATCCAATTATGACCCAGCCTGCTATGTCTGCTGAGGAGCAGAAGACGCTTAGAAGATTCTTGAGGTTGGCTCCACCTACGTTTTCTAGTGCTCTTAAAGAGGATGCATTTGAGTTTCTGACTTTTTGTGAGGATAGGCTTCATAGGTTAGGGCTTATTGAGACCCATGGAGTGGATTACACCATATTTCAGTTGGACTGGTCTGTTCGGCATTGGTGGACGTGTTGTGAGTTCTAGTTCAGTTAGATCTTCCCCTCTCTCTTAGGCTCAGTTCTCTGAGATGTTCTTGGAGAAGAATATGTTGCACAGCATTAGAGATTGCTTGAGAGTTTAGTTCTCTAGATTGGAGTAGGGTTCTATGACAATCGTTGAGTATGAAGCTTATTTCTATACATTAGCTGACATGCAACTTCTATCTTGGATACAGAGTATGAGAGAGCTGCTTTCTGAGAAGATTAAGACTTCCTATTCGGATGGCTTCTTAGAGTTTGGTTATTGTAGGTAGGACTTTTTCTAAGGTTTCTAATCATGCTAGAGTAATGGAGGACATACAGCGTGAGGGCCATGATAAGAGGCCCAAGTTTCAAGGAAAATTTGGAGGAGCTGTAGTAGTTCCTGATTAGGGATGGTATTTCTTTTGTTGGACATTCTCCACATCTCTCTTTTTAGCCTCAGTGTCATACTAGGTGCCAGTTTAGGAAGTTCTTCAAACCACTAATGGGGGTCAGTTCATTACTAGTGCTTGCCCTAGTAAGGGCGATGATCAGTCCCTGAGAGGTTCATCTATAGGCCATGCTAGGTCTGGCATCTATGCTGGATCAGCCGAATCTGTGAGTTTGGGTTCTACTCGTGATTCTTGTTTTACTTGTGGACTTTTCGATCATTTATCTAAAGAGTGCCCTAGTCATGGGATGATGGTTGTTTTAATCCAGGGAGCTACTCACAGTAGGGAAGTTCATCCTTCAGGTAAAGGTGGTTCTCGAGGTTGTAGAGGTGGTTACCAGGGTACTTGAGGCAGTACTCAAGAAGGTAGGATAGGAGGTCGGTTTGGTCCCCTGCTAGGTGGTGGGCGTGGATAGTTGTATGCAGTACCTTCTAGACCCGAGGTTGAGACTTTGATGTTATAATTACAAGTGCGATTTTGGTATGCCGCAAGTCGGATCTTGCTTTATTTGATCCTAGATCCACTTATTCGGATATATCTTCTTATTATATACACCACAGTTGGACTTGACTAGTGATTTATTATTTGCGCCTTTGTGTGTATCTACTCCCATAGGTGATTCTTTAGTTGTGTATTGAGTATTCAGATCATGTGTTATGACAGTTAGTGATGTTGAAACTTGTGTTGATCTTATTATTTTGGAGATGTTGGATTTCGATGTGATTCTGGGCATAGAACAGTTATCCTACTATCATATGATCATGCATTATTTTTTCAAGACCGTTACCTTAGACATGCCAGGCGTACCCCCAGTAGTATGGTTGGGAGCGATTAGCCACGAGCCGATGGGGATTATTTCTTATGTTTGTGCCAAATGGCTTATATCGAGAGGTTTTGAGTCTTATCTCTCCTTTGTATGTGATACCCATATAGAGAGTCCAATGCTTGACTCTGTTCCTATTGTGTGTGAGTTTCTTGATGTGTTTCCTACTGATCTTCCTGGTATTCCCCCTGATCGTAAGATTGAGTTTGCTATTGACCCTGATCGTAGCACCCGACCTATTTCTATGGCACCTTATAGTGTGGCTCTTGCTTAGATTAAGGAGTTGAACTTCCAACTCCAACATCTTCTTGGTAAGGGTTTCATTAGACCAAGTATGTCCCTGAAAGGAGCCCCTATTTTGTTTGTAAACAAGAAAGATGGGTCGATGTGAATGTGTATTGATTATAGGGATCTTAACAAGGTGAAGGTGAAGAACTGTTATCCTATAACTCATATTGATGATTTATTTGACTAGCTTCAGGGTGCAGCTGTATTATCTAAGATAGATTTGAGGTCAGGTTATCATCAGTTGAGGATTCAGGCTGAGGATATCCTGAAGATGACTTTAGGACCCATTATGGTCACTATGAGTTCTTGGTGATGTCTTTTGGGATGACTAATGACCCCGCCACATTTATGGATTTGATGAAACGTGTGTTCAGACCCTATCTAGACTCCTTAGTTATTATGTTCAATGATGATATTCTTGTGTATTCAAGAAGTAGTGGGGAGCATGCATAGCACTTGAGTATTGTTCTCCAGGTGTTGCGAGAGCATGTGCTTTTTTCCAAGTTTTCCAAGTGAGAGTTTTACCTTTAATCAATATCATTTCTTGGAAACGTGGTGTCCAAGATGGGTATTATGATAGACCCAGCTAAGATTTTGGTGATTCATGAATGGGCTAGACCCACATGTTCGATTGAGGTTTATAGTTTTATCTGTTTGGCTGGTAATTATAGGCACGTTAATGAGAGCTTTGCCACCATATCATCCCCTATGACTAGATTGACTCAAAAGGGAGTTCCTTTTCCATGGTCCGAGGAGTGTGAGTTGACCTTTGGAAAGCTCAAGGACTATCAGACATTCCTTAAAATCAGGGCATGTCATATGTGCACCTCAAGCCCACATGAACCATAGTCGCCCCGTTAACTTAACCTAATCATCATCACAACAACCACAATGGTCGGGTGAATTCCTACCTATAATAGGATAGTGAAAATATAAGGCTAATACTCAATACTTAGACAATAACTAACATTTCATTAACGCCAATGGTCTAGCCAAAATACCCAAGTCCACAGTCATCCATGAAACCTCTAACAATGCTGAAGTCAACTAATATGTTGGGAAGTGTCCCCAACAATAGCAATGTTCCAAATCTATATAAGTCTATGACATGAGTAACGTGGCTATGAAAAGTAGATCTTCTAGAGTATAAAAGGTCACCACGTCAAGGTCAATGCCCGGACTGCTCGAATACCTATTCACTGCGTAAAAGAAGAAAAGAAAGATGCTCCAGTCCTTATGTCGTGTGGGAACATAGCTTTCGGAGATAGTTAGCGATTGGAGTGCTAGAATGTAAAGAAAAAATAACGTTATCATTCAACAAAAAGTCAATATATCATATTCCATCATATTCATACACTTATCCTTATATATAGCTACATATCACATACCAACAAGATATCAAGACTTGACAATGTTCTCGAACTCTTTAATCATGAGACATAAAATGGAGGACTCCCATATTCCACACTTTGGTTCAAACCGTTCTTATTAGGCATAGAACTTTAATCACATTCTTAAACACATACTCATACACATAGATATACACGATATGATCATATTATGCCACAAGGGAAAACGACTTAGCATGCATTCTCAAATCATTCATTCATGAGATATGGATTGAAGAACTTTCAACCAAGTTAGAACATTTGACCATTCTCATTTCCATTTCATTGGACTAGGAACTCGAATCACTAGTCGTTTTATTTCATTGAACTAGGAACTTGAAGTATTAGTCATTTCACCAATCTAGGAACTCAAATTACTAGTCGTTTTATTTTATTGGACTAGAAACTTGAATCCTTAGTCATATCACTAGTCTAGGAACTGAATCACTAACTGTGTTATTTGATGAGGTATTCTAACCTCAAGAGATCTCTTAACTAGGAACTTGAATCATTATTCATATCACCAATCTAGGAACTCGAATCACTAGTCATTTCATTAGATGAGAAACTCGAATCACCCATCATTTCATGGGACTAGGAACTCAAATCAGTAGTCATATCATTAGACAAGGAACTAGAATCACCCATTGTTTCATGGGACTAAGAACTCGAATCACCCGTCATTTCATTAGATGAGGAACTCGAATCGCCCATCGTTATTAATTGGCATTTGAACTCTTGACCTATTAGTTCATGCATTTACACAAATACAATTTATTTCACATTTACGGGCTTTGACTTATTTAGACAATTCAACATGATACATGACCACATGGTCCTCATGGGAGCCTTTATTTCACAACTATTTTAATAGGACGATACCTTAACATATTTCATCATACAATTTAATTCATGGTCATCAAGACCAAAATGGGACCATAAGGTTTTCATGGAAATATTTGTCAATTAAACACATTATTAGGCGACGCCTCAATTCAAGTCATCATTCAATTCAATCAGCGGTCATCAAGACCCTTACTAACTCATTCATTCTTCATTAACATTTCTATGCCACACTTTAGTTCCATATACAATTTCAAGTTCAAGCTTAGGGAATTGAACCTCTCTTATTATCCATCAAACCAACATAGACATAGTTTAACAAATTACATGGGAAGTAATATTAACACATTACCAATTATCATCCATTCGTACTTATAGGGCCATTAGCCCATTTAAATCCATAAGCTAATCTATTACATGATTAAAAAGGCTCTTATCAACCCTTTACCAAGCATTTACAATCATTTTGACTCAATACATGGCCAATAAGGACTTTACCAACCATCCACAAGTATTCACATTCATCTAGTCATTATCATGACTCGTTCACGTTCACTAGACCGATTCTATAGACACATATTTGACCTTCACAACACCTTTTAACCACTAATTATTTCAATAGACTAAATGACTTAGTTCTACTCATCATTAAGTATATTTATGGTCATCAAGACCCAAAAATTATTCACATATCATTAGCAAGCTTACACCATATTCTCACCATATTTAGACTCAACAGATATATCAAGTTAATTTTCTTATTTTAGGGATTCAACCCCTTATTATTCATTAATTAATCAATGGAATTAATTACATAATACATGGCTCAATATACCTTCACAATATTATTTTTCAATTATTCATGCTTATTGGGCCATTGCCCTAGTTCAAAACATCACCAACATGTGACTAGATAATTTACAAAGATATTTTCACAGATACCTTATGTGCATACCTTTAACAAGGATATTTTCATGGTATAAATTATTAAGATTAGGGTTACTCAAAACCGTTATGTTAAAACATATATAAAAAGCATCCACATATGTAATTCATCATCAATATCACACATAAACATAAGTCTAAGCAAGATTCACCATCATACATCATTAGGAAACAAAACTCTTTTTCATTTGATATCAAAATCACCAGTTACACTTACTAATCCAAGTTTGAAATACATGGGTTTAGAGATATTTAAAGAGGGGAAGAGATACATGCCTTAAATAAGATGACATACTAACAATCTTGGCTCCTTCTTGACACTAGATGAGCTCTCTCTAAACCCTAGGCTCCAATCTTACTTCAAGAAGCTTTTGGAGTATTTTAGAGTGTTTGAGTCTTGTAAAATAAGGGATTAGGAGGATAAAATACCTTACATAATGAGACAGCTTAGGGTTTTAGGCAAGGAAAATAACCATAAGGCCCTTAGTTAAAAGCTAAAAAATAACCACATCTAGGGGTACGACTCCTTCATATGACTCTCTTAGCAACCGTACCCTAGGGTACGAGTGGTATCCTAACTCATACTCTAGGCTTATCCTCAATGGCGGATCTACATGGTTATAAGGGTTTCATCCAAACCCCCTTCGTCTGAAAATTATACTATTTTTATATGGTAATTTTTTTTATGTATAAATAGTAGAGGTTGAACCCCCTTCGACTAGTCCATATATGTACTACTAAACCCCCTTACTGAAAATCCTGGATCAGCCCCTACTTATCCTAGGTCAACCATACTATTGTGGGTATGAGTGGGTACCCTTGAGTCGTATCCAAAGGGTACGACTGACCCCTAACTCATAAGATTCACTCATGACAAAAATAGTCTACTTGGTTTGAGGCTCCTTTCTATACGATTGAGTAGTATATGACTCATATGCATTGATTATGACCAAGGAAAGGTCATGTCATATAGAAAATAGTATGATACACTCATGCACTGATCATGGTACAAAAGGGGAGGGCAAGGTGGCTATGAGTCATGACCAAGGGTACGAGTGGCTTGTCCAATCGTACCTTGGTTAATCATGCTCCAAAATAAAAAAAATTGTAAAGCCATATTCTTAGGAGTTTCATTATCTCACTTCAACCTTGATGTTAGCCTTTCCAGTTGGGGAAAGGATTCACAATGTTTTTTATGCATCTGGTGCTGGTCCTGGATGTGCTTTAATACAGCAAGGTTGTGTCATTACCTATACTTCTAGATAGCTTAAACTGCATAAGCAAAACTACCCCACTCATGATTTAGATTTGGTAGCGGTAGTTTTTATGCTCAAGATTTGGAGGCATTACTTGTATGGTGTACATTGTGAGATTTTCAATGGTCACCATAGTCTTTGACATCTTATGACCCAGTGAGAGCTTAATGCTTTCTAGCGCAAATGGATGGACTTGCTAAAGAACTATGATGTTTTCATCTTCTATTATTCGAGTAAGACGAATGTGGTGGTGAATTCCTTGAGTCACAAGGTAGTGAGTATGGGTAGTTAGGCATTTATATTAGTTTCTCAAAGGCCCTTGCTATGGTATATCCAGTCCTTAGCCAATTTGATGATTTGCCTTGATATTTTAGATCCCGCAAAGATTTTAGCCTATGGGGAGGTGAGGTCCTCCCTATTTAAGCAGATTTGTGCTCATAAGTTTGAGGATAGTAAGTTGTGTCTTCTCTAAGATTGGGTGATAAGTGGTGATTCTTGGAGACATACCATAGATTCCAAGGTTATATTAAGGTTTTAGTATCATATTTGTGTTTCTTGACATGATGACTTAATTTAGTCTATATATTCTATTCATCCTGGTATGGCCAAGATGTATAGATAGTTGAGGCAACTTTATTGGTAGGATGGTATAAAGAGTGATATGGAAGACTTTAAAGCTCGTTGCCTATGTTGTCAGCTATTTAAGGTCGAGCATCAATATCCAAAGTGGTTTGACTCAAAGGTTACCCACTCCCGAGTGGAAATAGGAAAGGGTTACCATGGACTTCATTATTGGTTTGCCATGTACGTCCTGTGGTCATGAAGGTATTTGGGTTATTGTGAATCATTTGATCAAGTTGACATATTTCTTTCCTATTCAGATAACCTTTAGTGTTGAGAGAGTAGCCTAGATTTATGTTCAATAAATAGTTTGCTTGCATGGGTCCTGTGTCTATTATATCATACTGTGATTTTATATTTACTTCACTATTTTGGAGAGCATTTCAAGATGAGTTAGGTACTCAAGTAGATTTGAGTATAGACTTTCATCCGTAGTCGAATGGTCAATTCAAGTGGACTTTTTAGGAGCTTAAGGATATGCTCCGGTCCTTTGTTATGGACTTTTGAGGATAGTGGGATCAACACTTAGCATTAGCAGAGTCCGCCTACAATAATCATTATGTTTCGAGTATTGAGATAGCACCTTATGAGGCTTTGTACGGTAGGATATATTGTTCTCCTATAGGATGGTTTGATACTTTTGAGGTTAGATCCTGTAGTACAGATTTGCTTCAGTACTCATTAGATAGAGTCAGGTTAATTTAGGATAGGTTGAGAGCATTTCAGAGTAGGCAGAAAGCCTACATCGATCGTAGACTCCATGGCTTAAGATTCGGAGATGGTGATCACATGTTCCTTTGTGTTTCCCCTATGAGAGGTGTGATGAGATTTAGGAGGAAGGGTAAGCTTAGCCCTCGCTATATTAGTGCTTTTGAGATCCTCCGTGTAGTGGGTGAGGTAGCCTATGAGTTAGCTTTACCTCAAGACTTTATCGTTGTTCATTCAATTTTTCATGTCTCAATGTTGCGAAAGTATATCCCAAATCCTTATCATGTGCTTAGATATGACTCGGTCCAGTTAAACGAGTAGTGACCTTTGTGGAGGAGCCGGTGCTTATTTTGGCTTGTGATGTGAGGCAACCACATTCTAGAGAGATTCCAGTAGTCAAGGTTTAGTGGAGGCATTGTATATTAGAGGAGGCTACTTAGGATATCGAGAGTGAGATGTAGGCCCAGTATCCTCATTTGTTCAATACTTCAGGTATCTTCTTCATCTTTAACTTTCAGGGATGAAAGTTCCTTAGTAGTGGATGTTGTTATGACCCTTCCAGGTTGTGTTCTTTCTTATTTTTGCCGATAGAGCTTCCTTATAGCTACCCCAAGTAATTAGTGACTTGATGGAAATGATAGTTAGGTTACCATCGATTCATTTGGTTTTAAGAACCACTTTCCCAATTCGAAGTCTTCCTTGGTTATAATAAACCATCGAGCAAAAACTTCAGTAAAATGACCTTAAATACAAATTTAAACTTCGCCAACACGTCCAAAGTGTCAAAATCTATGTGCTTACATATCTCATTTTCTTGAAATGGACTACGAATACATCTCGAGGCATTGGTTGAAGCCCAAAACCAAGTTCCAAGCTTCAGTCGTGCCTGGCATAGGGAGATATACTACGACAGCGGTGAGAGGGGTACGAACACAGTACCAAGACCACAACTAAGTGGGTTCCACGAATGTGAAACCCGAGGGTAGGGTCTTAGATGATAAATAGATGATTGGTGACACTTGGGATTAGTTGATTCTTGTAGGCTATTAAATATGTAAGGTGTGATGCTTGACTATAGCCTAGAACCTTGGTTAGTTCCACTTGTAGTCTCATATGTAGTATGTGAATACTTTAGTTTCTTTAATAGTTGAGAATGATGTTGTTAACTAACCTTAAGAGTATGTTGACCTAGATATTACTAGTCATGAATTGGTCTTACTGTTTGGGATGACTTAGAAAGGATACTTGAAGAAGATTTTCCCTTATAGGACTAGTAAGGATTGATAAGTCCTTATGGTGTGATTTAGATAACCTATCCTTATTTCGGGTAGAATTTAGTCTTGTAGAAGTGAACTTTGGCATATTGGGATTTAGGAATGGGACTTGACCCACCTTAATCTTGAACTATGAAATTCCTTAGTGACCTAGATACTTGATGAACGTCTAAGTTACGTTATTAAGGTTATAATGGTTAAATTCAATGGTCAGTTATGGATGTGGTCAATGGTTGGATAATGTGTATACTTGATTGATTATCTTGTTGTTATGATATAGATAGCCTTGGAAAGTCTTTTAAATTGAACCTATGGTTATGCTATCGCTTATCTTGTGGATGAGTTCACCAAGTTAACCTCTAATTATGTTACCACTCTTGCTATGAACGAAGGATTTTCCTTTGGAGTTATTATAATGAAAAATGGGACTAAAAGAGGCATCTCGAGAGCATGTACTTGACTTATAATTGGCTTACTTATAAACATGTTAACTTGGAAAAGTGGTGATTGCGTATATCATTTAGATACTCATGCTCTTACATCTACCTATATTATGTAGTGATGATTAATAGTAAAATATGATGATATGTGTTACCTTAGATCACTTATACTCCATCATTGTGGGTTGTATGTGCTTATTGAATTGTCTACATATGTATCTATATAATGATATTATGATGGTGTCTGGTGAATTCGGAGGATATATTGATGTAATGATGATGCCCGGTGATTCTGGAGGATATAATGATATTCTGATGATGCTCGATGAATTCAGAGGATATAATGATTTTATGATGATGTTCGATGAATCCGAAGGACATTATGATGTTATAATGATGCCCGGTGAATCCGGAGGATATAATAATGCTAAGATGATGCCCGATGAATCCGGAAGATATAATGATTTTATGATGATTCCCAATGAATCCAGAGGATATAATGATGTTATAATGATGCCCGATGAATCCGAAGGATATGATGATGTTACGATGATGCCAGGTGAATCCGTCAGAGTAATTATTTTTTATGATGTTATGTGTTCTGAGTATATATGAATACATAGTTGCATGTGAGGTTATGATGTGTGTACCTAAACCCATTTATGTACTTGGGACATGATGTCTTCCTTGGTAATTATTACCCATTCTTTGTCATGAATCACTAGATAAGGGGTGTGACCCTTGTTAACTCTAACTAGTAACTAAAAGTGGATTATGCTGAGTATTGAGTTAAGGCTAATTGATATGTGTAATCTTGGTGTAGAACTTAGGCTCACCTAGTAAATCTACTTGACTCTGATAAATGGTTACATTATGGAATTTGACCTTGTAAAGTAGCTTATGTGATAACTGATTGTCTCTAATAAATGACTATGACTTGTAAGCTAAAAGCCTAGTGAACTAGTTGGTGGATCTTACTTAGCTATTATATGAAAACTAGTCCTTAAGGTTGTGATATGTGATAATGCTTAACTTACACATCAATTTACATACAAGGTGGTTGTAGTCAATATGTTTACCGAACATTGGAGTTTGGGTCGAATCCACGAGGGACAATGTGAGTGGCAATTAAGTTAATTCAAAATAATTGATACGAGTTAAATTCAAACCAATATTATAAGAAGATAAAAAAAGGTGAGGAAAGTATCAACACTAATGTTTCTATTTGAGTTTTTCTAGTATAAATCGAGGCTATGAATAATTAAAGTTTTAGCAATTAAGCACGGATCTTGGGATTATGCATTATTAAGGGAATGACATGCGGGTGTAAGTAATCAACATCAATTTGGAAGATCACATATGGGTAGGTTCGGTTATTAATTTTTATGCTAGTCTTTCAAAAAAACACAAAACTTTCGCCCATTGATTATTTCGAATACCTAATAGATTGTTCAATATTTGGTAACAAAACCTCAATTGAGGCATCCCTATTTCTAGGATGATACCCATGGTGTAGTTAACTTCACAATCACCCTTATGTTTAAGATAGTGAAAATTTAGCAAACTATACACATAATTGTATATCATTTCTTTGGTCTCCACATCTCTCTTTCAAGGATGATGTGGATTCCTAAAGTTTACCCAAAACCCTTCTTTCAAAGATGGCCTTGAGTTTTCTAGAGTTTAGAGCTTTCACTCATCTAACCCATGTGGGTATTTTGGGCTTTCACCCACAAATCCCAACCAAGTTTGCATAGCAATGATAAAACCCATAAATATGAACTACCAAATAGAGGCTAACGATTACAAGACACTCACACTTTAACCCCTATTCACACATAACCCCAAGAGGGAGATCTAGCTTAAGATAAATAAGCAAAGATGTACCAATAATCTCCATTGAAGTTATTTATTGAATCTTAAGTAGATGTTACTTTAAACTTTGCACTCCTACAAATAAATAATGGAAATGAGTTAATCCTCTACTTAAAAGGTCTCCAATGTATCCTTGTAATGCTTCGAGTCTGTACCCCAGACACTACACGATGATCATAATCTTGAAGGACAAAAAAGTAACCCATAACTGGTACCTACTGCAAAAACTGAGTAATAATATTGTGATAATGCAGAAATTTGGTGAAAATGTGCCATAAGGTTCAAAAACTAAAATAAATACCAAATGCTAAAATATCTGTCTGAAATACTCTAGTCTAAAAAGCCTCTACTGTCTGAATCATAGAGTTGATGGGACAAGTCCCCAACTAACTTCCACTACTGTAATAAACTAAAATACAGAAATAATAATCATGTCCTCAAACTATGAGGACTCATCACTAACTCTGACTATTTAAAATCTGAGATTGCTAAGTATAATTAGAAGCCCATGCATATGAACCTATGATATAAAACATTATAGCACAAAGAAAATTATGCGTTAGTACTTTGAATATACTGGTATGCTAAGTGAGGTAGGCTGAAATGCATGGGTTCATATGCATGAACAATACTAAATGAGTGACATGAATATAACTGAATGAAAGTACATACATAAGTACGTAAACTATAAATAAGGTTGTGATAACACTGGATACAGATTTTTGAATACTGATTAACTGATATATGGGTTTGCTGATACTATATTATTGATAACTGAATGATTGTATTTGACAGTCTTGATTCTGTGGAACTACGCTGAGTTTCATACTGAGCTGAGCGAATGTGTCTGACAGTTTTGAATCTGTAACTGAGTTTTATACTAAGACTGAATTTGAAACTGAGACTATGGGAGGTAATCATCTAACCGACATGTCTCAAATAAGATAATTGAGTTGGGGTCCAATCTGTAACCCCAATCAGAAGGGTGTTAGTACCGTGCCACGGGTAAAGATAACTAGCTGTAGGGTCAGTCCTAGTCTAGAAAGTGACCCCTAATATCAGTCCTAAACTAGCGGGTAATCCCTGAGTATGTCAGTACTATCTAACGGGTGACATCTCATAACCTACGCTGACTACATAGTTCAAGAACTTAGGTATTGCTTTTATGGACCTAATCCTAGATGACGGATGAGCACCATCCTTAGGCTCACTCGGTGTTGAATCTTACTCCCAACTGAAAGACACTGAAATAATTCCTAGACTGTACTAGGCTTGACTGAAGGATTACTGGTTGTACTATTTAACTGAACTGAACTGAGTTTACTAAGTTTCGTTGACTGACGAAATACTACTGGATTTTAGTAACTGATTGAATACAATTGAGTTTTGTTAGCTGAGTGAGTTTACTGAGGTTGGAACTAAATATTAACTGGACTGGACTGATTTTGAGTTCTCTGAGTACTGAACTAATTACTGATTGAATTTTGTGAACTGACTGAGTTTGCTGAGTTCTAACCTGAATACTACTGTGTTCTAAACTGAATACTGAACTGAGACTAATTACTGAGTACTACTGAATTTTCCTAAGTCCTATAACTGACTGAGATTACTACTGATCATGACATGACTGAGATTATTCTATAACTGACACTGGCTCTAGGTAAATAGCTAAATTGTTGGGTATAAATACCCCCAGGACTCGATAGCATGAAAAATAAAGCTTCACATAATCTTGCCTAGCATAGCATAAAAATGCACACTTGTTCATAATGCATCTATAGAGGTATTTTATCAAACACTTTTGTCGCATGAAATAGTATACATACTACCATGATATAATCTTATCATTACATTTATATAAGCAATTCATCAAACACTTGGATAGCATAATCTATGCACATGACACTAAAAAAACATATAAGCATCATGATTCAATTCTAATTTCACAATTCCATGGGTTTCATCATGAATTCACATGATAAATCATAGATGTCAATTAATTCTACATCAATCTTGTAATAAATCATGAAATAGAAACCTAATTATAGAAATAATCATGAATATACTTTGGTTTAAAATCATGGAAAGCGTAAGATCAAACTACTTGAAGTTTAAAGGAGCTTCTTGGACTCCAAGGGTGGAAGAAACCCTTGGATGAACACTCACATACCTTGTCCATTTAATTCTTGAAGAACAAAGGCAAAATCTTGAGTCTTGGCTTTGAAATTAAATCACCTAGGGTTCTTGTTCTTGAGAAATTTGAGAGAAAGTGAGTGTATGTTGCTTAATAAGGGATGAATCTCGTGTTTTAGGGCTGAATAAGGGTGGGTAAAAAGACCCAAATACCCCTATGGATGTGGTTTTTTAATAACTAAAAACCAAACTATCGAAGTTATGCATCGTTGGCATCGATGTGATGGCCAACGCGCCGCATCGAGTCCACGTCGGTACACTGAAATTTGCCACTGGGAGCCAAAAAAATATTAATCGATGCGATGGATGACGCGCCGATCGATATCATGTTGATACACTATTTTGGGTTCTTAGACTTATGTCAAACGAGGTCCAAAATATTCGAAAGTCGTCCGAAAACACCTACTGACATTCCTGATCATGATTCAACCTAAAGATTAATACTTTAAGGTTATAAGATTCGTGAAATAGAGTTGCCAACTTACGAAGGAAAAACTAATACTAGGTATGAATACTTAGCTAGAATTTTTTAAGTCTGGGACCCCTAAGCAAGCTTAAAAATAGAGTTGGGCTTACGATTTTGCGGGGTCTTACAGTATCTCCCCCTTGGGAACATTCATCGTTGAATGAGACTGACTAAGCTGAGAATTACTGATAGACTGAGCTTACAAATTAAACATGCATATTTGATGTATGGAACACCTTATTGAAACTACTGATAAACTGAGTTTTCATACTGAACATGTATATCTGATGCATGAGTACAAGGCTAATCATGATTCATGAATGCATAACTTAGATTACTGATAAGCTTAAATTTTATTTTTTTTGTGCTAAACATGCACATCTGATGCATGAATACATGACTAAACTGATTCATGAATGCATGACTGAATATACAATGGTAATGGATACCAAGTTTATAACTGTAACTAAACATGAAACTAAGCCAATCTAAGGAAGACTATTACCTTAAGCTGAGAATACTGATGAATCTGACATCATTTACTAAACATGTATGAATGGGAGCACGAGGACATAACTGATCCTAAAATGTGATACATGAACTGAATATCATGAACTGAACTGAGCCCCTTAATACATGGCTTACGATTGAAATTGGAACTTGAGGATCCACCTATGAGTACTCACTACTCCAAACTGGATTCATTATGTAAAAGGAAAATAGAAGGTTTAGGTTATGAAAACTCGAGGTATTATAGTGCACTCCCCCTTGGGACATTATGTCCCCTGAAGAATATTGACTTGGCTGAGATACAGAGGAAAAAAATTGAGATGATGCACAGAACACCTACAAACTAAATCTTGACTGCATATCGAGGATCTAAAATTGAGGCATGGCACCTGAACTGAGCTATAGTCGCAACCACATGGTTTTTCGACCTTGGAATAGTTACATTCATGAGACTTTGGATAGTGAGACTAAATGGAAAGATGGAAAACCAAATCACATGAAAATTGTCTGCCTAACTACTAAATTGAATTGCCGGCTTTGCAGACTAACTTATGCTAAAAACTTATATTTGACTGGAGCCTTTCTTTGAAACTTTTTCTATAGAGTTCCAGTGTCTTTAGGGAGCAAGGAATCTTGACATGGGCTGAATAAAATAGCTGAATAAGAAAATCATATCCTGGCTAAAATTTTGTAATATGAGTCGAGGACTACCAAACATCATCTAAGATAGAGTGAATAAGCCTTATGCAATGTAACTACAATTTTAAAGCTTTGACATATCACTTGAATACTCTCTCAACTATACTTTCCACCTTAGTACAACACATCACCTAAGACTACTAAAAATATTCACATGGGTGTTGATCACGAATGCACAAACATACTAACTTGTCGGATTAACTGAATGGTTGATTGCTGAATACTAGTCATGTATGACTGAACTATACTTAGTCTGAATAACTAGACAAAAATTGTAGAGTATCATGCCTATGAGGCAAGGACTCACTTAGTAACATGAGATAACTGAGCATGAATTCATAAAAACTGTATTATTTAAGAATACAAGGCCAAATGTATAACATGATTCTAAAATATTTTGTAAACTGAGGTACTAAAATACTGATAACTGAATAACTGATAATTGTGCTCTATGTTCAAGCAAACCTGAAATTGAACTGAGTTTTTGATCTGATTACTGGACTGAGACTGAGATTGACACTATAACTAAGACTGTAACGGAGACTGTAACTAAGACTGAGCATACTTTAAGGCATGAGGGCACATGAGCTGCATGACCTGAGTTTGGAGTTATTGTATTCATGGAACATGATTCATAACACTGAGTGAACTAGAACTCCTTATACTAGGAACTATATGCGTACATGATTTTTGTTAATGTGCACGAATATGGGCTATGATCATAGAGTTGACATGTAAGGCATGAGTAGACATCATGATAACTGGAGTACAAAACTCTGCACTGAGGTACCGATGAGTTAGGCATCGTTCCCTCCCACTACTTGTCTACATATACTTACATTACTACTAGACTCGGAAGGCCTGAATTTCTAAGATGTCATAATCGAATAGTTCCTATATACCCACCGGTTATGATAGACTGACCCACTAGGGTGGATACTGGAAAGGTCCTATTAATATTTGGTCTGACCTTAAAGTTAAATACTATGCAAAGAGTTACGAAAGAAAAAAAACTCCTAGGTCTGAAGAGGCATAAACATGTAATTGGGAGATCTATAACATACCAGTGACCATATCAGGAGAACTTTCCTAATACTGTTAAGACTGAAGTGCATAGAGTTTGTTTAGGCGCTGCCCACTGGTGGCACTAAAAGCGGCGTCCTGCCAATTCGGGTGATGAACTGAACTGGAGTACAGTTGAACTGACCCTGTTGGTGCAAATCTTTTCCCCTCTAATCCATTAATCTACACTCTCATATCCTATGGACTGGCTTGCAACATCCAAAACATATATCACCACCATCTCTACACTTACCTAGGTGATGTCTACCGCATTCTCTACAAAGTGGATAGGTAAGACCCCTGCTCACACTATCCTGGGTTTTGGATCTTGGCACCTCATCCCAATGGTCAATCTTGAACTTTGGTACTGGTACACTTACTGAAGATAGAGCTGGGACTAAAAACTTTGACTGAACTAAGGACGGTTACCCCCCTCTTAACCTGGCTGAGCAAGACTAAAGCTACCCATTTTGGATCTCTTATTCTCTCTCTCTCCTTCTTTTTAAGCTTCTTTTCCTTAATCTGTTGTGTATGGACCATAAGCCTAGATATGTCTATCTCCTTAATAAACATCGTATTCCTACACTCCTTGACCACACTCTCTCGCACCCCAGATATGAACTTGCTTATCTGGACCTATTGTCTACTACTACATGGGGAGCATACCTGGCTAACTGAGTAAATTTGAGGGAATACTCTTTCACACTCATACTGCCTTGCCTAAGATTGACGAACTCTAACACCTTGGCTTTTCTCAGCTCTAAGGGAAAAATCTATCTAGAAAAGGGGTAGCAAACTCTTCCCACTCTATGGATCCTACATTTATAACCCTATCTACCTTCCACTGCTTAAACTATGTATGGGCTACATCTTGTAGCTGATAGGTATCTAACTCAGCACTCTTACTAGAAGTCACTCCTATAATATCTATGACTTTCTAAAACTAGTTGAGGAACTTTTATGGATCCTCTTCGGACTTAGATCCCATGAAAGAAGGAGGGTTTATTTGGGTGAGTCTTGAATTCTGATGTATTAATATTGGCCACTGGGTTGGACTTAACAGTAGCTAGCCATTCGTTCTTAGATGCTACTGAATTGGCTAGAGTAGTACATACGGCCCAGAATTCCACATGGAAGACATACTCGTCCAGAGGATCTGCCTGGAAGGGCTGGGGGCTGGCTGATTTCCTGTTCATCTTCCGTTCTTCTTGGGAGGCATGTTTTGTAAATGGAAGGAAGAAAAGGATTGGATTAGACTGAGATTTAAAATGATCTCATGCTCACTCACACGACATGAATACTGAAAGAAGGGAAATTTTTCCTAAAACATCTCATAGCCTTCTGTCCATAAGTGTGGTGCGCTACACACCAATGCACAAGACTCTACTAGATGTGACTTTTAGACTTCTGAGGACTCTATTAAACCTTAGGCTCTGATACAAAGTTTGTAACACCCCGAGTCTGTACCCCAGAAACTGCACAGTGCTCATAATCCTAAAGGACCATAGGCTAACCCATGACTGGTACCTGCTGCAATAACTAAGTAATAATACTGTAATAATGCAAAAATTTGGTAAAAACATGCCATAAGGTCTAATAACTAAAATAAATACTGAATACTGAAATATTTGTCTGAAATACTCTAGTCTAAAAATTCTCTACTGTCTGAATCCTGGAGTTGATGGGACAAGTCCCCAACTAACTCCGACTATTGAAATAAACTGCAATACTAAAATAATAATCATGTCCTCAAACTATGAGGACTCACCACTAACTCTGATTGCTAAAAATTTGAGACTCCTAAGTATGATCAGGAGCCCATGCGTCTGAACCTACGATATAAAACATCATAGCCCAAAGAAAAGTATGCGTCAGTATTTTGAATGTACTGATATGCTAAGTGAGGTAGGCTGAAATTCATGGGTTCATATGCATGAACAATACTAACTGAATGACATGAATATAACTGAACGAGAGTACATACATGAGTACATAAACTATAAAAGAGGTTGTGATAACACTTACTTAGTTTTAAATACTGAATAACTGATATTTGGGTGTACTGATACTATATTACTGATAACTGAATGACTGTATCTGACAGTATTGATTTTGTAGAACTCTGCTGAGTTCCATACTGAGCTAAGCGACTGTGTTTGACAGTCCTGAATTAGTACAGCTGAACTGAGTTCAATACTAAGACTAAATCTAAAACTGAGACTATCGGAGGTAATCAACTAACTGCCATGACCGAAATAAGAAAATTAAGTTAGGGTCTAATCTGTAACCCCAATTAGAAGGGGGTCAGTACCGTTCCACGAGTGAATACAACTGGATGAGGCGTCATTCCTAGTATAGCGGGTGACCCCTGAGACCAGTCCTAAACTAGCGGGTGATCCCTGAGTATGTCAGTCCTATCTAATAGGTGACATCTCATAACCTATGTTGTCTACGTAGTTTTAGAACTTAGAGATTGCTTCTATGGACCCAGTTCTAGATGACAGGTGATCCCCCATCCCTAGGCTCATCGATGCTGAATCCTACTCCCAACTGAAAGACACTGAACTGATTTCTAGACTGTACTAGGCTTAACTGAATTGTTACTGATCGTACAATTTAACTTAACTGAACTTACACTGAATTTTGTTGACTTACAAAATACTACTAGATTATATTAACTGACTGAACACTACTGAGTTCTGTTAGCTAACTGATTTTACTAAGGTTGGAACTGAATATTGAACCGGACTGAACTGATTTTGAGTTCTCTGAGTACTAAACTGATTACTGACTAAATTATGTGAACTAACTGAATTTACTGAGTTTTAAACTAAATACTACTGTGTTCTGAACTGAATAGTGAATTGAGACTTATTACTGAGTACTACTGAATTTTCCTGAGTCCTGTAACTAACTGAGAGTACTACTTATTGTGACATAACAGAGATTATTTTGTAACTAACACTGGCTCTAGGTAAACAGCTAAATTGTCGGGTATAAATACCTCTAGGACTCGATAGCATAAAAAATAAAACTTCACATGATCTTGCATAGCATAGAACAAAAATACGCACTTGTTCATAATGCATCTATAGAGGCATTTTATCAAACACTAGCATGGCATGAAACAGTATACATACTAGCATGATATAATCTTATCATTACATTTATATGAGCAATTCATCAAACACTTGGATAGTATAATCTATGCACATGACACTAAAACATTATGTGAGCATCATAATTCAATTTCAAATTCATAATTCCATGGGTTTCAACATGAATTCATATGATAAATCACACATGTAAATTAATTCTACATAAATCTTGTAATAAATCATCAAATAGAAACCCAATTATATCAACAATCATGAATACACTTTGGTTGCAAATCGTGGAAAGCGTGAAATCAAGCTACTTGAAGTTTGAAAGAGTTTATTGGACTACAAAGGTGGAAGGAACCCTTAGATGAACACTTCACATACCTTGGTTGTTTAATTCTTGAAGAACAATGGCAAAATCTTGAGCCTTGGCTTTGAAATTAAATCACCTATGGTTCTTGTTCTTGAGAAATTTAAGAGAAAGTGAGTATATGTTGCTTAATAAGGGCTGAATCTCATGTTTTAGGGCTGAATAGGTGTAGGGAAAAAGACCCAAATACCCCTATAGATGCGAATGTTTAATGACTGAAAACTAATCTGTCGACGTGCAGGCCAACGTCCCGCGTCGTTGGCATTAACGCGATGGCCAACGCACTGCATCGAGTCCATGTTGGTTCACTGGACTTTGCCACTGGAATCCAACAAAAATATTAATCGACGCAATGGATGATGCCACATCGAGATCGCATTGATACATAAATTTGGGTTCCCATACATGCGTCAAACAATGTCTGAAAAATCCAAAATTCATCAGGGAATACCTACTGACATTCCTGATCATGACTCAACCTAAAGATTAATACTTTAAGGTTATAAGAGTCATGAGATGGAGTTTCCAACTTACGAAGGCCAAAATAATACTAGGTCTGAATACAAATCTAGAATTTTCTAAGTCTGGGACCCCTTAGCAAGTTTAAAAGACTGAGTTGAGCTTAGGATTTCATGGGGTCTTACAATTCTTCACCCAAAATTTAGACAATATTTTCTTCTTCAAGTATGGAGGCTATGAATTCAAGAGCTAAACCTAAAAAATTAGGAAAGTCAGAATATGATGAATGACATAGGGTTTGAGTCTTTTCACCAAAAATTTGGGATCAGACACGTGCATTTCCTGATTTGCCCTTGGGCTGCATTCTTTTGCCAAGCCGCGATTGTGCGGGTCTGGCCACAACTGTGATTATCTTTCGCTGCTACAGTTGCTTAACTTCTGCTCTACTGCTGCAATCACCGTCATCATACCACAGTCGTGGTAATTAAGGCTAGTTCCTACTTTAAGTCTTCAACTGTACTTTCTTTCTTCCTTTTTATCATTTTTTGGCTCCAATCCACAACATTTGATCTTATCAGCTCAATGCCTGCAATGTGTGAATATTAGTGCATTTAATCACAATTATGTCTCATTTATTCATTCAAAACAAGTTAATGTGCATGAATGATGAGTGTGAATGAGTGCTAAAATCATCACTCATCAACACCCCTAACTTAAAGCTTTTGTTTGTCCTCAAGCAACACTACCTCTCACCATAATACACAATTATTTATGCCTAAACTTCAGATCTTAAAGATCACAATGACTTCAACCTTAGTCACTACCACAAGTTGCTTATTACTCATGGGCTAAGCTATTTTGCACTACTCCCCTCATCATCAGATACACTGTGAAAGAATACATAAGACTTCAAAGTACAATCAAGAAACAACAACTAATGCTCTAGAAGTGACTCACTTTTTTACCAAAACTAAGTTATACTCCATTTGTCTCAACAACTTAGGCTTTTAGCCTCAAATTGCATTTTCAAGTTCAAGGAGGGCATGGGTCAAAAGAGGGATAAAAAGAATTTTCCACGATTTGTAATGTATTTGCCAAAGAAAGGTCCAAAGGCTCAAGTGGGTAACTGGGGATTACATTCATGCTTGGGTAGGCTTTTTAGGATAAAGTGGCTGCCAAAATCATAAAATGGCCTAAGATCTTTTCTCTAACCAAATACAATCAAAAATAGGTTTGATAGACTAACGGGGGAAATTCTTGATAGAACAAGTATACAAGAGATCAATGCAAAGAGCTCACCACACATGGCATATAAAAACTTGCTAAGGAGTCTCAATTGTCCTTCCCATGAGATACTGAATTAGAGTATCAATCATTATTTACAAGTCAAAAACTTATAGAGTCACAAAAAGAGATGAAATTTTGTTACAAAGTTGGTCATGTATGTGCCCTTGATTTTCAAAAAATTTTGGACTGAGGGTGTTGTTTATTTAGCTTTTGTAGCATGCTCAATTTCCTAGGTTATGGCAACAACCAAAGCCTTAGTCTTACATTTTGTCTAAAAATGGGCAAACCAACCATATGGCTACTCAAACTTTGCCAATGGCCTAAAATATGACCACAAATTTACAATTTTCAGTGCTATAAGTACTTAGACTTCCTTTGTATTCATGATATTTATGCTACAGGTACTCAGACTTCCCCTACATCTATGTCTCAAATCCCAAACACGACTCTTTATATTAAAGAATGCCATCATTCAATTTATCATAGGGCAAAGCTTGTCATGCCTCACCCTATCAAAATACATTTAAAGTAAAAGAAAAACTAAAACTAGAACCACATAATAATCCATAAAACATGGGCACCATCAGATCCCAAAAATGTAGCATCCTAAATAAAAAAAAATAATATCCAAGATGTTATCCTAAAATAGCATAAAAAGAAATATCCATCAACAAATCACCAAAATAATACAAATTTGTGAGCACCCCAAACCAAAAGGAATGTTGTGTCCTTACTGAATGTGCAATAAAGCAAAAGTAAGAGGGGTTTTCCTGAATCTATATAAAGAGATGCTCTCCCAATGACTATACACCATCACCATCAACATCATTAGCAGACCAATCAGCAGGGGCCTCGTCCTTACTATCCATCCTAGGTGAAGGTAGTTGATAGTTGGGCTTGAGCACCTTAAAGATGCCCTTTACCCCCTTCCACGGCTTCTTAAAGAATTTATCTCTCTTTTTATTTCTTTTCACCATCTTATTATGCAAATCTCTGAGGTCCTTGTGTGCTCTGGCTAAGGCTGAGTAGGCCCTCTCCAACTTGGCAATAGTTGCTTGTTGCTTCTTCTACTCCTCCTTGTATTTCTCATAGTCTGATTAGGCTATATAAGAGTGGCGAGCAGTGGAGGACTCTCTCGGTCCCTGAAAAAGCTTGGACAATAGTTCCCTGAACACTTGCATCTGACTAGAGATATCATCAAATGCAGTGGTTGATGAGGGACTGCAAGAGTCTGTATCCTCCTGGACTGATTTGCTCAAATCCATCTTCCTCTTCTTTATTTGGCCTGGGGAACCCCTCACCTCTAAATTTGAGTGGGAAAATTCTAGGGTTTGGGAGCACCTAGGTATCTGTATCATACTACTTCACTTGTGCCCTCCTACATAGCTCTATAATAAGGGAAGGGAGGAGAAGATGTGTACCTCCATGATTTCTAAAGTACCTCTATATAATGCCCTAAATTCCTGTCTCGGAGTGTCACACAGTGATTAAGGCTACAAGTAGGCCCAAGAAAACCCTTTGAGACTACTACTTAGTATAAAGCTTACTTAGAGATAATGAGAGCAAAATAAGGAGCCACGTCATATCATGTCTAACTAAAATCTGAATGAGTATTGTAAGGGTAACAAAATACTGCAAATCTAAACATACTAACCATCTAATCTGACAAAGCCTCTACTACTCAACAAAATAGAGATCCATTAGGATAGATCCCTAACTGACTCGAACTGAATTGAAAGCAGCAGAACAACTACTAAAAATATTGAAGTGTTTGGAGATAGGTCCTTAAACCATGAGGACTCACCACAGTAGAGATGTAGATAAAGGTACTTGGGATCATTGATGTGCTGGGACTGAGCATCTGAACCTACATCATGAGAAAATGTAGCACACATCATATATGTGGATTAGCACTTGGGAATGTAGTGAGTATATGGGGGTGTATGCAGCTAAATATCAATACAATAAATCTTTAAAGAAAAAATACATGGTATTGTAGATGACTCAATAAAGCTTAATTCATGACACCAATCTCAAAAACACTTGAAGATATCACATCAATATAGGAATGTCCAATTTATAGCATTAATTATCAATTCAAATCATAAATAAGCAAAATAATCATACAATTCAAAACTTGAACAACTTATCAATTCATATTCTCAAAATAATATAATTTGGGTATAGACCCACTTGTAAAAACATGAAATTCATTAATAAAAATTAAATCTTTGGGCACAAGAACGAAAGAAGTGTTCTTGTTCAAACCCCACATACCTCAGGTTATGAACTTGGGTGGATAAACTTGCTTGAGACTCTTACTCATACTTTTGGATGAGGGTTCTTGAAGCCCTTGACTTGGGAACCTTGAATATTGACTCAATTTGGAAAAACTATGGTGAATTCCTGAGATCCTTGGAAGAGGTTTTGGGTACTTAAGGTTTTTTGTTGAGACAAATCTTGAGAAAAGTCATATAAGGTGCTTATAATGATGTTAGATCGGGTAATTGGATGATTTAAGAGGTGCGGAAAAAGTCCAAAGTGCCCTTTTTATATTTTGTACGAAGCTAGAAAAATTAAACTGGAAAACCCAATTTTATGGGCCACAGCTACGTGCCAAAATCGCAGTGGCTCACTGGAATTTGACAAACGGGATTTTGGGGGTCACCGTGATGCGGTGCTATCACGTTGTCACACTGGTTGGGACCTCGAACTTAAGCATAATGTGCCGCTATCGTGGAGTTCCACTGGAAATTGACAATTGTCAAATAGACCCTCTCCGCGATGCACCAAGCACTAAGTGATGTTGTTTTACTACTAGGACTTAAATATGCCATAACTTCTTGCCCGGTAATTGGATTTGGGCAGATCTTATATCGTTGGAAAGCTGATTAAATTTCCCAGATAATAAAAAGTCGAATAAGTGAAATTCCATATGGTTTAAATGCTATACAATTAGGAAGTCATTCCTTAGCCTTCTAGAGACGAAATTAAGCTTAAGGAAAAGTTTGGGGGTATTAGAATATCTCCCCCTTGGGAACATTCATCCTCGAATGATACTCATCAAGCTAAGAGTATGGAGAAACTTGAGTATGCATAGCTGAAGCAACTTGCTAAACGGACTCTCTATCATTCTAAACTCTTGAATACTTCGAAGAATGCATGAACTTATATTAAGAATAGCTATAAAACTACAACTTTGATTAGAAAGGGGCTGAATTAAGGAAGAATGATACCTTCGGCTTGATCTAAACTTGCGGAGAATAGGTGCAGGTACTTGGATCTCATATCTGACTCGGCTTCCCAAGTAGCGCCCTCAACTGAGTGGTTTCGCCACAACAGTTTGACCATGGGAACCTCTTTGTTCCTCACTCTACGTATCTGGTGGACTAGAATCTCAACTGGAATTGCTTCAAACAAAAGGCTAGTCGGGATATCTGGGCTCTCTGAAGGATCCACAACAACGGAATCACCAATGGGTTTCTTAAGCATGGAGACATGAAAGATAGAATGCATAACTGACAACTCTACGAGCAACTCAAGCTCATAGGCTACTCTCCCTACACGACTTAGGATTTTATAGGGGCCAACATACTGGGGACTAAGCTTCTCTTTCTTTCCAAACCTTTCCTTCTCTTTCATGGGCGATATTTTTAGATACACCAAGTCATTAAATTCAAACTTAAGGTCTCTTCTTCTTACATCTGTATATGACTTCTAATAACTCTAGGTTGTCTTCAACCTTTATCTAATAATCTTCACCTTCTCCATAGCCTCAAACACTGCATCAGGTCCAATCAAAGTAGCCTCACCCACTTCAAACCATCCTATGGGTGATCTAAATTTTCTACTATATAAAGCCTCAAATTGTGCCATCTTAATGCTAGCATAGTAACTATTGTTATACGCAAACTCAATCAATGGTAAATGCTCATCCCAACTACCTTTGAATATAAGAGCACATGCTCTTAATATATCCTCTAAAGTTTGAATGGTCCTTTCAGCCAGACCATCTGTCTGCAGATGAAAAGTGAAACTCAAATGAACTTGGGTACCAAGACTCTTCTGGAACTCCCTCCAAAACTAAGAAGTAAACTGAGTACCCCTATCTAAGATAATAGATAAGGAAACTCCATGTAACCTTACCAACTCCCAAATATACAATCTAGCATAATCCTCATTTGTATAGGATGTATGCACGGGCAAGAAATACGCTGACTTAGTCATCCTGTCTACAACAACCCAAATAGAATGATGGTGACGACGCTAAAGAGGTAAACCAATCACGAAATCCATATTCACCTCTTCCCACTTCCATGTGGGTATACCAAATTCTTGCATTACACCACTAGGTCTCCGGTTCTCTACCTTAACTTGTTGGCACGTTGTACACTTTACCATAAACTCTTTTATATCCTTCTTTATGCCACTCCACCAATAGATTTCCCGCAAATCATGGTACATCTTGGTAGCACCGGGATGAATAGAATAGCAAGCGCCATGCGCTTCAGTCATAATTTTCTGCTTTAGATCATCAACACAAGGAATACATAATCTACCTTGCAATCTCAACATACCATCTCCCCCTTGGGAGAAAACATCTACCTTTTGGACCTTAACTGACTCGTTCAGTTTGACCAAACTAGCATCTAAGTCTTACTTCTCCTTCACTTCAAAACTAAAGAGGATTCGAAACTATTCTGCACCAAAATACTCCCCTTAGCGGAATCAAGAAACCTAACACCTAATATTGCCAGAAAATGCAAATCATAAGCTAACTCTTTCTTACCCTTCTCTATATAAGCAACGCTGCCCATAGACAACCTTCTAAGGGCATCCGCCACTAAATTGGCCTTGCCCGTGTGATACAACATACTCATATCATAATTCTTTAGAAATTCTAACCACCTCCTCTGTCTAAGGTTCAAATCCTTCTGAGAAAACACATACTACAGGCTTTTGTGATCAGTAAACATATCAACATAAACACCATAAAGAAAGTGCCTCTAGATTTTCAAAGCAAAGACCACAGTAGCTAATTCAAGATCATGGGTTAGGTAATTCTTTTCATGCGGCTTAAACTCCCTAGAGGTATAGGATATAACCTTACCTATTTGCATCAATACACAACCTAAACCAACTCTAGAGGCATCATAATACACCACAAAACTATCCGTACCATCAGGCAAAGTCAACATAGGGGATGAAGTGAGTTGAGTCTTTAACTCTTAAAAACTCTTCTCATACGAATCTAACCAAAGGAACTTAACTTTCATTTAGGTCAAACGGGTCATGGGGGATGCAATAGAAGAGAAACCTTCAACAAAATAGCGGTAGTATCCAGTTAGACCCAAAAAACTCCTAATGTATGATGGAGAGATAGGTTTGGGCCAATTTCTTACAGCTTTTGTCTTTTCGGGATCAACTCAAATGCCTTCGGCTAAAATAATATGACCCAGAAAAGCAACTGACCTTAGCCGAAATTCACACTTGCTTAATTTGGTGAACAATTGATGATCACTAAGAGTTTGTAAATTAATCCTAAGATGATCCGTATGGTCATGCTCAGTATGGGAGTAAACGAGGATATCATCTATGACCACTATGATAAACATATTAAGATACTGCTTGAACACTCGATTCATGAGGTCCATGAAAGTTGTTGGAGCATTGGTTAGCTCAAAATACATCACTAGAAATTCAAAGTGACCATAATAGGTTCAAAAATCTGTCTTTGGGATATCACACTCCCTCACTTTAAGTTGATGATAGCTAAATCTAAGGACTATCTTCGAGAAATAACTCGCACCTTGCAACTGATCAAACAGGCCATCAATTCTCAGAAGGGGATACTTATTCTTGACTATGGCCTTATTAAGGTGACAATAGTTAATGCACATATGTAAAGAACCATCTTTCTTTTGCACGAATAGAATTGGTGCACCCAAGGTAAAACACCGGGCCTTATAAAACCTTTGTCTAAAAGATCTTTGAGTTGCTCTTTCAACTCCTTAAGCTCTAAAGGTTCCATACGGTAGGGAGGAATAGAAATAGGCTAAGTGCTGGGAAGAAGATCAATCTCGAATTCTATCTCTCTATCGGGAGATACCCCTGTGAGATCTTCTGAAAAAATATCAAGAAACTTATTAACAATGTTGGCTGACTGAATGGTTGGAGCCTCGGACCTAGTGTCCTTAACTCAAACTAGATGATAAATGTAGCCTTTGGATATTAGATTTCTATCTTTGAGATAGGTTATAAAATGACTCTAGGGAGATATTGAACCCCGGACCACTCGAAGACTGGCTCATCCAAAAACTGAAACTTAACCACACGGGTACGACAGTCTGTTGACGCATAGCAGGAATGAAGCCAATCCATAACCAAAATAAGGTCAAAATCCACCATGTCCAACTCTATCAAATCAGTAAGTATGACTTTATAAAGAATAGTAAAAGGACACTTTTTATACACTTGTTTAGCAAGAACTGACTCCCCTACTAGAGTAGAAACTAGGAAAGGCTCAAGAATCTTTTCAGGACTCATTTCAAAACTCACAGCTACAAGGGGGGTCACATAAGAGAAACTTGACTCGGGGTCCAACAACACATAAACATCAACGTGAAAGACACAACGCATACCAGTAACAACGTTGGGAGAATCCTTCTGCTCCTAACGAGATAGTAAGGCATAAAACCTGTTCTGGCGCTAATCGCCAGTAGTACTGGAAGAAGTACCTCGAGGAGGAGCTGAACGGGCTAAAGGAGCTGGGGCACTATTAGCCTGAGTCTGAGTTCGTACATCTCTATTCCCTTGTTGGCATCCAGACACTCTCTAACTCTGTGGCCCAACTTGCCATAACTAAAAAAACCCCTCTGTTCGGCCAAACACTCACCGGAATAGGTCCTACCACACTTAGCACAAGGAGGATAATTAGGCCTGTTACTTACACTGTTCTGGGACTTGGACATAGAAGGCCTGTTCCCTTGCTCTTGTCTATGGGAGCACTAGAAGATGAAGGTGCTAGCATAGACAAAGGGCTCTGAAACTGTTGACAGTTCCCTCCATGGGACCTAGCCTAACCATACTCATGCTGCTCGGATCTAGCCCTTTTGTTTCCTTTCACTCTATCTTTTTCCCTTATCTTGTCTGCTTCTATTTACTGGGAATGAATTATAAACCTAGCAAGATCTGTCCTTATTGAGCATAGTGGTCCTACACTCTTTCAACACCAGTCCAGATACTCCAGTCACGAACTTACTCGTACTAGTTCGGGTGTCAGAAATCAAATCAGGAACATATTTGGCTAACTGGCTGAACTTAAGGGAATACTCCTTAATAGTCATGGAGCCTTGCCTCAGGTTCATGAATTCCTTTATCTTTGATTCCCTCATCTCAAGAATGAAGAACTTGTCCAAGAATGCATCTTGGAACACCTGCCAAGTAGTAGGGGATGTATCTTCCCCTCTATTCTTCTTCCATGCAACAACCCAGTCTAATAGCCTCTTGCTTATAGATGTGGTGCGCTACACACCAATGATCAAGAATCTACTTAACGTGGCTTGTCAGACTCCCTAGGACTCCTTAAACCTTAGGCTTTGATACCAAGTTTGTAATGCCCCAAAATTCTATCCCCGGGGCGTCACACGGTGCTTAAGTCTACAAGTAGTCCCAAGCTAACCCTTTGAGCCTTCAGCTTAGTATAAAGCTTACTTAAAGATAATGAGAGCAAAATAAGGCGTCATGTCATAGCATGTCTAAATAAAATCCAAATGAGTATTGTAAAGGTAACAAATTACTGCAAATTTAAACATACTGACCATCTAGTTTGACAAAGCCTCTATTACTCAACAAACAAGAGAGCGATTGCGACAGATCCCCAACTGACTCAAACTAAATTGAAAGCTGCAAAAAAACTACTAAATATATTGAAGTATCTATAGATAGGTCCTTAAACCATGAGGACTCACCATAGTGGAGATATAGATAAAGGTACTTGGGATTACTGACGCTGCTGGGATTGAGCACCTAAACCTACATTATGAGAAATTATATCACACAGACATATATGTGGATCAACACTTGGGAATGTAGTGAGTGTATGGGGGTGTATGCAGCTAAATATCAATACTATAAATCTTTATAGAAAACATACAAGGTATTATAGATGACACACATAGCTTGAATAAAACTCTCATAAATCATGAATTATGAAACATGTAGTATAAATCACGTGAGCCATTACACTTTGTTCTAAATTTGTATTCTTTCTTTGATCTCAAGCTTGTAAACTAGTTGAACTCTTAAAACAAAAAATTTTAGAACATACACTTTAGTCTTTTTAAAACAAGGAACTTCTACGAAAATCAAGGACTTAAAACCTTAAGAACCTTAAGTCTTGAGACTTTAGGAAACTTGGGAGTTACTTCTAACCGACATAAACCATGTGAGCTACATGGAGTCCAATGTCTTGGTCATATTAGGGAGAGCTATTCTATCCATGCCAGAGGAGTAGAACCTTTTACTTTTTAGTGATCACTAGCTTAACCACTTGGGGTAAATCAAATCCTATGATGGCTCATAGTTCTGGGGCATGAGACCTTGGAATCAAGCCCAACTCAGTGCTAAATACTACTCCCTTACTTAAGCTCAGATCTTGTAAGAAAAATCCACCTTCAACAACTCAAAAATATGCAATGGAAGCCAACTATGCTTCCCTTTAGCTTAAATCAAATGTTGTGGATTTTCTTTCTTAGCTTAGGATTAAAATAAACTCTTTTCTATAAACGTTGGAACACTATCAGCAATAATCTTTAAAACTTTAAAAGCATGGAAATATCAATACACTTCTTGAAACACTTTAGAAAGTATCAACAATTTATCATTGGACTTAAGGCATGTATATTTCACTGGACTTAAGGCAAGAAGGTCCACTGGAAATTGACAATTGTCAAATAGACCCTCTCCGCGACGTGCCAAGCACAAAAGTGTCATTGTTTTACTACTAGGAATTAAATTTGCCATAACTTCTTGCACGGTTATTAGATTAGGGTGGATCTTATATCGTTGGAAAGCTAATTAAATTTCCCACATGATAAAAAGATGAAATTAGGGAAATTCTGTATAGTTTAAATGCTACACACTTAGGAAGTCATTGCTTAGCCTTCTAGAATCAAAATTAAGCTTAAGGAAAAGTTTGGGAGTATTACAATATCTCCCCCTTGGGAACATTCATCCTTAAATGACGCTCATCAAGCTAAGAGTACGGAGGAAATTGAATATGCATAGCTGAAGCAATTTGCTAAATGGACTCTCTATCATTGTAAACTCTTGAATACTTCAGAGAATGTATGAACTTATTAAGAATAGCTATAAAACTGCAACTTTGATTAGAAAGTTGCTGAACTAAGGAAGAATGATACCTTCGGCTTGATCTGAACTTGCGGAGAATAGGTGTGGGTACTTGGATCTCATATCTTACTCGGCTTCCCAAGTAGCGCCCTCAACTAACTGGTTTTTCCATAACACTTTGACCTAAGAAACCACTTTGTTCGTTAGTCTACGGATCTAGTGGTCTAGAATCTCAACTGGAATCTCTTCAAACAAAAGGCTAGTCGGTATATTTGGGATCTCTGAAGGATCCACAAAAATGGAATCACCAATGGATTTCTTAAGCATGGAGACATTAAAGATAAGATGCACAACTGACAACTCTACGAGCAACTCAAGTTCATAGGCTACTCTTCCTACACGACTTAGGATTTTATAGGGGCCAACATACCGGGGACTAAGCTTCCCTTTCTTGCCAAACCTTTTCACCCCTTTCATGGGTGAGATTTTTAGATACACCAAGTCATTAACTTCAAACTCAAGTTCTCTTCTACTTACATCTGCATATGACATCTGATGACTCTAGGATGTCTTTAACCTTTCTCTAATCAACTTTACCTTCTCCATAGCCTCAAATACTGCATCAGGTCCAATCAAAGTAGCCTCACCCACTTAAAACTATCCAATGGGTGACCTACATCTTCTACCATATAAAGCCTCAAATGGTGCCATCTTGATGCTAGCATGGTAACTATTATTATACACAAACTCAATCAATGGTAAATGCTCATCCTAACTACCTTTGAAGTCAAGTGCACATTTTCTCAACATATCCTTCATAGTCTGAATGGTCCTGTCAGCCTGACAATTTGTATGCGGATGAAAAGAGGAACGCAAATAAACTTAGGTACCAAGACTCTTCTAGAACTCCCTCCAAAAATTTAAAGTAAACTGAGTACCCCTATCTGAGATGACAGATAAGGGAACTCCATATAACTTGACCAACTCCTGAATATACAATCTAGCATAATTCTTAGTTGTATAGGATGTATGCACGGGCAAAAAATGCACTGAGTTAGTCAGCCTGTCAACAACAACCCAAATAGAATCATGGTGATGATGTAAAAGAGGTAAACCAGTCACGAAATCCATATTCACCTCTTTCCACTTCCAAGTAGGTATACCAAATTCTTGTATTACACCACTAAGTATCTGGTGCTCTACTTTAACTTGTTGGGACATCGTACACTTTACCACAAACTCTACTATATCTTTCTTCATCTCACTCCAATAATAAATTTCCCGCAAATTGCGGTACATCTTGGTAGCACCAAGATGAATAGAATAACACACGCCATGCTCTTCAGTCATAATTTTTTGCTTTAGATCATCAACACAAGGAACAGATAATCTACCCTGCAATCGAAACATACCATCTCCCCCTTCGAAGAAAACCTCTAACTTTTGGACCTTAACCGACTCGTTTAGTCTGACCAAACTAGCATCTAAGTCTTACTTCTCCTTCACTTTCGAAACTAAAGAGGATTCGAAACTATTCTACACCAAAATACTCCCCTCAGTGTAATCAAGCAACCTAACACCCAATCTATCTAGAAATGTACATTACATGTTAACTCTTTCTTACCCTTCTCTGTATTAGCAACATGCCCATAGACAATCTGCTAAGGACATCTGCCACTAAATTGGCCTTGCCCGGGTGATACAATAAACTCATCATAATTTTTAAGCAATTCTAACGACCTCCTCTATCTAAGGTTCAACTCCTTCAGAGAAAACATATACTGTAGGCTTTTGTGATCAGTAAACACATCAATATGAACACCATAAAGATAGTGCCTCCAGATTTTAAAAGCAAAGACCACAGCAGCTAATTCAAGATCATGGGTTAGGTAATTCTTTTTATCCGGCTTCAACTCCCTAAAGGTATAGGCTATAACCTTACCTCTTTGCATCAACGCACAATCCAAACCTACTCTAGACGCATCACAATACACCACAAAACCATCTATACCAGTAGGCAAAGTCAACACAATGGCTGAAGTGAGTCGAGTCTTTAACTCCTAAAAACTCTTCTCACAGGAATCTGACCAAAGAAACTTAACTTTTATTTGGGTCAAATGGGTCACAAGGGATACAATCGAAAAGAAACTTCTAACAAAATAGTGGTAGTATCCAGCTATACCCAAGAAACTTCTAATGTCTAACGGAAAGATAGATCTGGGCCAATTTCATACTGCATTTGTCTTTTAGGGATCAACTCTAATGCCTTTGGCTAAAATAAATGACCCAGAAAAGCTACTAACCTTAGCCAAAATTCACACTTGCTGAATTTAGTGAACAATTGATGATCTCTGAGAGTTTCCAAGACAATCCTAAGATGATCCGCATGGTCATTCTCAGTACAGGAGTCAACAAGGATATCATCTATGAACACTATGACAAAAATATCAAGATACTGCTTGAACACTCGATTCATGAGGTCCATGAAAACTGCTGGACCATTGGTTAGCTTAAAAGACATCACTAGAAACTCAAAGTGACCGTAATAGGTTCAGAAGGTTGTCTTTGGGATTCCACACTTCCTTACTTTAAGTTGATGATAGCCAGATCTAAGGTCTATCTCTGAGAAATAACTCGCACCTTACAACTGATCAAACAGGTCATCAATTCTTAGAAGAGGATATTTATTCTTGACTGTGACCTTATTAAGCGAATGATAGTCAATGCACACATGCAAAGAACCATCTATCTTTCACACTAATAGAATTGGTGTACCCCAAGGTGACACACTGGGCCGTATAAAACCTTTGTCTAAAATATCTTTGAGCTTTTCTTTCAACTCCTTAAGCTCTATAGGTGCCATATAGTAGGGAGGAATGGAAGAAGGTCAATCCTAAATTCTATCTCTCTATCGGGAGATAACCCTAAGATATCTTTAAAAAAAATCAGGAAACTCATTAACAATGTTTGCTGACTGAATGGTTGGGGCCTCGGACCTAGTGTCCTTAAATCAAACTAGATGATAAATACAGCCTTTGATATTAGCTTTCTGGATTTGAGATAGCATATAAAATGACTCTTGGGAGATACTGAACTCCCAGACCACTCGAAGACTGGCTCATCCAGAAATTGAAACTTAACCACACGGGTACAACAGTCTATAGATGCATAGCAGAAATAAAGCCAATCCATATACAAAATAAGGTCAAAATCCACCATGTCCAACTCTATCAAATCAGCAAGTATGACTCTATAAAGAACAGTAACAGGACACTTTTTATGCACTTGTTTAGTAACAACTGACTCCCCTACTAGAGTAGAAACTAGGAAAGGCTCAGGAATCTTTTCGAGACTTATTTCAAAACTCACAGCTACAAGTGGGGTCACATAAGAGAAACTTGACCCGAGGTCCAAAACACATAAACATCAAAGTGAAAGATGCAGAGCATACCAGTAACAACGTCGGGAGAATCCTCCTACGCCTAACGAGATGGTAAGGCATAGAACCTATTTTGGCGCTGACTGCCAACAGTACTGGAAGAACTACTTTGAAGAGGAGCTGGACGGGCATAAAGAGATGGGGCACTATTAGCCTGAGTCTGAGGTCGCACATCTTTGTTCCCCTTCTTGGCATGCGGACACTCTCTAAGTCTGGGTCCCAACTTTCCATAACAAAAACAACCCCTCTATTTGGCCAAACACTCATTGGGATAGGTCCTACAATACTTAGCACAGGAAGGATAAATAGGCATGTTACTTACACTGTTCTGGGACTTGGGCATACAAGACCTGTTCCTTTGATCCTGCCTATTTCTGGGTGTGGGAGCACTAGATGATGAAGGTGCTTGCATAAATCAACAGCTCTGAAACTATGGACTATTCCCTTCATAGGACCTAGCTTGACCATACTCATACTGCTCAGATCTAGCCCTTTTGTTTCCCCTTACTCTATCTCTTTCCCTTATCTTGTCTGCTTCTATTTGCTGGGCATAAATCATCAGCCTAGCAAGATCCATATCCCTATTGAGCATAGCAGTCCTACACTCTTTTAACACCAGTCCGGATACTCCAGTCACAAACTTACTCATACTAGCACGGGTGTCACAGATCAAATCAAGAGCATATTTGGCTAACTGGCTGAACTTAAGGTAATACTCCTTAATAGTCATGGAGCTTTGCCTTAGGTTCATGAATTCCTCTATCTTTGATTCCCTCATCTGAAAAAGGAATAACTTGTCCAAGAATGCATCTTGGAACACCTGCCAAGTAGAAGGGGCTACATTTTCCCCTTTATTCTTCTTCCATACAACAACCCAGTCATAAGCAATGTCCTTCAACCTGTAAGATGCCAGCTCAACAGTTTCTTCTTCTGAGACGTGTATCACTTGGGTGATCTTTCTTACCTCCTCAAGATACAACTGTGGGTACTCACCTACCTTCGACCTACAGAACTATAGAGGGTTTATCCTTATGAAATCACAGTCCCAAGCTAACCCTTTGAGCCTGCTACTTAGAATAAATCTTACTTAGAGATAATGAGATCAAAATAAGGAGTCATGTCAGATCATGTCTAAATGAAATTAGAATGAGTATTGTAAAGGTAACAAAATACTGTAAATCTAAACATACTGACCATCTAGTCTGACAAAGCCTCTACTACTCAACAAACTAGAGAGACATTGGGATAGATCCCCAACTAACTCAAATTGAATTGAAAGTAGTAGAACAACTACTAAAAATACTAAAGTGTCTGGAGATAGGTCCTCGAACCATGAGGACTCACAATATTGGAGATGTAGATAAAGGTACTCGAGATCACTGATGCTTCTTGGACTGAGCACATAAACCTACATTATGAGACAATGTAGTACACAGATATGTATGTGGATCAGCACTTGGGAATATACTGAGTATATGGGTGTGCAGATAAATATCAATACAATAAATCTTTATAGAAAAAATATGTGGTATTGTAGATAATCACATAGCTTGAATAAAACTCTCATAAATCATGAATAATGAAATATGTAGTATAAATCACGTGAGCCATCACACCTTGTTCCAAATCTGTATTCTTTCTTTGACCTCAAGCTTGTAAACTAGTTGAACTCTTAAAACAACATTTTTAGAACGTACACTTTAGTCTTTTGAAAACAAGGAACTTCTATGATACTCAAGGACTTAAAACCATAAGAATTTATGACTTGAGACTCTAGGAAACTTAGGAGTTTCTTCTAACCGACATAAACTATGTGAGCTACATGGAGTCTATCGTCTAGCCCATATTAGGAAGAGTTTTTATATCCATTCCATTGAAGTAGAACCTTTTACTTTTTAGTGATCACTAGCTTAATCCACTTAGGGTAAATCAAATCCTATGGTGGCTCATAGTTTTAGGGCATGAGACCTTGGAATCAATCCCAACTCAGTACTAAATACTACTCACTTAAGGTCAAATCTTTTAAGAAAAATCCACCTTAAACAACTCAAAAATATGCAATGGAAGCTAACTATGCTTCTCTTTAGCTTAAATCAAATGGTGTGGATTTTCTTTCTTAGCTTAGGATTAAAATCAACTCTTTTCTTGAAACTTTGGTGCACTATCATCACCAATAAGCTTTAAAACTTTAATACAATAGAAATATCAATACACTTCTTGAAACACTTTAGAAAGTATCAACAATTCATCCTTGGACTTAAGGCATGTATATTCTTAAAGGATCACAATTTCACAATAAAGCTTAATTTATGATACCAATCTCAGAAACACTTGAAGATATCACACCAATATAGGAATGTGTAATTTATAGCATAAATTATAAATTCAAATAATAAATAAGCAAAATTTTCATGCAATTCAAAACTTGAACAACTTATCAATTCGTATTCTCAAAATAAGATAATTTGGGTATAGACCCACTTGTAAAAACATGAAATTCATTTATAAAAATCAAATCTTTGGGCACAAGAATGAAAGAAGTGTTCTTATTCAAACCCCACATATCTCAAGTTATGAACTTGGGTGGATAAGCTTGCTTGAGACTCTTTCTCGTACTTTTGGATGAGGGTTCTTGGAGCCCTTGAATTGGGAACCTTGAATTTTGACTTAATTTGGAAAAACTATGGTGAATTCTTTAGATCCTTGGAAGATGTTTTGGGTACTTAGGTTTTTTTTGTTGAGAGAAATCTTGAGAAAAGTCGTATAAGGTACTTGTAATGACCTTAGATTAGGTGTTTGAACGATTTAAGAGGCGTGGAAAAAGTCTAAAGTTTCCTTTTTAACTTTTGTGCGAAGCTGGAAAAATTGAACTGGAAAATCTGATTTTATGGGCCACCACAATGCGCCACTATTACGGTGGCTTACTAGAATTTGAGAAACGAGATTCTGGGGTTCATCGCGACGCAGTGCTATCAAGTTGTCCCATAGGTTAGGACCTGCAACTTTAGTGCGATGCGCCGCTATCGCAGAGTTTCACTGCAAATTGACAATTATCAAATAGACCCTCTCCGTGATGTACTAAGCACTAAAATAACGTTTTACTACTAGGACTCAAATTTGCCATAATTTCTTGTTGGGTTATCAAATTTAGGCGGATCTTACATTGTTGGAAATCTAATTAAATTTTCCACATGACAAAAAGTCAAAATTAGGGAATTCTATATGTTTAACTATTACACATATTATGAAGTCATTCCTTAGCTTCCTAGAGATGAAATTAAGCTTAAGGAAAAGTTTGGTGGTATTACACTTCATTCTCAATGCATAATATTTCCTACATTCAGGGTTATGCTAGAGAGAATATAGGCCACCATTTGATCTTGTAGGTCTATGACTATGGTTATGTCATTGCCCAGTGATACTCGGCTACAGATGATATTCATCCAAAGCTTAGCCTCAGCTGTGAAGTTATTTATTAGAATGTCTCTCTTGGTGGTGGCCCAAGGAACCTCTTTACCAGGACATAAAATATTCTCCATCCAGGTTCCTGACTCTTATTTCTGTGTATGATACTATTCCATGTTAGCATTTCTGAGTCCATACACCTCGTTGATTCACTTTGTTTTGAAGTTCACTTACTTTTGCTGAATCATCATCACTGGGTTTGTGAAAGAAACTATGCTTAGGTTAGCATAGCATTCATGTACCCAATGCTCATTAGCAATACAGGGTTCCTGGGCAAAGCACATCCATTAGGTCTAAGTGAGTCTGGTATGAAAGCTTAGGAACTTGTCCTCCACTTTGTCTAAGTTGATACCCTTTTCATAGATAACTTAGTCCTTGGCAAGTCTACATCATAGAGGTTATGTCATTGTAGGTTCATGAATCTAGAGCTGTTAAGATTTTCCATCTTTGAGGCTTAGAACCTATGAACAAAGCAACTCAGACCATCATTAGCATTATCAACCAACAACATGCTAAATTAAATAGGTAAGCTCACATGGTAACGATATAGAAGTTTTTGGGGGAAGAAGTAGATGTGTAGTAATTTTGGTTCTTGTAGACACTATCCTTAGATATGGTGATCACGGAGTAGTGACCGCGATCGCGACACCTAAGACCTTAGTTGACAAATTTTGCACAATATTCAAAATGCAATTTTAACCCTATTTTTATTCCTTCTAGGCATATCAATATTATAATCATAGAATTTGAGCCTATAATGTGTGATCACAGTCCCAAATTCAAAGGAATTACCAATGAACTCATTGGGAAATTAAAGCAAACACATGGTGTACACGTTTGTTTCAACCATTTTGAGCCTAAATCTGGATACTCAAGACTTCCCCATTAGTGTATACACCAAATACAATAGCTAACCACAACAATAATCATGAACTATCATGCATTTAATAAATAAAACATTAATTTAGGCCTCTTGCGCAAAGCCAAAAAGATTAGAGAATTTGAGTAAATTGTGAAAGAGATGCCTGCAGGCAATAGGCATTCGTATGGTCATTTAAACTAATTTGACCACAAATGTGGTCCTAGTTCCACGATCACGGTCACGCGACCTCTGGGTCTCCTGCACTTGGTGCTCAGTCCAAACTGCCAATTTCACACGTTCTTTTTTTAAATTCAATCAAAATTCCTCTTTGCACCAACATTTCATGGATTATGCATGCACAAATAAAAAATAAAGATCTACCCTATCATGTATAAATAAAAAGTATATATGCCACTTTTCATGGAAGGATGGGGTGCCTACAATCGAATTCTTAGTTCAACATCGTAGAACAACACCTTCACCACTTCTTTTTGTGCTTCTACTTAGAAGATTTAAATATTCATCCTAGCTTTTATTCAATATACAATGAGCGATACAGGGATAGAAGATTCAAATCTTCAAAGTTGAGGCTTGGAAGAGGTGAGTAAATAGCAATCAAACTTTGATCTTTCTATTTTGAAGATTAGAACCTTTTACCTAACTTTACATTAATTTTGTGTCTTGGCCCCTTGGATAAAGGTATGTACATCAATAGGCCACTCTTGGTACATTAAAAGGTGTTTTCCTTGACCTTTGATGGACAGGGTTCCATATGCTCTTTCGGAATGTCAATTTCCAAAATGTATGAATCGTACTCCATCCTCCCATAATCCATCATTTGTCATGGTGGATGGATTCTCATCACATCCTTGAGGCACAATGTTGAAAAATAGGTCGAAGAAGGTCCAACCCCTAATTTCAAAATAGCCTCCTCCATAGCTCCTTCTCCCTGAAATGAACTAGAGTCGTCATAAGAGATTTGCCTTGATTCTTATTTCTACTTTAGTATCATTTCTTTTATTTTGGCTTCTTCTTCCTCATACGATTTAGTTGATTGGGAAGTCAACGAGGAGTCTTCACTGCCAAGCTCATCATCATATCTTGGTTTCTTTCTTGATAAACCTTCTCTTGGGAGATAGGCAAGGTAGTGGTAGTTTCAATCTTTTCTTCTTTGCCCATTTTCTCCAATGTATTCTTCACTCAAAATTTATACAATATTTTATTCTCCAAGTATGGAGGCTATGCATACAAGATCTAAACCTAAAAAATTGGGGAAGATGAAATATGATGAATGACTTAGGGTTTGAGTCTTTATGCCAAAAATTTGGGATCAGCTATGTGCATTTCCAGATTTTCCCTTAGGCTTCATTCTTCCGCTAGGCCACGACCGCAGCTATGCGATCGTGATTATGTTTAATGACCGTAGTTGCTTAACTTTTGCTTAACTGTTGCAATCGCGATACTTAAACTGCGATCATAGTAACTAAGGCCAGTTCCAGCTCTAAGTCTTCAAATGCACTTTCTTGCATCCTTTTGATCGTTTTTTGGCCCCAATCCATATTTTTTGATCTTATCAACTCTATGCCTGCAAAGTGTGAATATTAGTGTATTTAATCACAATTGTGTCTTATTTATTCATTCAAAACAAGGTAATATGCATGAATACTATGTGCGAATGAGTGGGAAAATTACCACTCATCAATATGCTCGATAATAATAATAGTATTGGTAACTTGTAGCAATTTCTTAGTGAATGACTAGTAAACAATAAGGCTTGCAAACTATAACCCATGTGAATTGGTGGATTAGATAATATAGACTAGACTTGGAGTTTATAAATGAGTTAGAGAATAAGTAACTATGTAACCATGTTATGGTGATATCGGCTTCTTTGTGTCAAATTATGGTAGTGATGATTATTGTAGACCTTTGGTAGGAGACCATTACAGGAATTATAACCCGCAGCTTTGGTGAGTTGCTTGTGTAGTTATTCCTTGATATGTTGATGGATTGATCTTTTGGTGTACTCTCCGGTGGTATGGGATACCGTGATGAGTTCTTTGTTTCTTTTCCTTGAGTGTACTTCTCGATGGTATGGGACATCATGGTAATTTCTTTTTCTATATACTCTAATGAAGATAGTTTTGTTGATTATGGTAATTTCATGATTGTTATTGTATATATGAGGCTTTATGCTTCCAAAATAATTACCCATGCTATATGAAAGTTATGGTATGTGTGGATATGGAATGTTGTACTATTGTTCTAGTTGATTAGTTATTTTATACAATAATATTGAAGAATATTCAAGTTTGATTCTATACCTTGACTTTAAGTTATTATCTTACGCTATATCATTCTAATATTATAATTTAGCTCAGTCGGTCGATGATACCTACTGAGTACCTATGTTTTGGTACTCATACTACTCTTCTGTATCTTTTTGGTGTAGACCTAAGTTCTAGTTGACATCGTTGAGTTGAGATCATGTGGTGCTGATCATTAGGAGACACAGGGAGCTCTTGGAGTTCGAGTTACCCTTTTTCCCTTCTATCCTTATTTTGTCTTTTATATTTGAGATGGATGTATGAGACTATTTAAGACTATTAAATGTTGAGTTGTATTTTCTATTGTCAAATGTAGAGATGCTCTTGTACTAATACGATCAGGCCTTGGGATTGGTATTCAAATGTTAGTTGTTTCCTTGTGGAATGTCATTGTTATATTATTTTCCCATATAGGGTCCATATTGGACATTCCTACCAAGGTAACCCATTACATTAGCTCTAGATTACGGTGTTGTCTTACCTACTAGAGAGTTATGGTAGATGCCATCATGACACAGAAATCAGGTCGTGATACCCATCCATAAGCATTGATTCAGACTTATCTAGAAAAGACATTGATGAAAAGATATATCGGGGGATGATTGGATCTCTACTCTACTTGACTGCACATCAGCTAGATATTATGTTCATTGTGTGTAAATATTCTAGATTCCAGTCAACTCCGAAGGCGTCTCATCTCTCTGCCGTCAAATGAGTCATCAGATATCTAATAGGAACTCAAGACTTTGGTCTATGGTATTCCTTCTCCTCATACTTTGATTTTATTGGTTACTCAGATGCTGATTTTGCAGCAGAAAAAAGTGATAGGAAGAGAACTAGTGGAACATGTCAAATTCTTAGTGATGCCCTCGTCTCTTGGAATATAAAAAAAAACAAACTTCAATTGCTCTTTCAACTACTGAAGTTGAATATATAGCTGTCGGAAGTTGTGGTATCAAATCTTATAGATTATGCATCAACTTTTTGACTTTGACTTATTTTTTGAATATGTTCCTATTATATGTGATACACTAGTGCCATTTTCTTGTCTAAGTATACTGTGCATCACTCTAGGGCTTAATATATTGATATCAAGCATCATTTTATTCGAGACAATGTAGAGAACGGTAATTTTTCTCTAAATTTTGTTGACTTTGAGAACCAACTAGCATATATTTTTTACAAAACCTCTACTTGAAGAAAGATTTTGCTTCCTTCAAAAAAGGATTGGTATTCCTAGTATTTATTATCTTTAAGCCTTATTTAGAATTTGTCGTAATTTTCATTACATAAAAATCCTGAATTCGTCTAAACACACCTTTTCTATCATTGCTTTATTTCTTTTTCTTACTACTGGTGAATTTCTTTGTCTGCATATTGCCTGTGTATTGTTTCTTTTTTATTATGTCAAAGGGGGAGAAGACAGGAACATCAGAGTGGCCAACCAGTCAGGGGAGAAAAGCACAAGTTTACATGTCATCTAATACTTATACAAGTCAGGGGGAGCAAGTTGACAGACAGGGATACTCTTGTTGTAATTATCATAAAGGGGGAAATTGTTAGCCTCCTAAGTCTATTTTTGAATAATGACAGACTAACAAGTGTTTCTTTTCAGGACACTAAAGACTGATAATATTAGAAGGACAAATTAATGTTATGAAAAATCAAATGTTACAAAATAGACAAATTATCTTTTCAGAACATCAGATACGAAATGGATAAAGGACAAATTATCTTTTCAGAACATCAGATACGAATAGCTAGTAGCCTCATGTCAAAGCTATTGGACTCTGTATGTTGCTCTTCCTTCTTCTCATCATAAGACCTATCAAGCTTATAAGAAGAACTATCAACTAGGTTAGTGTAATAAGGGGAGGGTGCATTTGGATAGTCATCCCAATGTCCATATCGGCCACTACATAAAGGACACCTATACTCCCTATAGGATTAAGATGGGGGGTCCATCTCTCTCCGGGGATCAAAGTTACAATCTCTCTTGAAGTGTGGTCCTTTATAAATTGGACATGGGTTGTCAAGATAAGATTCTCGACTACCAACATCATACTTGTCGGAAGATGCAATAGAGAAAACTAAAATAGAATAAAAATCTACCTACAAAAGAAAATTACAAACAAATATTTACAAGTTTGAATTCAAGTAAGCTAAAATTCCAAACTAACTTAATATGACAAATTGTTCCTCGGCAATGGCGTCATTTTTTGATAACGCTTACCTTACACGTCAATTTAAGTGCAAGGTGGTTGTCGTCAATATATTTACCTAACTTTAGAGTCGGGGTAGAATCCACGAGGAACAATGTGAGTGGCAATAAAGTTAATTCTAAATAATAGATACAAGTTAAATTAAAATCAATATTACAAGAAGATAAAAAATGGGGTAAGGAAAGTATCAACACTAATATTTCTTTTTAGGTTTTTCTAGTATAAATTTGGGGCTCTGAATATTTAGAGTTTTAACAATTAAGCATGGATCTTATGATTATGCATTACTAAGGGAATTACATATGGATATTTGTAGTCAACATCAATTTAGTAGATCACATATGGGTAAGCTCGATTATAGATTTTGATGCTACTCTTTCAACAAAACACCAAAACTTTCACCCATTGATTTTTTTGAATACCTAATGGATGTGTTCAACATTTGGTAACAAAACCTCAATTGAGTCATCCCTATTTCTATGATGATACCCATGGTATAGTTAACTTCATAATCACCCATATGTCTAAGATAGTGAAAATTTAGAAAACTATACACATAATTGTATATCATTGCTATAGTCTCCACATCCATCTTTCAAGGATGATGTGAATTCCTAATGTTCACCTAAAACCATTGTTTTGAAGATGGCCTTGATCTTTATAGAGTTTGGAGCTTTTACTCATCAAATCGATATGCGTATTTGGGGATTTCACCCACAAATCTCAACGAAATTAGCATAGAAATGATAAAACTCATAAGTATGAACTACCCAATAGAGGCTAACAATAACAACTCATACACACTTTAACCCCTATTCACACATAACCCCAAGAGGGAGATCTAGCTATACATAAGATAAATAAGCAAAGATATACCCATAATCTCCATTGAAATAATTTATTGAAGCTTAAGTAAATGTTACTTCAAACTTTGCACTCCCACAAATCAACAATGGAAGTGAGTTATTGCTCTACTTAGAAGGTCTCCAATGTATTCTTCACCAAAAATTTATACAATATTTTTTTCTCCAAGTATGGAGGCTATGGATTCAAGATCTAAACCTAAAAAACTAGTAAACATGAAATATGATGAATGACTTAGGGTTTGAGTCTTTTTGCCAAAAATTTGGGATCAGCCATGTGCATTTCCATATTTGCCCTTGGGCTTCATTCTTCCGCTAGGCCGTGACCGCAGCTATGCAATCGCAATTATCTTCTGTGACCACAGTTTTTTAACTTTTGCTTGACTGTTACAATAGCGATACTCAAACTGTGATCACAATAACTAAGACCAGTTCCTACTTTAAGTCTTTAACTGCAGTTTCTTGCTTCTTTTTGATCATGTTTTGGCCCCAATCCACATCTTTAGATCTTATCAACTCTATACCTGCAAAGTGTAAATATTAGTGTATTTAATTACAATTATGTCTCATTTATTCATTCAAAACAAGGTAATGTGTATAAATGTTAAGTTTGAATGAGTGGAAAAATTACCACTCATCAATATGCTCGATAATAATAATAGTATTAGTAACTTGTAGAGACTCCTTAATGAATGACTATTAAACTATAAGGCTTGCAAAATAGTAACCCATGCAAATTGGAGGATTAGATAATATGGACTAGACTTGGAGTTTATAAATAAGTTAGAGAATAAGTAACTATATCACCATGTTATGGTGATATCAGCTTTATTGTGTCAAATTACATTATTGATGATGATTGTACACCTTGGTAGGAAACCATGGCGAGAATTATAACCCGCAGCTTTGGTGAGTTGCTTGTGTAGTTATGCCTTAATATGTTGATGGATTGATATTTTGGTGTACTCTCTGATGGTATAGGATACTGTGATGAGTTGTTTGTTTGTTTTCCTTAAGTATACTTCCCGACGGTATGGGACGTCGTGGTAAGTTCTTTTGCTATATTCTCTAATGAAGATAGTTGTGTTGATTATGGTAATTTCATGATTGTTATTGTATATATGTGGCTTTATGATTCATAAATGATTACTCAGGTTGTATGAAAGTTATGGTATGTGCGGATATGGAATGTCATACTATTGTTCTAATTGATTAGTTATCTTATACAGTGATATTGAAGAAAATTCAAGTTTGATTCTATACCTTGACTTTAAGTTATTGTCTTACACCATATCATTCTTATATTATAATTTAGCTCAGTCGGTCGATGATACCTACTAAGTACCTATGTTTTGGTACTGATACTACACTTCTGTACCTTTTTGGTACAGGCCTAAGTTTTTGTTGCCGTCATTGAGTTGAGTTCATGTGGTGTTGATCATTAGGAGACACGGTGAGCTCTTGGAGTTTGAGTTACCCTTTTTCCCTTCCATTCTTATTCTGTCTTTTATATTTGAGATGAATGTATGAGACAATTTAAGACTATTAAACATTGAGTTGAATTTTTTATTGCCAAATCTAGAGATGCTCTTGTACTAATACTATCAGGTCATGGGATTAGTATTCAAATGTTAGTTGTTTCCTTGTGGAATATCATTATTATATTGTGTTCCCATATAGGGTCCATATTGGACATTCCTATCAAGGTAACCCATTACATTAGCTCTAGGTTACGGTGTTGTCTTACCTACTAGCGGGTTATGGTAGGTGCCATCATGACTCAGGAATCAGGTCATGACACTCACCCACAAGCATTGATTCAGACTTATCTGGAAAAGACATTGATGAAAAGATGTATCGGGAGATGATTGGATCTCTACTCTACTTGACTGAACATCTGCTAGATATTATGTTTATTGTGTGTAAATGTTTCAGATTCCAGTCGACTCCGAAGGAGTCTCATCTCACTTCCATCAAACGAGTCATCAGATATTTAATAGGAACTCAAGACTTTGGTCTATGGTATTCCTGCTCCTCACACTTTGATTTTATTGGTTACTCAGATGCTGATTTTGCAGGAGACAAAAGTGTTAGGAAGAGCACTAGTGGAACATGTAAAATTCTTGGTGATGCCCTCACCTCGTGCAATAGTAAGAAACAAACTTCCATTGCTATTTCAACTACTGAAGCTGAATACATAGCTGTCGGAAGTTGTGGTACTCAAATCTTATAAATTATGCATCAACTTTTTGACTTTGACTTATCTTTTGAATATGTTCCTAGTATGTGTGATACACTAGTGCCATGAGCTTATCTAAGTATATTGTGCATCACTCTAGAGATAAATATATTGATAACAAGCATCATTTTATTCGATACCATGTAGAGAACGGTAATTTTTCTCTAAAATTTGTTGACTTCGAGAACCAACTAGCAGATATTTTTAAAAAACCTCTACTAGAAGAAAGATTTTGCTTCCTTTAAAAAAGGATTGGTATTCTTAGTATTAATTATCTTTAAGCCTTATTTAGAATTTGCTGCAATTTTTACTACATAAAAACATGAATTTGTCTAAACACACCTCTTTTATTATTTCTTTATTTCTCTTTCTCGGTACTAGTGAATTTCTTTGTCTGCATATTACCTACATATTATTTCTTTTTTATTATGTCAAAGGAGGAGAAGATAGGAACATCAAAGTAACCTACCAATCAGGAGAGCAAATCATAAGTTTACATGTCATCTAATACTTACACAAGTCAGAGAGAGCAAGCTAACAGACAGGGATACTCTTATTGTCATTGTCATAAAGGGGGAAATTGTTAGCCTCCTAAGTCTATATTTTAATAATGTCAGACTAATAAGTGTATCTTTTCAGGACACTAAAGACTGATAATATTGGAAGGAAAAATTAATGTTACAAAAAATTGAATGTTACAAAATAGACAAATTATCTTTTCACAACATTAGATACGAAATGGACAAAGGACAAATTATCTTTTCAGAATATCAGATATGAATATTACTCAACCCCTAATGTTATGAAAAATTGAATCAATATTTTGGATGATAAAATAATATCTCACCAAAGATATGGAGGATCATGGCATTCAAACAGTATGGCAAGCAAATCAATCAAATATCGTAGAAGTGGAAGAAGGATCACAATCCCAAAATTCTGGCAGACCAAATCAATCAAGAAGAGAAGATCACGGGCATATTTAAAAAGGCATCAATCTCTACAAAACAAAAAAAAAGTAGATCACGGACACTTATGATATGGACATGATCTAAAGTTATATATGGACATATCATACGGCTACATTTCTCAATCAAGGAATCAGTTTATGTCTTTTATTGAGAAGAAATATCTTGGGTTTCCTTATGAAGAGTAGAAGTCAAAGACTATAAAAGATGAATAATGAAGACAAACACTTTGTCACACAACTTCAAGGAGAAAATTCAAAGTTTCTCATTCTTAGTCTTACAAGGCTCTGTAACTTTTAGTTTACACTTGTTATATAAAGAGTAGGATCGAGTCAACTTTGTAACATCAACTTAAGCTGGGTCGCAAGATCTAAAGAGAAAAATAAGTTTTTAGAACTTATTTTCTATCATTGTACTTTTACCCAACATTCAATGATTTAAGGAAACTTTGAAACCCAAGGGGACTAGAATTGGGCACCACATTGGTGCTCCGAACCAGGATAAATATTTATGTTATTACTTTATGTTATATTACGTGCTTAATTATTTAAATCTAATCTATTTGTAAAGTGCAGTGATCTGCAGATGAGTTAACTATGAGAAGTCAGTAGTTGACTCACAGAAGAAAATTTTAATTCACCCCCCCCCCTTCCCTCTTGAATTTCAGCACTTACCTATGTATATATATGGACCACATGTAGCATATGCAGTCTATGTGAGACTAAGGTAAGTGTAGAAATTAAAGATCCAGAGAGTGAAAGACCTGAAAAAGAACTTCTGGCACTAACCTATGTCAACATGTAGACTGCATGTAGCGTATACGGATAATATATGGGTAGGATAAGTGCTAGAAGTCCAAAGTTCTGAGAAAAAAAGCTACAGGAATTTTTTTCTAGCCCTTGTAGGTGTCTACTTGCATGCAGCCTCAGGCCACATGTGTAACATGCACCCTAGGCCATGCCGCATATGGGACATTCGCCCTAGGCTACGCTGCATGTGGACATGTATAAGTGGACACCGACTATTTTTTGTCCTTTTTCATCCGGACTTTGATTTTAGGGTTTCCTCATGTACTTTAAATGCCCCTTATGTGTTTTTTAGTAGAAGTGATGCACTTTTGATACTCACAAAAATTTTTTGATTTTGATATTTAATTTTAGTCTTGGAATTCTCTTGTATTGATTTCGCTTGATTAATTTAGTTAAAGTTTTGGGTTTTTAATAGTAATTATTGTTATTATATCTTATGCTTTCAATCATGAATGTTGTTGATTCTTTCACAAGAATGAGCACCTAAAAACCCTGAACTATGGTTGTGGAAACCCTGGCAAATTGACAAAGTAAAGAAAGTGTTATTGTTGTTCTGAATCGATACCCATGCATGAATTGTATTATCTTCTCTTTAATAGTTATATTAGAGGCTGAAAACATTAGCATCCTACCTAGATTATTGCTAATTACTCCAAAAAAGGAGTAGTGACTAGGAAAAGCTATTTACAATAGTAATTTGAATTTTAACTATCGATCCATACTTCTAGGGATTATCTAAGTAACATGGTTTGCTGCCATTTTATAACTAGAGACACAAAAGGTAATAGTTAACTGAGATCAAGATAAGGGCCATTAAGGTGACATCTTAAGACTCAAAAATTAAAGGCTGAAATCTTCTGATTGAAGGTGTAGCCTAGGCGTGATTAGAACTGAAGTTTATATTAGCTACTTATTTGATATTGCAACTCAAATCCCCCTATTTACTGTATTTCCTTGGGATTCGACCCCAACCTTTATTGGGTTACTATATTTTCCAACGACTGTATAATCTTTAGAGTGAAGGTGTTGCTTGGGCGTGATCAAATTTTTGCACTATTGCCGGGGAATACGGTTGTTGAGTTGTAAATTAAGGTTATTGTTGTTTTTATGTCTTTTTGTTTTTGTTTTTAGTTTGGTATATGCCGGTGTATCCGTAGCACATAGAGTATAGGCACACCCTTACTCACAATGAATTCGAATCCAGAGAGGATCCTATAAACACCTAGTTGGATGACGAAACTAAGAAGAAATGATATCCCTGAAGGTGTATACTCATGCAAGTTTGGGGAATCCTTGTACCCTTATTTCATTCACCATTCTCATCTACCCCCAATGAGTTCATAAATCATCAATTCAATGCATAATAAATCCATAATAATCATAGGAAAATCATTTAAACAATTTACATCCAAAACCCTCAATCCATCATTCAAAATCCAACATCAAAACCATGAGAATATTAAACCACTTCAAGCCATGATGAAAAAATAAGTTTAGAGAGAGATAGATATGCCTTAATCCTCATGAAATTTAAAGAATAAATCACCCGTAACAACCTAGATGACCAATTTCTTAAAACCCTATCCTTTTCTTGGAGTGGGGAATTTGAGAGAGCTTAAGAGTGTGCTTGATACGTCAAAGTGTTGAAAACAACCCTTTTTGGTGTTCTATGGACATAGTGTCTAAGTGGGGACGGAGGAAATTGATGAAAATATCCTCACTTCATTGTGCTGAAAGTTACCACCCAGTCATTATAGGTCACCCAACGACTCATAATGCCTATTTCTGGGTGTGGGAGCACTAGCTGACGAAGGTGCTGGCATAGACGAACGGCTCTAAAACTATGGACGGTTCCCTCCATGGGACCTAGCCTAACCATACTCATGTTGCTTGGATCTAGCCCTTTTGTTTCCCCTCACTCTATCTCTTTCCCTTATTTTGTCTTCTTCTATTTGCTGGGCATAAATCATCAGCCTAGCAAGATCCATGTCCCTGTTGAGCATAGCAGTCCTACTCTCTCTCAATACTAGTCCAGATACTCCAGTCACAAACTTACTCATACTAACTCGGGTGTCAAAAATCAAATTAGGAGCATATTTGGCTAATTAGCTGAACTTAAGGCAATACTCCATAACAGTCATGGAGCCTTGCCTCAGGTTCATGAATTCCTCTATCATTGATTCCCTCATCTCAAGAAGGAAGAACTTGTCCAAGAATGTATCTTGGAACACCTACCAAGTAGTAGGGGTTGCATCTTCCCCTCTATTCTTCTTCCATGCAACAACTGAGTCATAAGCAATATCTTTCAACCTATAAGACGCCAGCTCAACACTTTCTTTCTTCGAGACATGCATCACTTGGGTGATCTTCCTTATCTCCTTGAGATACAACTGTGGGTCCTTACCTACTTTGACCCACAGAACTAGGGTAGTTTCATCCTCATGAAATCACAGATCCTAGCAGCGGCTAAATCACCTCCTTGTTGAGATGGAACTACTGCCTAGTTATTGACCTGAATATTTGCGGTAACTGCTTGGGATAATGCCTGAAAGGCTGGCCAAAACTTAGTATGAGACACAGTCCCATTCAAGGGATCATCAGGCTGGGGTTGCTTATTATTTTTTCTGCGGGCATTCGCTCTTCAGGGAGGCATTTTCTGAAGTAACAGCGAACGAATCAATAGATGGGATAGACAACTGTAGGCACAATAGAATCTAAAAGAAAGGAGGAAATTCTTCCAAAAATATCTTGTTGCCTCTTGCTCATAGATGTGGCACGCTACACACCAATGATCAAGAATCTACTTAACACGGCTTGTCAGACTCACTAGGACTCCTTAAACCTTGGGATTTGATACCAAGTTTGTAACGCTCCGAAATCCTATCCTGGGGCGTCACACAGATTTTAAGACTACAAGTAGTCCCAACCAAACCCTTTAAGCCTGCTACTTATTATAAAGCTTACTTAGAGATAATGAGATCAAAATAAGAAGTCATGTCGTATCATGTCTAAATGAAATTCGAATGAGTATTGTAAAGGTAACAAAATACTAAAAATTTAAACATATTGACCATCTAGTCTGACAAAGCCTCTACTACTCAACAAACTAGAGAGCGATCGGGATCACTGACACTATTGGGATTGAGCACCTAAACCTACATTATGAGATAATGTAGCACACAGACGTATATGTGGATCAGAACTTAGGAATGTACTGAGTATATGGGTGTGTATGCAACTAAATATCAATACAATAATTCTTTATAGAAAACATACATGGTATTGTAGATGACTTACATAGCTTGAATAAAACTTTCATAAATCATGAATAATGAAACATATAGTATAAATCACGTGAGCCATTACACTTTGTTCTAAATATGTATTCTTTCTTTGATGTCAAGCTTGTAAACTAGTTGAACTCTTAAAACAACAAATTTTAGAACATACACTTTAGTCTTTAGAAAACAAGGAACTTCTATAAAATTCAAGGACTTAAACCCTTAAGAACTGTAAGACTTGAGACTCTAAGAAACTTAGGAGTTTTATCTAACCGACATAAACTATGTAAGATACATGGAGTCCAACGTCTTACCCATATTGGGGAGAGCTATCCTATCCATGCCATCAGAGTAGAACCTTTTACTTTTTAATGATCACTAGCTTAACCTACATGGGATAAATTAAATCCTACGGTGGCTCATAGTTCTGGGGCATGAGACCTTGGAATCAAGCCCAACTCAGTGCTAAATACTACTCCCTTCTTTAAGCTCAGATATTTTAAGATAAATCCACCTTAAACAACTTCAAAAAATGCAATGGAAGCCAATTATGCTTCCTTTTACCTTAAATCAAATGGTGTGGATTTTCTTTCTTAGTTTAGGATTAAAATCAACTCATTTTTTGAAACTTTGGTACACTTTCACCAATAATCTTTAAAACTTTAATAGCATGGAAATATCAATACACTTCTTGAAACACTTTAGAAAGTATCAACAATTCATCCTTGGACTTAAGGCATGTATATTCTTAAAGGATCACAATTTCACAATAAACCTTAATTTATGACACCAATCTCGAAAACACTTGAAGATATCACATCAATATAGGAATGTGCAATTTATAGCATGAATTATCAATTCAAATCATAAATAAGCAAAATAATCATGCAATTCAAAACTTGAACAACTTAATAATTCATATTCTTAAAATAATATAATTTGGGTATAGATCCACTTGTAAAAACATGAAATTCATTTATAAAAATCAAATCTTTGGGCACAAGAATGAAAGAAGTGTTCTTTTTCAAACCCCACATACCTCAGGTTATGAACTTGGGTGGATAAACTTTCTTGAGACTCTTTCTCATACTTTTGGATAAGGGTTCTTGAATCCCTTGACTAGAGAACCTTGAATCTTAACTCAATTTGGAAAAACTATGGTGAATTCTTGAGATCCTTGGAAGAGGTTTTGGGTGCTTAGGGTTTTTTGTTGAGAGAAATCTTGAGAAAATTTGTATAAGGTACTTGTAATGACCTTAGATCAGGTGTTTGGACGATTTAAGAGGCGTGGAAAAAGTCCAAAGTGCCCTTTTTAACTTTTGTACGAAGCTGAAAAAATTGAACTAGAAAACCCACTTTTATGAGCCACCACGACGTGCCACTATTGCAGTGGCTCACTAGAATTTGACAAACGAGATTCTTGGGGTCACCGCGATGTCGTGCTATCACGTTGTCCCACTGGTTGGGACCTGGAACTTCATCGCGATGCGCCGCTATCATGGAGTTCCACTAGAAATTGACAATTGTCAAATAGGCCCTCTCTGTGATGCGCCAAACACTAAAATGATGTTGTTTTACTACTAGGACTTAAATTTGCCATAACTTCTTGCCTGGTTATCGTATTTGGGCTGATCTTATATTGTCGTAAAGATAATTAAATTTCCCCGATGATAAAAAGTTGAAATTAGGGAAATTCTATATGGTTTAAATGTTACACACATTCTAAAGTCATTCCTTAGCCTTTTAGAGACGAAATTAATCTTAAGGAAAAGTTTGGCAGTTTACACTCTATTCTCAATGTATAATATTTCTCATATTCAGGATTATGCTAGAGAGAAGATAGGCCATAATCTGATCTTCTAGGTTTGTGACAATCGTTTTGTGAGTGCCCGACGATACTCGTCTATAGATGATATTCATCCAAAGCCTAGCCTCAGCAGTGAAATTATTTATCAAAATGTCTCTCTTGGTAGTGGCCCAAGGAACCTCTTTGCCAGGACATAAAATATTCTCCATCCGGGTTCTTGGCTTAAATTCCTATGCATAAAACTATTCCATATTAGCATTTCTGAGTCTATACACCTTGTTGATTCTCCCTGTTTTGAAGTTCACTTGCTTTCACTAAATCATCATCACTGCGTTTGTGAAAGAAACTGCGCTTAGGTTAGCGTAGAATTCATGTACCCAATGCTCATTAGCAACACAGGGTTTTGGGGAAAAGCACATCCACCCGGTCTGAGTGAGCCTGGCATAAAGCTTAGGAATTTGTCCTCCACTTTGTCTATGTTGATACCCCTTTTCAGGGAGTAACTTAGTCCTTGGCAAGTCTGCATTGTAGAGGTTATGGAATTGTGGGGTCATGAATCTAGAGTTGTTAAGATTTTCCATCTTTAAGGCTTTGAACCTGTGAACAAAGCAACTCAATGATCATTAGCATTATCATACCAACAACATGATAAATCAAATAGGTAAGCTCAAGTGGTAACGATATAGAAGGTTTTGGGGGCAGAAGTGGATGTGCGGAAATTTTGGTTCTTGCTGACACTACACTTAGGTATGGTGATCACGGAGTAGTGACCGGGATCGCGACACCAGAGACCTTGTCGACAGATTTTCCACAATGCTCAAAATATAATTTTTAACCCTATTTTTTATTCTTTCTAGGCATATCACCATTATAATCATAGAATTTAAGCCGAGAATGTGTGATCACAGCACTAAATTCAAAGGAATTAGCAATGAACTCATTGGGGAATTGAATCAAACGCATGGTGTACACATTTGTTTCAACCATTTTGAGCCTAAATCTAGATACTCAAGACTTCACCATTTGTGTGTACACCAACTACAATAGCTAACCACAACAATAATCACGAACTAACATACATTTAGTAATGAAAACATTAATTCAGGCCTCTTAAATAAGCAATGCATAGCAAAAAATATTAGATAATTTGAGTGAATTGTGAAAGAGATGCGTGCGGGAAATGGGCATTCGGATGGTCATTTAAACTAATTTGACCACAAATACGGTCCTAGTTTCGCGATCGCGGTCATGCGGCCTCTAGGTTCCTGCACTTGGTGCTTAGTCCAAACTACCAATTTCACACGTTCCTTTTTCAAATTCAATTAAAATTCCTCTTTTTACCAACATTTCATGGATTATGCATGCACAAACAAAAATAAAGATCTACCCTATCATGCATAAATAAAAAGGATGTATGCCACTTTTCGCGGAAGAATGGGGTGCCTACCATTGAATTCTTAGCTCAACATCGTAGAATAACACCTTCACCACTTATTTTTGTGCTTATACTTAGATGATTTGAATCTTCGTCCCAGCTTTTGTTCAATATACACTGAGATGTACAGGGACAGAAGATTCAAATCTTTAAAGATAAGGCTTAGAAGAGGTGATTAAATGGCTAGCAAACTTTGATCTTGCCATTTTGAATATTTGAACCTTTTACCCAACTTTACATTAATTTTATGGCTTGTCCCCTTGTGTAAAGATGTGTACATCGATTGGCCACTCTTGGTACATCAAAAGGTGGGTTCCTAGGCCTTTGATGGACAGGTTCAGTATACTCTTTCGAAATATTAAATTCCAAAATGTATGAATCGTACTCCATCTTCCCACAATACATCATTTGTCACGGTGGATGGATTCTCATCACATCCTTGAGGCACAATGCTGAAAAGTGGGTCAAAGAAGGTAAAACGCCTAATTTCATAATAGCCTCCTCTATAGCACCTTCTCCCTAAAATCAACTAAATTTATCATAAGAGATTTGCCTTGATTCTTATATTTACTCTAGTTTTATTTCTTTTAGTTTGGCTTCTTCTTCCTCATATGATTAGGTTGATTGGTAAGTCACTGAGGAGTCTTTGCTACCAAGCTCATCATCATAGCTTGGTTTCTTTTCTTAATAAACCTTCTCTTGGGAGATGGGCAAGGTAGTGGTGGTTTCAAGTTTTTCTCCATTGCCCATTTTCTCCATCTTGACACTTTTCCATCCTAAGGTCTTATGATGCATGTCTTGTCTACTCTCCTCTGTTGTATCTACCCAATCCAAAATAGCTAGTTACCTCATGTCAAAGTTATTAGACTCGGTATGTTGCTCTTCCTTGTTCTCCTCATAAGACCTATCAAGCTCATAAAAAGAATTATCAACCCGGTTAGCATAATAAAAAGAGGGGGCATTTGGGCAGTCATCCCAATGTCCATATCGGCCACTCCATAAAGAACACCTATACTCCCTATAGGATTGAGATAGGTGGTCTATCTCTCTCCGGGGAGCAAAGTTACAATCTCTTCTGAAGTGTGGTCCATCATAAATTAGACATGGGTTGTCAAGATAGGATTCCCGACTACAAACATCATACTTGTCTGAAGATGCCATAGAGAAAACTTTGTAGAATAAAAATCTACCTACTAAACAAAATCACAAACAAATATTTACAAGCTTGAATTCAAGTAAGCTAAAATTCCAAACTAACTTAATATTCCAAATTATTCCTCAGCAACAGAGCCATTTTTTGATAATGCTCACCTTACACGTCAATTTAAGTGCAAGGTGGTCGTCGTCAATATATTTACCCAACTTTGGAGTCGGGGTAGAATTCACGAGGAACAATGTCAGTGGCAAAAAAGTTAATTCTAAATTATAGATATAAGTTAAATTCAAACCAATATTATGAGAAGATAAAAAAAGGGGGGTAAGGAAAGTATCAACACTAATGTTTCTTTTTGGATTTTTCTAGTATAAATTTGGGGCTCTGAATAATTAGAGTTTTAACAATTAAGCATGGATCTTGTGATTATGCAATACTAAGGAAATTACATATGGGTTTGTGTAGTCAACATCAATTTAGTAGATCACATATGGGTAAGCTCTGTTATAGATTTTGATTCTAGTCTTTCAACAAAACACTAGCATTGAAATGATCTAGCTACACATAAGATAAATAAGCAAGGATATTCCCATAATCTCCATTGAAATGATTTATTGAAGCTTAAGTAAATGTTACTTCAAACTTTGCACTCCCACAAATCAACAATGGAAGTGGGCTATTCGTCCACTTAGAAGGTCTCCAATGTATTCTTCACCCAAAATTTATACAATATTTTCTTCACCAAGTATGGAGGCTATGGATTCAAAATCTAAAACTAAAAAATCGGGAAAGATGAAATATGATGAATGACTTAGGGTTTGAGTCTTTTTTCCAAAAATTTGGTATCAGCCAAGTGCATTTCCAGATTTTCCTTTGGGCTGCATTTGTTCGCTAGGCCGCGACCGCAGCTATGCGATCGTGATTATCTTCCGCCACCGCAGTTGTTAACTTTTGCTTGACTGTTGCAATCGCGATACTCAAACTGCGATCACAGTAACTAAGGCCAGTTTCTGCTCTAAGTCTTCAACTACACTTTCTTGCATCCTTTTGATCATTTTTTGTCCCCAATCTATATCTTTTGATCTTATCAACTATATACCTGCAAAGTGTGAATATTAGTGTATTTAATCACAATTATGTCTCATTTATTCATCCAAAAGAAGGTAATATGCATGAATGTTAAGTGCGAATGAGTGGGAAAATTACAACTCGTTAATATGCTCGATAATAATAATAGTATGGGTAACTTGTAGCGACTCCTGAGTGAATGACTAGTAAATTATAAGGCTTACAAACTAGTAACCCATGTGAATTGTAGGATTAGGTAATATGCACTAGTCTTGGAGTTTATAAATATGTTAGAGAATAAGTAACTATATAACCATGTTATGGTGATATCAGCTTCGTTGTGTCAAATTACGGTATTGATGATGATTGTAGACCGTGGTAGGAGACCATTGCGGGAATTATAACCCGCAACTTTAGTGAATTGCTTTTGTAGTTATGCTATGATATGTTGATGGATTGATCGATGGATTGATCTTTTGGTGTACTCTCCGGTGGTATGGGATAATGTGATGAGTTTTTTGTTTGTTTTCCTTGAGTGTACTTCCCAATGGTATGGGACGTCGTGGTAAGTTCTTTTCCTATATACTCTAATAAAGATAGTTGTGTTATTATGGTAATTTCATGATTATTATTGTATATATATGGCTTTATGCTTCCAAAATGATTACTCATGTTGTATGAAAGTTATGGTATGTGTGGATATGGAATGTTGTGCTATTGTTCTAGTTGATTAGTTATCTTATATAGTGATATTGAAGAATATTCAAGTTTGATTTTATACCTTGACTTTAAGTTATTGTCTTATGCTATATCGTTCTTACATTATAATTTAGCTCAGTCGGTCGATGATACCTACTGAGTACCTGTGTTTTGGTACTCATACTACACTTCTGTATCTTTTTGGTGCAGACCTAAGTTCTAGTTGTCGTCGTTGAGTCGAGATCACGCGGTGTTGATCATTAGGATACACGGTGAGCTCTTGGAGTTCGAGTTGCCTTTTTTCCCTTCTATCCTTATTCTGTCTTTTATATTTGAGATGGATGTATGAGACTATTTAAGACTTTTAAACGTTGAGTTGTATTTTCTATTATCAAATGTAGAGATGCTCTTGTACTAATACTATCAGGTCATGGGATTGGTATTCAAATGTTAGTTGTTTCCTTATGGAATGTTATTGTTATATTGTGTTCCCATATAGGTCCATATTGGACATTCCTACCAAGGTAGCCCATTACGTTAGCTCTAGGTTATGGTGTTGTCTTACCTACTAACGGGTTATGGTAGGTGCCATCATGACTCAGAAATCAGGTCGTGACACCCATCCATAAACATCGATTCAGACTTATCTGGAAAAGATGTATCGGGGGATGATTGGATCTCTACTCTACTTGGCTGCACATCGGCTAGATATTATGTTTATTGTGTGTAAATGGGCAAGATTCCAGTCAACTCCAAAGGAGTCTCATCTCACTTCCGTCAAACGAGTCATCAGATATCTAATAGGAACTCAAGACTTTGGTCTATGGTATTCCTGCTCCTCATAATTTGATTTTATTGGTTACTCAGATGTAGATTTTACAGGAGACAAAAGTGATAGGAAGATCACTAGTGGGACATGTCAAATTCTTGGTAATGCCCTCATCTCATGGAATAGCAATAAATAAACTTCCATTCCTCTTTCAACTACTGAAGCTGAATACATAGCTGTCGAAAGTTGTGGTACTCAAATCTTATAGATTGTGCATCAAATTTTTTACTTTGACTTATCTTTTGAATATGTTCCTATTATGTGTGATACACTAGTGCCATTTGTTTATCTAAGTATACTGTGCATCACTCTAGGGCTAAATATATTGATATCAAGCATCATTTTATTTGAGACCATGTATAGAACGGTAATTTTTCTCTAAAATTTGTTGACTTTGAGAACCAACTAGCAGATATTTTTAAAAACCCTCTACTAGAAGAGAGATTTTGCTTCCTTCAAAAAAGGATTGGTATTCTTAGTATTAATGATCTTTAAGCCTTATATAGAATTTTCTATAATTTTTACTATATAAAAATCATGAATTCGTCTAAACACACCTCTTCTATCATTGCTTTATTTCTCTTTCTCTGTACTGGTGAATTTCTTTACCAGTGTATTGTTTATTTTTTATTATTTCAAAGGGGGAGAACACAGGAACATCAGAGTGGCCAACTAGCCAGGGGAGCAAAGCACAGGTTTACTATCATCTAATACTTATACAAGTCAAGGGGAGCAAGCTAACAGACAGGGATACTCTTATTGTAATTATCATAAAGGGGGAAATTATGTGCCTCATAAGTCTATATTTTAATAATGACAGACTAACAAGTGTATCTTTTTAGGACACTAAAGATTGATAATATTGGAAGGACAAATTAATGTTACGAAAAATCAAATATTACGAAATGGACAAATTATCTTTTCAGAACATCAGATATGAAATGGACAAAGGACAAATTATATTTTTAGAACATCAGATACGAATGTACTCAACCTCTAATGTTATGAAAAATTGAATCAATATTTTGAAAGATAAAAGAGTATCTCACCAAATATATGGAGGATCATGGTATTCAAACAGTATCGCAAGCAAATCAATCAAGTATCATAGAAATAAAAGAAGGATCACAATCCCAAAATCCTGGCAGACTAAATCAATCAAGAATAAAAAATTATGGGCATATCTGGAAAGGCATCAATCTCTACAAAACCAAAAAGAAAAGTAGATCACAGACATATCTGATATGGACTTGATATAAAGTCATATATGGACATATCTGATATGGACATATCATACGGCTACATTCCTCAATCAAGGAATCACTTTACGTCTTTGATTGAGAAGAAATATCTTGGGTTTCCATATGAAGAGTAGCAGTCAAAGACTATAAAAGATGAAGAATGAAGACAAACACTTTTACATACAACTTCAATGAGAAAATTCAAAGTGTCTCATTCTTAGTCTTACAAGGCTCTGTAACTTTTAGTTTACAATTGTTATATAAGAAATAGGATCGAGTCAACTTTGTAACATCAACTGAAGCTAGGTCGCAAGATATGAAGAGTAAATTAAGTTTTCAAAACTTATTTCCTACCATTGTACTTTTAACTAACATTCAACGATTTAACTAAACTTTGAAACCCAAGGTGACTAGAAGTAGGCACCACATTGGTGTTCCAAACCAGGATAAATCTTTGTGTTATTACTTTACATTATATTATGTGCTTAATTACTTAAATCTAACCTATTTTTAAAGTGCACTGATATGCAGACGAGTTGACTGTGAGAAGTCAGTAGTTGACTCACAGAAGAAAATTTCAACTCATCCCCTCCCCCTCCCTCTTTAATTTCAGCACTTACCTATGTCTATATATGGATCGCATGTAGTATATGCAGTCTATGTGAGACTAAGGTAAGTGTATAAATTAAAGATCCAGAGAGTGAAATGCCTAAAAAAGAACTTCTGGCACTTACCTATGTCAACATTGGACCGCGTGTAGTATATGCGGACAATATGTGGGTAGGATAAGTGCTAGAAGTCCAAAGTTATGAGAAAAGAAGTTGCAGGAATTTTTTTCTGGCACTTGTAGGTGTCTACTTACATGCAGCCTCAGGCCACATGTAGAACATGCATCCTAGGCTATTCCGCATATGGAACATGCGCCCTAGGCTACGCAGTATGTGGACACGCATAAGCTGCCACGACCATTTTTTGTCCTTTTTCATCCGGAGTTTGATTTTAGGGTTTCCTCATGTACTTTAAATACCCCTTATGTGTTTTTTAGTAGAAGTGATGCACTCTTGATACTCATAAAAAAAATTGATTTTGATATTTGATTTTAGTCTTGGAATTCTCTTGTATTGATTTTGCTTGATTAATTCAGTTAAAGTTTTGGGTTTTCAATTTTAATTATTGTGATTATACCTTATACTTTCAATCATGAATGTTGTTGATCCTTTCACAAGAATGAGCACCTAAAAACCCTGAACTATGGTTGTGGAAACCCGGGCGGATTGACAAAGTAAAGAAAGTGTTATTGTTGTTCTGAATTGATACCCATGCAAGCATTGTATTATATATTAGAGGTTGAAAACATTAGCATCCTACCTAGATTATTGCTACTTACTCCAAAAAGGAGTAGTCACTAGGAAAATCTATTTACAATAGTAATTTTAATTTTAACTGTCGATCCATACTTCTAGTGTTATCTACGTAACATGGTTAGCTGTCATTTTATAACTAAAGAGACAAAAGGTAATAGTTAACTAAGATCAAGATAAGGGTCATTAAGGCGACATCTTAAGACTCAAAAACTAAAGGGTGAAATCTTCAAAGTGAAGGTGTAGCTTAGACGTGATTAGAACCGAAGTTTATATTAGCTACTTATTTGATATTGCAACTCAAATCCCCCTATTTAATTTTCCTATTTTGCGCGCTTATTACAGTATCTAAAAGTCGTAGTTCAATGTATTCCCTTGGGATTCGACCCCAACCTTCGTTGGGTTACTATATTTTCCAACGAATGCATAATCTTTAGAGTGAAGGTGTTGCTTGGGCGTGATCAAATTTTGGCACCATTGCCGGGGAATACGGTTGTTGAGTTGTGAATTAAGGCTATTGTCATTTTTATGTCTTTTTGTTTTTCTTCTTAGTTTGGTATATGCCGGTGTTTGTGTAGCACACGGATTAGAGGAAAACCCTTACTCACAGTGAATTCGAATCCAGAGAGGATCCTACAAACACCTAGTAGGATGACGAAACCAAGAAGAGATAATATCCCTCAAGGATATATACTCATACAAATTTGGGGAATCCTTGTACCCTTATTTCATTCACTATTCTCATGTACCCCCAATGAGTTCACAAATCATTAATTCAATGCATAATAAATCCATAATAATCATTGGAAAAGCATTTGAACAATTTACATCCAAAAGCCTCAATCCGTCATTCAAAACCCAATATCAAAACCATGAGAATATTAAACCACTTCATGCCATGATGAAAAAACAAGTTTAGGGAGAGAGAGATATGTCTTAATCCTCATGAAATTTAAAGAATAAATCACCCGTAATGCCCTAGATGACCAATTTCTTAAAACCCTAGCCTTTTCTTTGAGTGGGGAATTTCAGAGAGCTTAAGAGTGTGCTTGATACGTCAAAGTGCTGAAAATAACCCCTTTTGGTGTTCTATGGACATGGGGTCTAAGTAGGGAAGGAGGGAATTGAAAAAAAATGTCCTCACTTCATTGTGCTGAGAGTTACCACCCAGTCGTTATAGGTCACCCTACGACTCATAACGACTGGATACGAGTCAATCCCTTGAATCATAGTCAAGACAGTGTCTCAAGGTATCCAAATTGTTAACCCTACAAGTTCACTATAAGACTCATACACGGACCTTATGACTCAAAAGGTCCTAGTCATAATGTCAAGGGCACCTACACTAGGTTGCTTATGGAGGTAAACGACTCGTAAGGAGTCTATACGACTTATTACGTCTAGTCGTTATCAAGGAAGAAGCTATGTCAGTCTTTATTGGGAACACTATGATTGTGATATATGACCCGAATAGACACCTTACGACTCATAAGTTTTTCCATTACTTAGGAAGTAGGTTCAAAAGTCAAGAAATTTTCAAGGACCAAAAATTTGGGGGTTTACATTCTCCCCGCAAGACCATTCGTCCTCGAATGATGAGACAAGGCATCCATTAACATGATTTAACATAGAATACCACCACACTTTTCTTTAACAAAGATAGAAAACAAAGATATTAAGGAATACACATACTTTACACACGATTATCCAAGTCAGGAACAAGAATAGATATTGGGACCTCACGTCCTATCTAGCTATGAAACAACACTCCATTATTTTAGCCTCCTAATTCCCCTACGAAATATATAATTGTGAGGACTTGAGTATAACTGTGTATATCTTTTTATGTTGAAGCCTAACTCAAAGATAAAGGTGCTAGCGTAAGCTACAGTACTCTATACTTTACACCTCTCCAATGATACTACTCCACCCCATCACTATAATCGAGCAACCTCAAGTCTTAAATCAAGGAGTACTATCCACCACATCAGAGAAATCTTCTCCCCTATCTATAGCACCACTACCATACTACCAAAGGAGGGTCAGTATAGAAATAGAGTACAAGTATCTAGGATGGGAGGGTTACTTCTCAATTATGACTCATATCCATCATGCTATTCAAAATAAGACCTGGGAAATGAGATACGGTATACTAAGCACGAAATATATTAGAGCACCCTCCTAAATTATAAGTAAAGGGTTATTCTGGCATAAATATAATCTAGCCTAATTTCTTTGAATTGGGCACAACGAGAAACACGAGTGCAACATCATAGGTCACACAACATAAAGCTGAGATTTATATACTCAAGAAGTAGGACAAAGGCTACCACTCGAAAACTATTTTCTCTCATTCTAAAGACTGAGAATGGTTGCAAGTTGCATATGCAGAATCATTTTGGGATGGGACATGACATAAAATGAATCAGTAGAAAATATTATGTAGGGATCCTTAGAACCAAGCAAAAAGTGAAACATCCATTTATGGATCACGGCATCATAACGTAGGGTTGAAATAATTGAAAGCTTGGAATTTTTAGAACCGTTATTGCATCTAATTTCAAGGGTAGCAGTATGGCCGTAAGTTTCTTAGAAGACTTGGACTTTAGTCATAGGCACAATTTGAATACGTAATACATTAATAGAATGTACTTAAACTAAAGTGAGAGGAATTTGCTGGAATAAAAGTTGATTAACCATGAATCTTTCTTGGAACTCACCACCACTTGAAAATCCCCTTAGTTCACCATCTCCCTAATAATTATAATATGAAACAACCTTCGCTAGCCCTTATAGATATCACCCTATGAATCACATTCTCATGAGCATACACATCTACATTAAGACATTCAATAATATTAAATAGGTACACTTGACATTTGCATAATTAAAATCTCATCTAACAAGATGCTAACTGGGGCTCGACATAATCTTACAAACTTAATGTTCTTGTCCACCTAATGACCTAGTCCCAATTCATCGCTTCAACACTAGACCTCTGGTATATATTTATCACAATTACCCACTCCAATATTTTCTAAGTTATCAACTAACCATTCCATATATCTCATCAAGCCTACCAATTTACTCCTACAATTTTTGCATTGCTACCCTCAATCTAACATTGTTTTCACCCCAATCAATATATATAGTTCAAACTTGGTGTATAGAGACAACAATGCACAACAAACGAAGCACCCTGCATCATATACTAGCCCACCCAATAGAGAGATTACCCTAAATTTCTTATACAAATATTGATAGTCTATACACATCTGAAGAGGCCCATCTTTCTTATACACGAGAACACAAGAGCACCCCACGGAGAAATAATAGAGCAGACAAAACCCTTATCAAGAATATCTTTCAACTGCTCCTCAAGTTCTTTTAACTCAACTGAAGTTATTCTATAAGAGAGATAAAGATAAGACGGGCATCCGGTAAAAGATTAATCCCAAATTTTATTTCTCTATCGGGAGGAATACCAGGAAGACCATCAGGAAAGACAACCAAAAATTCATTAACCATGGAACAATTTTGTCACGACTCAAACCGGGCCCTGGGCATGACGAGTATTCCAAACCATGAGAGGCCCAAAACACCCCTATCTGTCTGGTAATCACGCACACAATTCATATGATAAAAGAAATGCAGAAAATAATAACATTACAGAAAACATGGTCAAGAGTCATATGAAAGCAATAATAGGGAATAATGTCCCAAAATCTCAAATCAACACCTCTGTAATGTCTGCGAAATCTCTACTACATGACTGAAACAAATGTCTATCTAAAAACTGGGACAAGGCCCCCAGTAGACCAGAAATTAATAAGTGATAAAAGATACTGCCAGATAATCGGGCCTTCCAAAATATAGAAGGCTCACCAAGTGACTCTGCAAATCTATCCGAGAAATCTACTGATTTTCTGGACCCCTAGACTGCGCCTTCGAACCTGGGAGAAAGGGGGTCAATACAAAAGTACTGGTATGCAGAGATATCAAAACAAAACATAGATGTAATATTTTTACACAATATAGGTAAGAGCCATTATAAAGTAGTTTCATATCAAATTATTTAAAAACACATGGGGAAAATATAATAGTTTTCAATACCAATGTAATGCGATTGAGCTAGGTGGAATACCCTGTAGGGTATTGTCATACCCGACTTGCAAGACATTAATATCACATCATTATTCTCATTCAACCATTGTATTCAACATAAATAACCTTCTCATTTTCAAGTCAAAATCATATCAATTCTCAAAACATTTCATGTCATGCTCTTCAAAATGTTTTCAAATAATTTACATAGAAAATTTCATATCATTCATGCTCTCAAGTTAACATCTTTTTGGGATACATGCATATATATATATCATATAGAAAATCACTTTAGGAGTAGGCCTAAGGGCCAAATCAATATTATAAAATGTTTAAAACATAATCATATTTGTAATTTCAAAACCCCCATTTGAAAACATAAATTTTTAAAGCCCGTGAGATTTTTGAGATAACCCCACATACCTCGATTACTACGAATATTAGGTGCTTCTTGAAGCCTACATTGAGAGGATTCCAAATATGCAATTAGTTTCTAAAACCCACGGTTGAATCTTGAGTTGCTTGGGTTTTTATTTTGAAACCCTAGAGAGAGTTCTTGAATTTTGTGTTTAGGGCTAAGTAAGGGTGGAAAAGGACCATTTTGCCCCAAAAACGGAGTGTTTAAGCCACATGAAACCTTTACATAGTCGCCGCCTATGCCATCGCCTATGTTGACATAGGTGCTGCCTAGGCTATCGCCTATGTTTACATAGGCTCCGCCTAGGCTATCGCCTATGTTTACATAGGCTCCGCCTAGGCTATCGACTATGTTTACATAGGCACTACCTATTCTATCACCAATGTTTGCATAGGCGCCGCCTATGCTTTCCAGTGGCCATGTAATATTGGTTAGGCGATGCATATTACTTTGAAAGGCCATAACTTCTTGGTCGGGTGTCAGATTTTAGCAAAATTGGTATCGTTGGAAAGCTAACTCGAAGACCTATCATTTGACACATAGTAGGCTCTTTAATTCGACATATATAGAGAGTTGTCATTAATGGAAGCTGACACAAATTATAACATCCACTAAAACTTAATCGATCGAAATAGTTTCAACTCGTCCTTGAGTTGAAGGACCTCTATGGTCTAAATTCAAGCTTAAATGGATTGACATGCTACACAAATAATTAATATGCCATATTGGCATAGGATTAATGGTTTCAGGATTTGTCAACACATCGGAATCATGGTCTATATTATAGCCCGAAATGTGGGGCGTTACAAATTTGCAAAGAAGGACCCTCCGAGTTAGAATCTTTAACCTGAACTAAATCACAAAGACACCCCTTGGAGATCAACTTTGGGGCTCTAAGATAAGAAATAAGCCTTTCCATTCTATAATTGGCTCATTGGGAAATTTGAAAATGAACTTATGGTTTCGACAATCTAGAGAGGAATAGGACGAATGGAACTCACCCATCCCAAAGATAACATCAAAATCAACTATATCCAACTTTATCAAGTCTACCGAGGTCTCCCTACTACATATATATACTACACTACCCCTATAGATCCTTCTCTATATAACAGAGTCACCCAATGAGATAGATACCAAAAAAGGTCAGAAATACACTCGATACCAAAACCAAAATAAATAGCTACATAAGGGGCAACATAAGAAAAATTATACCTCAGATCAGGTAAATAGTACACATCATGAAAGAAAAGCTTTAATGTACTAGTGACAATATCAAGATATGCCTCAAACTCCTAACAAGTGGCAAGAGTATATAGACTATTTTGGCCAGTGTTAGTACCAGAAGTAGCACCCTTTGGTACAGGAGCTAATGATGTGTCAACCAAAACTTTATTAGACTTAGTACAACCCTTGAAGGGCACTCACATTGTATGTTACTAAGCTGACCTTACTTAAAGAACTTATTCTTCCCCTCACTACAAAAACCATGATGCAACTGGCCATAAAACTGACAAGGAGGATAGGATGGGGCTGATTGAGCTTCACTAGCCTAAGACTGGGCACCCTGTTCCCTAAACCCATTGTTATCCAAAAAGAAACAATCACCAGAAGACCTAAGATAAGGAGCATCAATAATCACATGGGAACTCCTCTATTTCCCATGTCTACTATTATTTTGCTGACTCCCACCCTGCTTTGAATATCTAAACTTTTTGCTCTGCCTATCCCTTACCTTTGTCTAATTTATTCTTCAACTAACTAGACTGGACTGGTGTGATAGAGAGGCCACTATATAGGTTAAAAAATTAATAGAATGGTGGGACTCGACATTAGAAATATATCCTTGAGGTGATGAGCATGAGTGCCATCAGCTAGCAAAGAATCAGTGGGGACCGATTGAACTCCACATGGGCATTCAGAATAAAAGACCTTAGTCTGGTTCAGTACCCCATAAGTAGGATGAGTTCCATCCATATTATCCTCAAGAGGGATGGAAGAGTCCCTACGAGCATCAGATCTTTTAGAAGGCATAATCTGAAATGCGATTAACCAAAAGTTAGAGAGTTTTTAAGAAATTAGACTCTATAGCTCAAAAACAAAACACAAGAAAGGGAAATATTCCTAAAAATCTCATACCATCTCCCTTATAATTGTGGCATGTTACACACTCATTAAAGAGACTCAACTCGACATGGCTTTGTAGGCACCCAATTAACCATGAACCTAGGCTCTGATACAAACATTATTATGACCTGAACTAAAGCCTGGTCATGATGGGTACCTCAAGTCCATTGAGTACTAAAGACCACCCTCTTTGCCTAGCTAAACAGAACATAATATAGCTAGTAGCGAATGAATTCCAAATATGTAAAAAGATAAAATAAATGTAAGCTCAAAGGAGTCTAAGAATATCAAAAATAATACCAAATCCATAGTAATCCATAAAGCCTCTACAACAAAAACTAATATAATCTAAATTAGGATATACCCCCGACAATGGCCAAAAGGAAACAGTATGAATAGTCTATGAAATAAGAGAATGACAAAAGCATGAAATAAAGCTCTTTTGAAAAATGGAATCTCACAACTTTAAACTAATTCTTGCTAGCCTCAAAATCTTATCACTGCGTAAGAAAAGTAGGAGTGTCTCTATATCCTGCTTCGTGTAGGGATACAGTGCTTGAAGACAGTTAGCATGTTGATCACTAGTATGTAACTCAGGAATAAGGTGACAAAATAATGTCATTATTCTAAAACCAATCCAAACTTAATGCCTATGTACGCATACATGTATATACACATAAATATATATATAAGATATTAGGAGAGAGAACAAGGTTTAGCGTGAACTTTAATATATTAGCTTGGATTGTGTAGTTTGACCATCAGAAAATTACCCATGGGATATATTGGTCCAGTTGTCTCCCCCGGTTAGTTCGCAATATGTGTTAGCCACACGTACCAAATATATCATATAAGGTAGGGGATTCCTTGTACCCTATTCCATCAATTATATAAATATATATAGTGTGACATAAACACATAATCATCAAGACCAACCCTCATGTCGGCAAACGTGATTTTCAAGTGTCGGGACCTCCACCTTCACGGCTAGCTGTGCAACCCCATTTAAGTCAAATTAAAACATTTAATGCATAATCTATCAATTAATTCAGTGAGTTAGTGATTAATGCATTATGAAAGGGTATCGTTATACTGACTAAAACTTACAAGCGTCATTAAGCCATCACTTGAGGGAATACTTGTACCCCCAGACTCCATTATTAAATCAGCTTGGGGGATTCCTAGTACCCCACAAGGTTTTTAAGAAAATTATTCACTTGGGAGAATTCTTGTATCCCACAAGGTTTTCAAGATAATCATTTACTCAGAGGAATCCTTGTACCCCATAAGGTTTTCCAGATCATTCTTATCTATCTTCCATTTATGCAATGATTATTCACATTCCAAAACCAATTATGCAATTTAATTGAGGTTCTAATCAATTTCAATACCAAAATCTTATTACTGTAGAAAGTCCTTGTACCCCTAGTTCCATTGTTTACAAATTTAGGGAATCCTTGTGCCCCTATTTCATTTACCATTCCCATGCACCCCAATGAGTTCACAAATCATCAATTCAATGCATAATAAATTCATAATAATCATAGAAAAAGTATTTAAACAATTTACTTCCAAAATCCTCAGCCCATCATTCAAAGCCCAACATTAAAACCATACAAATATTAAACCAATTCATGCCATGATGAAAACACAAATTTAGGGAGAGAGATACATGCCTTAATCCCAAAGAAATTTCAAGGAGAAATCACCCTTAGAGCCCCAGATGAAAAGTTTCTTGAAACCCTACCTTTGTCTTTAAGTGTGGAATTTAAGAGAGTTTAAGAGTGTGCTTGATGCATCAAAATATTGAAACTAACCTCTTTTTAGTGTTTTATTGACGTGGGGTCTAAGTGGGTAAAGAGGTAATTGACCAAAATTCTCCCATTTTATCATGTCAAAAGTTATCGCCCAGCCATTACGGGTCACCCTATGACTCATAACATCTAGCTACGACTCATTCCCTTGACTCATAGTCAAGACAGAGTGCTATATCTTATTTTAATGATGATAAAAGAGACTAGGTCCCTGGGTCTTCTAATTATTGCAATGTGTTTTGATGGTGAGCAGCTGACAATAAGGACTAGGTTCCTGGGTCGTTATGTATTAATTACAGCTATCACTATCTACATAGTTTTGTCCTTTAGTGTAACAAACTATACAGGCCAGCTTGTACCCATCAGGTACATGGTCCAATCATATTTCTACCCTAATTATTATTTAACAATAAAAGGAAATAATCCTTCTAAATTGGTGAGTTATCACAATTTGATTATTCAAGAATGAAAGAAGCAAAAACTTAATTTTGTTACATTGCTCAAGATTTTCTCAAGTATTGCTTAAGTTCTTATTTTTCTCTATGTACTGAAAAGAGTGAGTGTTCTTGAGTTGAGTCCTAATTTGTAATCAAATTGCTCATGTTATAAGAGTAATGTCCTTTTTTTGCTTTCTTGAGAGTGGTTTGGTAGAGTTACCTAGGTTACATATTGCTTAGAGTTAATCAAATCAAAGAAATTTATTGGCAGAGTTGTTAAGGTAGGCTTGTAGTAGAGTTATTACAAGAAGGTAGAGCCTAGTATTAGGTTCATATAGAGTCTATAATCAAGAGGTTAATTATAGTGGATTACTGAGAGCTTATAAGGGAAAGCCGTGGTTTTTACTCCCTTGAGTAAGGAGGTTTCCATGTTAAATCTTGGTGTTCTTTAGTTTCTTGAACCATTTAGTTATGTTACTATCATATTACTAAAATTCATATGACTAACTCTAAGGGACCCGGTCCCTCATAGTGTGGTCCAACCCTCCATATTCCATCAATTATTATCAGAGCCAAGTTTATATCTAGAGTGAATTGGTTATCATGGTTGCTCCACCTAATCTAAAATAAAGGCAATCTTACCACTATACCACCCCAATTCAATGGGAAGTACTATGGATGGTAGAAAACTAGGATATTTGACTTTATTATGGTTGAGGACAGTAAGCTTATAGATATAATACTTGATAGTCCTCATGTGCTTGTTAAAGAAGTCATAGAATGATAAATAACTAGAATGGTTGTTAAAATAATGAGAGAGTATGATGATGAAGATAGAAAGAAAATTTTAAAAACAACAAGGCCAAGAAACTGCTAGTTTGTGGTATAGGGGCTAATGAATAAAACAAGATTTCAGCTTGTGAAATAGCTAATGAAATCTGGGATTACTTGAAGATAGCTCAAGAAGAAAACTCTTATGTGAAGGATTCAAAACTTGATATATAGACTACTCAATATGAAACCTTCACCATGAAAGAAGAAGAAACCATCCAAGAGATGCATACCAGATTTACTTCAATCACCAATGAGTTGCACTATTTAGGTGAGGTAATTCCTTTGTTCAAATAGGTGAGAAAAATTCTAGGGGATCTACCTAAATCTTGGTAAATAAAGGTGGATTATAATACCAAGGCAAGAAACTAGAAAACTCTCACTATGGATGAGCTCATTGGTAAGCTAAAGACTCATGAACTCAAGAAGCAGTAAGGACAAGAGAAGAAAGATGTAAAAGAGGAAAAAACCTTGGAATTAAAGGTTTCTAAGTCAGACTCAAGTGAAGAAGACACTAATGCTTCCTAATTAGCAAAAATAATTGTTAGAGCAATGAAAAAAAATAGCCAGTTTCAAAGAAGAGAAAGCAGCAATAAGAAGGGAGGGACTTTGGAGGTTTATCACAAATGTGGAAGTCCTAAGCGCATATCAGTAAAAAATATCCAATGCACAAAATAAATTTCCAAGAATATCTTAAGATTTGGGATGAAAAAGGAAAAAATAGGGACCAGGTCCATATAAAATCAAGAAGAAAATTTTAGCTAATTATGAATTAAAGCAGGCCTTAGCAGTGTGGAGAGATTCATCTAGAGAAACAGATAAAACTAAGAAGGTTGCAGATGTGTCCATGCTAGTTTTGGAAGATAGTAAGGTTATCTATGATTCCTTATTTGCTCTTATGGTCAATACTGAAGATGAAGAAGAAAGTGAGGTAACTCTTTCTAATATTAAGGAGAATTTAATTAACTACTTTGCCAAAAAGTTAAAGAATCTTGCAAATGTGTTGATTGATTCTATGTGCAAAATGACAGCTAAAAAGAATGATCTAGAAGAAAGGGTAGAGAGTCAAGAGCTTGAATAAATTTCTTGAACTCTCCAGCTATCTGAAACTGAGGAATGGGTTGCTAAATTGAAATCTAAAAATCAGATCTTAGTGAGCCAACTGGAGAAAGTAAATAATTTTGATGGTAAAGGGCAGAAAGAAGCCTCAAGACTTCTAATTGAGTTTGAATAAAAGTTAAAGTATTCTCTAAAGAAATTTATGACTGCTCTCCATAAGAATGAAGAGTTAGAAAGAGACCTATTCTATCTAAGGGATGAACTCAAAAAATCTCTACAATGGACAAAATATTCACATATCCTTTCTAATTTAACTAGTCAAAGAATTAGTAATAGTAGAGGTCTTGGATATCTGTAAGAAATCCAATCCTGTAGTTATCAAGGTAAGGTTTTCCAAGATTTCAAAAACAAAGCCCACAAACCTCTATTCACTCATTATGAAAGAGATGGGCACATGAAGGAGAATTTTTAAAACTGGGTTAGAGCCAGAATTAATGGTGCTACATATTCAGCAGGAGAATTCCTACCCTAAGATTTTCATGCCCTTGAAAAACATAAAGAAAAACATATTACCTAGATAGGTAAATAAAGATTTGATCACTCCTTTTTCTTCCTACTGAGAACTCAAACTCAAGTAGGTTCCCAAATCTAACAAGTGACTTTGTATGTAGGTGGGAGAAAGAGATTGCAGTCAAAATGGGTTCATTGAGAATAGATTTTTAAAGCATATGACTGGAAGGTTATACTATACTCTTTCTCGATCGATCCATCCATCGATACACCTAAAGGTGTAGGTATCTTATTTGGAAAAGGCAACCAGTTGATTTCAGGAGGCCTGGTCCTTCGAATGCTAAAGCTGAAATTCCAGAAAACCAGTTAAAGTAGAGGAGAAAAGAAGTATATATTTGTCATTATGAATGACTTCTCCAAGCTAACCCAAAAAATAGTTCTAAAAATAAAGAATGGAGTCTTTGAGGCTCTAGTTATCTTTTCCTGGTAAATTAAAGTTGTATATATTGGCTACACCTCAACAAGCTAAGTATATAGAGTTTTCATCAAAATGAACTCTGTATGTTAAAAAGAATATACATGTGGTCCTTGTTGAGTTTTGAAAGATAATGAATCTAGGTGATCATAAAGATTAAGAATTTAAAGATCTCATTTCGGTTCAAAGGGATGATATTACTTAAGAGAATGTCAAGAGACAAATAATACAGATGGGGATAATAAAAGTGATGGTGATCCAAGATCTGAGTCACGGATCATATCTCAAGTAAAAGAACAAAAAAGAGGGTCTAGTCAAAATTCATAGGGACCTGGTCCCAGTGAAACACATCTTAGAAGGTTAAGCTGGTAGAGAATATCACCTCATTCACTTGAGAATCTAACTAAACTTATGGAATCTGGAGTTCAAACAAGAGCTCAATACAAAAGTTTCATGGATCTCTAATTATTCTTGTCCCAAAGTACTCTCAAAATTGTGAAAGAAGTTCATGAAAATGCTGACTGGTTTAATGCAATGCTGAAGGAACCTTGGCAATTTAAAGGATGTTAAGTTTGGGACCTGCTCTCTAGAGCTAATTTTAGAACAACTGCTAAAATAGAGTGGTGTATTTTAAAGAAAACAAGTTAAGGCTAGGATTGATCACATTAACCTGACCTACTAGATGGACCAGTATCTATGGTTTCCTTTGTAAGATAGGTACATAATGGTCTGAATCAGTACCATACCTTTGCAAGTATACACCCATGGGAACAGCTTTGGAAAAGGATAGATATAACAAACACAAATGGAAAAATTCACTCACAGAAAGGGAGGGACTTGGTTCTATCTCTCAAGTTAGTGCCAATTCAGTGTGTCTTAAAATCATAAAAAATTTCTATCTAAAAAGCCACTTGTCTTTTCTCATCTGAAAAAAATTTGTCTATTCACAAAAAATGTAAAGAGTTACACCCATTGTAGTATGATGTGTCTATTCAAAAAGGCACCTGGTAATGTCAAATGGTCACCTCATTTAATTACAAAATCAATTTTTTTATTCTTACTCCTATCTGAATTAACTCAAATCATCTTCCTAAATCTTCCTCATCTCTAAACTAACCTGGCCCGTTCCTTCTCTCTTACAAAAAACCTCAAAATAATAGACATTTCATCTTCCTCATCCCCTATGAAAGAATCCTCTTCTGATCTTTCTCAAGAATCATAGAGTGTTTTACTGACCACATTTTGCATTGAAGTTCCCAACACTCCAAATGAGTCTATTTTAAAAAATCCACAAATTGAACAATCTGATTCTCTAACACACAGAACCATGGAAAACATCATCGTGAGTCCACAAAAAGAACCTGTGTTGACTCTTCCCACTCAATCGTCATTTTAAATTTAAGAATCCCTAAGTAAACCCATTCCAATCTAAACTCCAACATCCATTGAAAACCTTGCTAAGTTAGTATTAGACGTAGACTTAAATCAAGGTTTTGGTTCTTTGATTGAACAAGTAAGTCCCTAAATCCAAAGTTCCTCCTTCTTCTGTAGAACCAAAATCCTTAGAAATGTCTAATCACTCTTTTCTTTAAAGAATTAGACAGTACATATCTCTCTAAAGACTTGCAAGAACCTGGTCCCCTACTCCCTCTTATTCAAAGCCAATTTTTGCACAACTGTTTAATGAAGAAATACTGTAAAGAGGTTTGATCTTTCTAGCAGTGTAGATTGGGTGGATGAAAATTAAATTCTTCTTGCAAATGATCCCATGAGAAGTTCCTTTTAAGTGTATGAGAAAGTAGAAGGTAACAAGGTTGTTGTACCAGAAGGTAGAGAAATTATGTTACCTTTAAATAAGGAGAAAGGGGTAGATGAGGATGAACTATCTCTAAAGAGGCTTGTGAAAAAATAGAGGGGTTGAAAAAGGAAGAGGAAAGTGATTGAGTCTGGTGTGAAGATGGCTAGATCATATTCAACTAGGGGGTCAGAACAGAATTTGTTAAGGTATGCAATAAAGGCTAGCAAGTCTTCTACTATTTAGTGAAAAAAATAAAGAAAGTCATTGTGATGGAGGAGGAAAATGTTGAAGTTTTAGAGATTGGAGAAGGTGAAGAATATGACTCTGATGTTGCTGCTGCAACTAAAAAAAGAAAAAAAATCATCTAGCAGGGAAGATCAGGGCCTCAAGTCCAAAATTGGATAGCCTTGTTTTTAGGAAAAAGAAACATATGGATGTCAAAAAGAAAAAAGCCTCTGAGGAACCTAGTCCCAATAAGAGAAAATTTATTGAAAAAGAATCAAGCAGTGATTTGAAAAGAATAATAAAGAGGAAGAAAAGAAGGATGTTTCTAGAGAGAAAAGGCATAAGATACTAAAAGCATAGATGGTGTTATTAGGAAGGGTTTTTTATCCTAAAATTTATGAGAATCCTATAATGGTGGATCTAGTAAAGTATGTGAGACATTTTTTTGCACCTATTAGAGAAATCATCTTCCATGGTCTTTAAGGGTGAGGTGAGAGAATTCTATTACACTTTGGAAATCTCAGATGATGGTCTACGTCTGACTGGATGGGTGCAGGGAAAGAAAATTAAACAGGATGATGAGATATTGGAAAATATTTTGGATGTGCCTAGTATGGTGTGAGGACTGTGGTGAAGCAACAACCCTCAACTAAATTAATGATTGATATTTCCAAGGTGGAAGGGATATAAATAGCTGGTGTAAGAAAGAATTTTCTCAAGTGTGTGTTCTAGACGGTGTTTGAGTTTATAAACAAGGTCATTTTGCTAAGGTTGGAGAAAAGAACTATAGCCTCTACGGCTGATCTATTTCTAATAGAATGTTTAAGCAAGTTTTAACTGATAAGTCTGCCTGCTCTAATGATAGAGCATATGTACATGGTTATTCATGAGATGGAATGAAAATATAGGATGCCATATGGATATTTCTTGAACAAAATTTCCCAGCATTTTTGAGTAGTTGGAACTAAAGGGACCTCGGGTACTATTAAACAAATGTTTATTTTAACAACATTGGTGTAGAAAGAATACATAGAAGAAAAAGTAGGAATTATATCCCAGGTGTCTGAACTACTAGTTTTTCAAGAAAATCTAAGCAAGAAAATGGAGGAGTTGAGAATTAAGTTAGCTGCTAGGGATGCTGAGATAGTGCACTTGAAGATAAAAAATCAACCTCTATCTTCTGAAGGACCATGTGCTTCTAATAACTTGCAGCAAAAAATATAAAGCTCCAGAACAAGGTTGTAAAACTCACAAGTAAAGATCAAGGACTAAATGCTGAAGTGATAAAACTCACCAAGCAGTTGCTGGATGCCCATGCTGCAAAGCATGCAAGAATGGAGATGTTAATTAAGTCCCTTTTCCCTAAGCCTCCTTCTACCTAAGCCTTGTTTTCCATATCTCTTATCAACTCTGTGTCAGTTTCTAATTTTTGTTATCATGTTGACTTTTTAAAACAGTTATTATATGTTTCTGTGGCATATTGTAATGGTATTGATCTTATTTAACAATGAATAAATTCTAGTTTATGTATCTCATCTATTTCTTCTTTAAATTTGTTGCTCATGTTAGTGTTGCCCCAGTGGCCATGAGTTACTCATGTTTATGCTTATTTTTTACTCTTGGTTTACTGTTATCACTTTTCAATAATGCCAAATGAGGGAAATACTGAGTATATGTGGTAGGGACCAGGTACCAAACTATAAGTAGAATATAAGAAGGTGATAGGAGATATGTATACTGTGGCATATTAACAGAAGGGAGAATGATTCTAAGTATATTGAGTTGAGTCCCTATGTTGCATAATATATTGACAGGGGGAAGCAAACTGCATAGTGATAGGGGAACATTTATCGACAACAGTGGTAATCACTCTGAGTAAAAAAGATGAATGAACATTAATGCTTAAAATTAATGGTTAGTTTGTCATTATCAAAAAGGGTGAAAATTCCTATATCTTGTTTTGATAATGATCAACAAGGGACCAGGTCCATGGCTCTTTAAATTATTGTAATGTGTTTTGATGGTGAGCAGCTGATAATAAGGGACCAGGTCCCTAGGTTGTTCTGTATTTATTACAACTATCACTATCCTACGCAGTTTTGTCCTTTACTGTAACAAACTGTGCAGGTGAGCTTGTACCCATCAGGACAAGTGGTCCAATCAAATTTATACCCTAATCATTATTCAACTATAAAAGGAAAAGAATGTTTCTAAATTGGTTAGTTTTCATAATCTAATTATTCAAGAGTAAAAGAGGTAAAAACTCAATTCATATTGCTCATATTCTTATTTTTCTCTATGTACCAAAAAGAGTGAGTACTCTTTAGTTGAGTCCTGATCTATAATCGAATTACTCGTGTTATAAGTAATGTCCTTTTCTTTGCTTTCTTGAGAGTGCTTAGGTAGAGTTACCTAGGTTAGATATTGGTTAGAGTTAATCAATATCAAAGAGAGTTCTTGGCAGAGTTGTCAAGGTAGGCTTATAGTAGAGTTATTACAAGTAGGTAAAGCCTAGAGTTAGTTCATATAGAGTCGATTATTAAGAGGTTGATAATAGTGGATTGTTAGGAGCTTGTAAGGGTAAGCCATGGCTTTTTCTTCCTTGAGCAGGGAGGTTTCCATATCAAATCTTGGTGTTCTTTGATTTCCTTCACTATTTTACTTTTATTACTATCGTGTTACTAAATTTCCTGTGAATGAATCCAAGGGACTTAGTCCTGCACAGTGTGGTGCAACCCCTCACATTGCATCACAGTGTCTCAAGGCATCCAAACTATTGACCCTATGAGTTCACTATACGACTCATGCATGAACCTTATGAATCATTAGGTCCTAGTCATAATGACCTGGTCACCTACACTCATTTCTTATGGAGGCACACAATGTCTCATATAAAGTCTATACAACTCATTACATCTAGTCATTATTAAGGTAGAAGCTAGTTCAGTCTTTACTAGGCACATTATGAATGGGCTCTATGACCCATATAGATACCTTACGACTCGTAAGGTAAGTTGTTACATCAGCAATAGGCTCAAAATATTATGAAATTTTCAAGGACCAAAAATCAGGGGTGTTACAACTCCGGTGGGTGATTCTGCAGTTGCTAGAAAGATCTATACGGGTTGTGTGGTGTATATCCTTCATGAGAGACATTGATGAATTTGGTAGAGCTTGTTATGGAAGACTTTGATATAATCTTGGGGATGGATTGTCTTCATTTGTTCTACGCTTCTCTAGATTGTATAACCCAAAGGGTCAGGTTCAAATTTCCTAATGAACTGGTAATTGAATGGAAGAGGAGTTCCTTAGTGCCTAAGGGACTTCACCACGTCACGCCACTGTACCATTTCCCAATTGTCAAAATCCAGTGAAGGTCCGCGATTGTGGCGCATCGCGCCAGGACCAAAAATCGGGCTCCAGTTCTAGAATTTGCTCAAGGGTATTTTGGTATTTCCACCTGTCCTTATCCACTATATATATACAAATAGAAGAGAAAATCCTTATTTTCCTTTTCCATTCCATCCAAAAAAAAGGCTAGGGTTTCTCTCTTTCATTTCCAAATCCAATTCTTCTCTAAGAAATTTAAGAAATCTCCCATATATTTCACCGAGTTGTTTAAGAATCAAGTTTTTTGAGTCAAAGGCATCAAGAAATTTAGCTTAAGGGTGCGAGAAAGAAGTTTATATCAAGTTTCTTCATCTCCAAAACCATAATCAAGGTATGTGGGGCTTGAACAAGAATATTCTTTCATTCTTGTGCCCAAAGAATTGATTTTTACTATTGAAATTTCATGATTTTGTAAGCGGGTTTATATCCAAATTACTTTATCATTGATTTATGAGAATCAAGCTATTCAAGATTGATATACATGACTATTTTATTGTTTTATTTCTTAAATTGAGAATTTATGCTATGAATTGTATATTGCAACTTTGAACTGACAATCTCTAGGAGATTGATGATAAGAGTCATGATTTTAAGATTTTCCATGAGAAGTTGATTATTGAATATATATACTTATTGATATTGAGCTTGAGAGTCAAGAATGATTCCTATAATGTTTCCTTGAAGCTTTTGATATTTGAAATGATTTGATAAGCAAGCATACTTGATTTTGAGAAAGATTGTTTTGATTTTGAGTCGGGTTAGGAATCCACAGTCTTATCTTATCTTGGATAACTCAAAAATATCCTCCTTGAGTATCTTATCTTATTATTTCAATGTCACCGTATCTTTGTTCCCCTTAAAGTTATTAATGAATATTTAAAAACTATCTCTAGAATTCTCTCTCCTTAAGCTATAAATTAACTTAACTCATCCTTCTTCTTTATTCAGAATTCTCTTTCTCTCCTCTTTGGGGAAATCACAGTCGTCTCATTTTTTCCTCTCTTTTCTCTCCTCTTTTGCATGAGGATCTTTTTGGATCTCAACCGATCAATATGTTTTCTCGACTAAAATGGGTGTTTTGATCCCTTTGCTTTTTTGGCATTGTTGGTACGGTTCACTATTGCTTTTTCTTTCTTGTCTTTTTTTTTTATGTTATTTAAATTAGATATTTACATCTGTTGTTATTATTGATTTACCCATTATGAGTTTTCTATTTATTGAGAAAAATAAAGGAAAGGTGACTTTTAAGTTTTAAATAAATAAACTGTTGTTTTTATTAAAATATGCAAAAAAGAATCATCTGTTGGGAGAACTTAAAAAGTCCTATTGTCAATATCATTTTTTTATGTCTTTTATTTGTTACTTTGGTGGTCCTGTTATTGGGGGTGTTGTTGGAACATGTAATGTTTGTGTTGTTGATGGTGTTGGAACATATGGTATTGTTTTTTTATTGTTGATGTTGATGTTGGTGGTGGTGTTTCAACAGTTTTCTCAACTATTTCAACTGATGAATTAGCTATTGGAACAAATGGAGCAGCTATTAGAAGAAATCAAACAAGTAACAAGACTAGTTTAATTTATTAAAACAGATAACCCATCTGTTGCAATATGTTATCCATCTGTTGTCATAGATGTGTCGCCTGTTGTAATAGATGAATTAATTTTTGAATATATAGGAAATTTGTTGCATAAGATGTGTCATCTTTTGATTCATTCTATTTTGTGTTACCCTTTTGTAGTGTTCTTTTTGTTCTTTTCTTGTTTGACATCAAATGTTTTTCTCTTTTTTGCAGATAAAAGAAAGTAAAATTGGATCAACTTTTTATCCAACCAGCATTAAAGTCTAGAGTAAAGATGGGTTTGGAGAAATAAGATGCTTGCAGATGGAACCACTTTCTATATGGGAGGTATGTATTACAGATCAACCTATCATGAAAACTCACATCCAGTACACTAATTTTGTGAATGTTGGCTCTTTACCTATTAGGTGTTAATCTTTTAAATAAGATATGGCATTTTACAGTTAAGATTGTTAGGTTCAAACTAGTAAGGGTGAGGGACCAAGTAGGTGATGTCGATACCCTATTACAGTTTAATGGAGATTTTGCTAATTTTTATGAGTCAAGTTTGGAAAAGGGTTATTGGAGTTAAAAAGACAAAAAGATGTGTATTGGAGCTTGAAATGATCAAAAGGGAGCAGAAAAAGTGCAGTTGAAGACCTGCAGTGAAATAGCCTCAGTTACCGTGGTCGTGGTCCATTGGCCGTAGTCACAGTCAGTCAAGATGGTCAATTAACTGCGATCGCAAAAGTCAATCACGGTCGAATATCCATGATCGCAGCCAGACTTGCGCGATCGTGGTTTGGCAGAGATGTTAGCCCAAGAGCAAAATTGTAATTGCATGTGCTAATCCCAATTTGAACAAAAAGACTCAAACCCTAATTTTATGTATCATTCATTCCATCAGATTCCTTCTTCCCCAATTTTCTAGGTTTTAGATTGAGACTTTGTAGCCTTCATTTTTTAAGAAAAAAATATTGTATAAATTTTGGGTGGAGAATACATTGGAGACTTTCTAAGTGGAATATTTACTTACATCTATTGTTGATATTGTGGGAGAGCCAAGTTTGATGTAACATTCACTTAAATCTTCAATAATTCATTTCAATGGAGATTATGGGTATATCTATGCTTATTTATCTTATGTGTAGCTAAATCTCCCTCTTGTAGTTATGTGTGAATAGGGGTTTAAGTGTGTATGGGTTGTTATTGTTAGCATCTATTTGGTAGTTCATGTTTATGGGTTATATTATTGCTACGCTAGTTTGGTTGGGATTTGATGGGTGAAAGCTCTAAATACCCATATGGGTTTGATGGGTGAAAGCTCCAAGCTCTAGAACACCCAAGGCTATCTTTGAAAGAAGTTTAGGAATCTATATTATCCTTGAAAGAGGGATATGGAGACCAAAGCAATTATAGAAAATTATGTGTGCAGTTTGCTAAATTCTCATTATCTTAGAAATAAGGGCGAAAGTGAGGTTGACTATGCATTGGGTGTCATCTTAGACATAGGGATTCCTTGATTGAGGTTGTGGTTGTCAATTGTTGAATACGCCTATTAGGTATTCAAAAGAATCAATGGAGAAAAGTTTGATGTTTTCTTGAAAGACTAGCATCAAAATCTATAACCAAGCCTATCCATATTTCTTTACCAAATTGATGTTGATTATTAGCTCCCACATATCACTCCCTTAGTAACTCATAATTCCAAGATCCTTTCATAATTTTTAAAACTCTAATTATTCGTAGCCATGAGTTTATACTAGAAAAACCTAAAAAGAAACATTAGTGTAAGTATTCACCTCCCCTATTTTATATTCTTGTAACATTTGTTTAAATTTAACTTGTATCAATCATTTCAAATTAATTTGATCGCCACTCACATTGTTCCTTGTGGATTCGACCCCGACTCTAAAGTTGGGTAAATATATTAGCAACGACCGCCTTGCACTTAAATTGACGTGTAAGTTGAGCGTTATCAATAATGGTGCCATTGTCGAAGAACAATTTGGCGTATTGAGTTAGCTTAAAATTTTAGCCACTTGCTTAAATTTAAGCTTATATATATGTGTTTTTGATTTTCTTTATAGGTAGATTACATTTTATTTTTACTTTTCTTGAATGCATCTTCTAACAAATATGAGTTGAATGATTGGAAGTTATTTCATGACCCCTTATGTTTGTATTGTTACGGACCACACTTCAAGAGAGATTGTAAGTATGCTCCCTGGGGAGAGATTTCACTATCTAAATCTGATTGGGAGTATGGTTTCCCTATGTGTGCCTGTGTACAAGGACATTGGGACGAGTATCCAAACATCCCTTCCCCCTATTATACTAATCAAATTGCTAGTTCTTTCTATGATTTTACTAGGTCATATGATGAGAAACCGAAAGAGCAATGCCTCGAGTCCAGTAGTTGTGACCCAAGGGTACTAGCAATCTTGGATCGAGTAGATACGATGGGGGAGGATATAGAACACATGTATAAGGAATGGACAAGTGTCAAGGAGGATATAATGGGCAAATAAGAAAAGCTTGAAACTATCACCATATTTCCCATTGCTCAAGATGAGTTTTATCATGAAGAGAAACCAAGCTATGATGATGAGCTTGGTAGCAAAAATTCCTCAATGACTTCCCAATCATCTGACTCATATGAGGGAAAAGAAGTCATAATAGAGGAAATGGGACTAGAGTCAAAAGAAGAGGCCAAGCAAATCCCTTATGATGACTCTAAATTATTTTAGGGTGACACTATGCTAAGTTGGATGTACTTCCTAAATTAAGGGAGGGAGCCCATTCTAACCACTTTTCAACATTATGTTTGTCATATTGGGCGAAATTTTATCTAATCTAGCTAATGATGCATTTTAAAGAGTGGGAGCTCCACCATTATATTTTGGAACTTGACATTCCAACGGTGCATATGGAGCCCTACATATCAATAGCCGAGAAACTCAACTTCCAAAGTACAAGGAATGGAAAATTGATGAACATGTTTTTACCTATGGAACCAATAAAAAAATTTGATGTGAAGTTGGGTAAAAGGTTCAAATATTCAAAATGGCGAGATCAAAGCTTGCTCGCCATTCCCCCACGTCTTCCAAGCCTCATCTTGGAAGATCTGAATCTTCTATCCCTCTACCACCCATTGCATTGTGAACGAAAGTTGGGATGAAGATTTAAATCTTCTAAGTGGAGAAATAAAAAAAAATGGTGGGGGTGTCGAGATGCGGCATTAAACTAACCACTCGATGGGAGGCAACCCATCATGCCACAAAAAGTGGAGCATATCCTTTTTTGTTCTTTATGCATGTTAGAGTAGAATTGACTTTTATTCTTGTTTTTGGTGCATGCCTAATCCATAAAATATGGTGCTACAAGATATTTTGATCAAATCTAAGAAAGAAAACGTGTGAAATTGGAAAAGTTTAGACTTAGCAGGAGTGTACATAAAACTCAATTAAAAAGTCTCAGTTACAGCAACCGCGGTCTATGCCACCGGTATCATAGAGGCTGCATGATCGCAAACTCAAAAATAGAACCTCGATTGCAATCATAATAGTTTAAATGACCATCCAACTACCAATTTTCCCACACGTTTCATTCTCTAAATTCTCTCAAAACTCTCATAATTTTTGGCATTGTGTGGAGTATCCAAAATTTTATCTCAACCATTTTTCATCATCTATCTAGTATGTAGTCTCAAACTATCTTACTTTATTGTCATGGAAAGCCTGTGACATATCGATTAGAATTAAGCATAAAGTCGTATTTACAAGGCCAAAATTGTGCTTGTTGTGTTTATTGTGATGGTTAGCTACTATAGAGTGTCTTCACGTCATTTAGGGAAGTCTTGAGTACCCATATAATTAGCCTAACATTCTCAAATCATATGTGCACATTTTTCCTACTTTCAACATCCAACGGAGTTCAAGGGGAACTCCTTTAAGTTTGAGGGCTAAAGTTACATAATTTAGGCTTACTTTGGTTATCATGTTGTTTATGTGCTTACTTGTAAGACACAATTAGTGTTAACTATATGTAGTTTGAACAAGGGCAGAGCAGTTGTTGATGGTCTCAGGTATCGCAATCACAGTCCTTTGCCCGTGGTCATGTAAGCGCGTCGTGACCGCCATACGTAAGGTCTTCTGTCTAAGGGAGTCCAAACTTATACACACCTAATTTTCAACTCTAAATTTCCTATAGCATTGCCACACTCATTGTTCTTGCTAATCTAGTATAAATTTTGCTTTGTAAATACTAAAAATAATTTAAGGTATGTTCCATGCAAGTGCTCACCTACAGAATGGGAAACTCAAATGATTCTAAATCCATTCCCCAGGATAGCCAAAATTAGCATTTCAATAACCTCCCATAGACCAAGCTACTCCTGGAAAGGAATATCTCGATGGACAGAGTCCCAAAGAAGTTCCCCGCATTCTTTAATAGACTTGCTACCATCAGGGAACAAGTCCCATAATTTCCATAGGATCCAGGGGAATCCTCCACTGCTCGCCACTCGTATGTAGCTGAATCTGACTATAGAAGATATCAAGAAGAGCTGAGAAAATAGGGTGCCAAGGTTGCCAAATTAGAAAGAGCATATTCAGCTTTGGAAATATCACACAGAGACCTCAGGGATCTAGAAAATAGGATGGTGAAAGATCATAATAAGAAGGATAAATTCATCACCAAGATATGAAAAAGGGTGAAGGGCATTTTCAAGATGCTAAAACCTAAAACGCAGCTACCTTTGCCATAAGTTGGAAGCAATGATGGAGCCACTTTTGAGTGGTCTGGTGCTAGAGATAGTGGATATGATCCAGAGTATTCTAGAGAGAGAAGTTCGTGAGACAAATTCATGAAGCATTTTTTACTCTATCTTATTGACTAGGCAGTGGGGGCACTACCAGCTTGTCGATTGAGGGTGCCTAGCTCGATATTTGCACTATGTGGATGATGTTTTTAAATTTGTTTTGGGATGATGTTTTGGATAGTAGTTTTATATTTTGGATGCTAAATTTGGGGTACCCGGATGGTGCCCAGGTTTTATGGATTATATCATTCTTTTCTTTTATTTCTAGTTTTACTTTTATAATTATACTTTAAATTTTATTAAGAATCTTAATGATGCATGACTAGTGTTGTATATGAGTTGTTGAGATGAAGGTGTAGGGGAATTCTGAGTACCCGTAACACAAGTGTCAAAGATGCAAGGAAAGTCTGAGTACCCATGGCATTTTAGTTTGTTGTGTAAAATTAGGATCACTTTGTACACCATTGGTGAAGTCTGAGTAGCCATATGGTTAGTTTCCCACTTTGAGCCAAGATGTGAGACTAAGGCTTGGATTGTAGCCATAGTTTAGCAATTTGTGTGTGGTCCAATTGCAAATCAAGAAACCCCCTCCATCCAAATTTTTGAAAAATCAAGGGCATGGACGTGAGCAATATGCAACATAACTTTTTATCTTTTTGTGGTTCTTAGATTTTGACTTTTAAATAATAAATAGACACTCCATGATTTTTTTCATCGGAGGGAAATTTGAGCCCTTAATGAATTTTGAATGCCATGTGTGCTAAGAATATTGCATTCATCTCTTGTATACTTATGTTATCTAGAACTTGCTCCATTAGTCTTTTTAAAACTAATTTTGATTGTATTTGATTGGAGAAAGGATCTTAGGCCATCCTTGTGATTTTGAAACCCACTATAGCCTAAAAATCCTATCTATGTATAATTATAGTCCCTAGTACCTTCTTTGAGCTTTTAAACCTTTCTTTGGCAAACTCATTATAAGTTGTGAACCTTTATTTTTATCCCTTTTTTGAACCGTACCCTCCTTGAACTTGAAAATAAAACTTGAGGCTAAAATCCTAAGTTGGAAGTGTAAGAATTGACGGAAGTAAGTTTAGGGTCATGTAGTATTAGTGAAATGCCAAATGTGCCTAAGTGTTGAAAATAATTGTTTGGGAAAAGAAAGAATCCCATAAAAGAATGACTTGCACAAAAATTCAAGAAAATGAAAGTAAAAGGAAAGTGGGAAATAAAGGAAGCAAAAGATAGGCATGAACAAAGAAAGAAAATAAAGAAGAGTGACCCTTAGTCGAAAGGAGAAGTGTTGTATAGTGTGATGTAGATGCTCAAGGTAGGGTGTAACCAAGTTCACTAAATGATATCCTACCCTAACCTGAACTTACGTTACAAGCTTAGAAAGTTCTTTGAGATCTCCAACCATTTACCTTCTTGTGTAGTGGTGATTGAAAATAGGGGCAAGCCTATGGTATAACACCTGTTGCATTAAGATTTCTTTTGTGAGAGAGAGAGAGAGTTTTTGAACTTAAATTTCCTTGGTGTATGATTAGTGGTTTGGGGTGTGGAAATTCCTTTTCTTGCGAGATTAGCATGCGAATAAGTTGAGGTGGGTAATTTTGTCACCTCCCTAACAATGAGATGAATGGAGTATAACTTGATTGTAGTCAAAAGGGAGCCATCTTTAGAGTATTAGCCTTTGTTGCTTGATTGCTCTTTAAAGTCCTATGCATCCGTTGGAGTATTACATTTTATAATGAGGGGTATTGGGAAATTAGCATAGCACATGTGTAATGAACTACTTGTGGTTGCGATTTAAATCAAAGTTTCTATGACCTTTCAAGCATAAAGTTGGGCATAAATAATTTGTCTCTTGGTATAAGGTAGTGTTGCTTGAGGAAAAACAAAGGCTTTAAGTTAGGGGTGTTGAAGAGTGGTGATTTTAACACTCATTGGCACTTAGTTTTAGTGCATATTACCTTGTCTCAAATGAGTAGATGAGACATAATTGTAATTTAATGCACTAATATTCACTCTTTGCAGGTATAGGAGTTGAAAAGACAAAAAGATGTGGATTGGAGCTTGAAATGATCAAAGGGAGCAAAAAAAATGCAGCTGAAGACCTGCAGTGAAATAGCCTCAGTTACCGCAGTGGCGGTCCATTAGCCGCGGTCGCAATCAGTCAAGATGGTCAATCAACTGCGACCGCGGAAACCAATCACGGTCGCATAGTCACGTTCGCAGCCAGACTTACGCGATCACGGCTTGGAAAAAATGTTCAGCCCAAGGACAAAACTGTAATTGCACGTGCTGATCCTAATTTGACCAAAAAGGCTCAAACCCTAATTTTATGTATCATTCATTCCATCATATTTCTTCTTCCCCAATTTTCTAGGTTTTAGCTTGAGACTTTGAAGCCTCTATTTTTGGAGAAGAAAATATTGTATAAACTTTGGGTGAAGAATACGTTGGAGACTTTCTAAGTGGGAGATTTGCTCACTTCTATTATTGATATTGAGGGAGAGCCAAGTTTGAAGTAACATTCGCTTAAATTTCAATAATTCATTTCAATGGAGATTATGGGTATATTTATGCTTATTTATCTTATGTGTAGCTAAATCTCCCTCTTGGGGTTATATGTGAATAGGGGTTTAAGTGTGTGGGTTGTTATTGTTAGCATCTATTTGGTAGTTCATATTTATGGGTTCTATTATTACTATGCTAGTTTGGTTGGGATTAGATGGGTGAAAGCTCCAAAAATCGACATGGGCTTGATGGGTGAAATCTCCAATCTCTAAAAAACCCAAGGCTATCTTCGAAAGAAGGTTTTTGAGCGAAGTTTAGGAATCTATATCATCCTCGAAAGAGGGATGTGGAGACTAAAGCAATGATAGACAATCATGTGTGTAGTTTGGTAAATTCTCACTATCTTAGAAATAAGTGTGAAAGTGAGGTTGACTATGCATTGGGTGTCATCCTAGACATAGGGATGCCTTGATTGAGGTTGTGGTTGTCAATTGTTGAACACACCTATTAGGTATTAGAAAGAATCAATGGGTGAGGATAGTTGGAGGTAAGGAGAAATTTTAAATTCAGTAGCAATTTTGGCTTTTGAGTTTCTTCAACAGATGGACCACAGATTAGTCATCGGTTGGGTTTCTGCCAACAGATTATCCATCTATTGTGACAGATTCGTCATCTGTTGGAGTAAAATATTCCAGTTTGATGAACTGTATTGTGTTCTTCCAGCTAATGTCAATGATCTGAGGTGGTTTTGTACACTTCGATAATTCTAGCTTATTTTTCCTTATTTTGAGAATAATTCGTGTGCTTAACGTATTTATATTGATATAAATATGCATTTAAGTATCCAAGTATGTGATTACAATGTTTAAATTATTTTTCAAACAAGTTTTTACTTAATTAAATCATTTAGAGTTCAACCCGAAAAATTAGTTTTACTAGCTTGAGCTAGTTGTATGTCTAGTTGGTCTCGGTGGATTCTAATATGTTTAGTTTATTCCAAATATTTTTGTATAATTTTGAGTGGAATAACTTGTTTGTAATGTACAAAGTTTAATTTGATTAAGTCAACAGTCGGAACATGAAAGTGAAAATCATTGTGAATTTGTCTTATCTTAGCTCTTGTTTTGATTCATCGTTGAGAATAGTGTGTTATTTTGATCTCTAATTTGTAGTGTGTGATATTGTAGGAGGTTTTATGAGTTGAAGACGGTGATATATTGATGATAAAAAAGCTTGAAATTCATTAAAAGTACACTATAAAAGGCATGAAAAAAGAAGGAATGTTCAACACTTAACTAAAATTTTGAACGCAACTCCCGGTGAGCTCTCGCGATTTGCTCGCGTCGTGGACTCTATTTCTTGTTTTCAGAAGTCGTGTTGCGACCTACATTTCTTGTTTTCAGAAGTCGCGTCACGATGGGTCACATTACACGGTCAATTTGCAATCCCACTTATACATGGTTTTGGGAATATTTTACAAACCCAATATATATGGCACACAATTTAAGGAATCTTATGGAAATATTATGGGAATCTTATTGGATCATGTGCCACTTCCTCAAGCCCATAAGGATTAGGAGAATATAATATATATACACCTGGACAACTTTAGACAATTTGAAATCGGTGTAAGCGGTGGTGGAAAAATTACGTAGCTGCTACTATTTCTTATTAGGTTTTTAATATTTTAATTAGTTGTTAATTATCATAACATGTATTCAAATTTTTGTATCTTGATTATGAATATTATCGGCTAAACGCTCTCTTTTCGGGGTTAAATTCAAGAACATGAGTAATATTATTTTGGATTAAATTTGCTTAATTTTGCTTATCATATTTGGTTGTTTGTTTATTGTTGTTTTAATTATTTTATGGATTGATCACCTGTAAAATACATATATTGTCGACCTTGTGATCTCAGGAGAGGGAACAGGGAGATAGAACGTGAGAATAAATAAAGTTTGGGTTTTTATTCTTTTATAAAATAAAGAATTAAACTTAGCGTCTAGGACAAGGATGTACTTAGATGCCTTACTTGATTCTAACATAGGATGATAGCTTTAATTAACTTAATTAGATTATTACATCCGCGCTCAATGATGTAGTTGTAATGTCCAAATTAGATAAATGATTAGAGGTTGGGAAACCATGATCATGCAATTAACTCTACGAATCAACAACCAAGATAAGCAAGTTAACAAATGAAATTCAATAACATAGTATGACTGTTCGGACTTCTTAAACCCTAGGTTTTCTCCCATTAATTGTTTAAAGATTTTAAATTTTACATTATTTACTTTTCTTTAATTTACAAATTACAAACTCTTTTTGGTTACTCTCGCACTAAGTTAATCTAAACTGTGAACTAGAGTTAAATTATTGTTGAATCAAGTCTCTGTGGGATCCATACTTGGCTTTAATTAGGACACTACTTGACAAGACCACGTACACTTGTGTGTGCGCTTAGACGTTGTAGTCTATCTGTTGCAGCAGATGGATAATCTGTTGAAAATTAAATAATTTTGTGGTCTGCTGTATTTAGTTCATGTTTTATCTCTTTTTATTGATGCACAAGTTATTAAAAAATATTTTTTATATAATAAATGATAACATACGTTCACAACAATGAGTTAAATATATAAAAGTCCACAACAAACAACAACACAAGTTTTCACAATTACAACGATCATGGTGGATTACGATCCGGGCATGTAGTTCTTTTGTGGCCAGCGCTCTTACATACGGAGCACTTGTTTCTTCTTGATAGAAATAATTCTCCGAATCCACGCCTTCTCTTATATGGACTTCTTCCCAATTTGATAGTGCTTTAATCAATATATGAATGAGGTATTAATCTCCCCAAAAGCTCTGCAGGAACAACCCAAGATTCTTCGGAAGGCACCGGAGTAATATGCCAACTATATGCCATTGTATATTTTTCAACTGAATAATATAGAGAGGAGTACTCATAAATTTTAGTTCCATATTTTTCATCGTATTGAGATCGAAGCACTGCCATAGTATGTGGACAGGGTATTTTATCCAAGTTAAAAACTCTGCACTTACAAGATCTTGTTTGAAGATCGACTGTGGCAACATCACCATGACTGTTGATACTAAAATTATAATCTGTTATTTGATGAGATAATAATCTGTTCCCCAGAGTGATGTTCGTTGATATTATTTTTTCCTCTTCTAGAACAAATGGGGTTCCTGCGTCCTCGAACTCCACACGTATTTCGTAGAAAAATTGGCCATACTTCTTGTTTTTTATTTCAAACAGAGGCACGATGGGAAATTCTCATTCATTACCAAATAATGAATTCACCGATTCAGTTATGTTTGATGTCATAATATTGTATCTATACAAAAGAATCACTTAGTACGACATCATACTAAACTTGTAACTCAAATAAGACATTATGAAATGGTATGCATATCCGTTATTTGATTGAAATGGTATAAAATCTCCTCTCTACTATATGTTTTAGCTACTCTATAAAAAAGGGTCACGACTCTTTCGTTGTGAAAGCTGGTTTGAATTCTCTCTCCAAGATGCTTGATGCAACAACTAAAGTGAGCTGAAGTGAAGAAAATTGAACCCATCTTTGAAATACATGGATGTCTATCAAAAATAAATCACCACTCTTCGATATCTTCGGTGCAGCTTCGCAATTGTTCAAAAAATATCCATAAGAGGCATCACATTCCTTGTCCGCTACACAAAAAGCGACAGGAAAGATGTGATTCTCCGCATCCTGCTCCACCGCCACTAGCAGAACTCCATTATACCTGTTTCTCAAGAAGGTACCATCGATGGCTATGCCTTTTCTCAAATATCAAAAACCTTGAATCGAAGCACCATAGGATACAAAAAAGTACTTGAACCTTTCGTTTTCATCAACATGCAATGCCGTCTTACTTATGGAATTTGTGGACTCAAGTATCTAATGGTAGGCATCGAGGAATATATACCCATGCTCGTGTGTCCCCCTAGCCAAGTCCTTGGTAATCCCCATGGTCGTATATATCTTCCAATAACTGACCAGGATACCTAATTTTGTAAGGAGTTGATTGGCCATAACCCTTTTAAAAGGGCCTTTGTAATTGGGGAATCTATTCTTGAAATATTCACCGAGGACCTTTGCCGTGGCGTGAGAATTTTGGCCCGAAATGTGCTTCGAACCACATGTGTAATACTTTTCATGTTTATGAATGATGAATTTGTAGAACTTAAGTACTTCACCGCTCTCAACCACCACTTATAGTTCGGATTAGCACATCTGTAGCAAAAGACTTTGCTTGAATTAATCACCTTCATTATTCTGAAATCTTTTTTCATGCAAGAAATAAACAAAGTAGTAGATAGTTCTTTCTTTTCCTTGAATGACATTTTCTTGTAAAAGACGATCTCGCCATCTTGATGATTACCAGACTATGTCGATCGAGAAGAACTGCCCACTGTATTGGTTGCATCAATGGACGTAGGTGTTTGATCATTATCTGGAATATTCATGTCTAGATCATCCAACCTATCATCAAAGATATCTTGTTTGTTCTTCTTCTACATTTTGGTTCTCATTCTTTCTCATCTTTTCAACCATGGACACCCTTAACACCTTCCAGGATGAATCACTCAGATAAGCACGTAACCAAACTTGATCGGTTATCATGAAAGGTAGTACCCTCTAATTTTCAAAGGAGTTGTGCATGTAGCTGATGACGAGTTCTTTCGGTTGATAATTTAGTTCACAATAGCTGATGATTAAGTTCACAAAATCATCATACGAAACAACACTTTGGACTGTCATAGTTATCATCTTTAGAAGTTCACCATCTTTCCAACGCCATACATATTGATTTCTCTTCTCGATCCATTGACCATGACAATTCACTCTTATTGTTATTAATCCCTCCATTAGTGGTACCTAAATAAAGTCATTTGTTAAAAAAAGTTAATAGTGATTTCATAGTGTCGTAACATGAATTCCAACAGATATGTAATCTGTTGCAACAGGTGAAATATAAGTTACAACAGGTAAGTGATTAATCGCAACATATTACTTATCTGTTGGAATTTATGTTATGCTCTTGAAGTTGATTTCAATAGACGAGTCATCTGTTGTAATATGTGAATCATATATTGCAACAGACTATATATTTGTTGCAACAGATGAACTACCTGTTGGGATAGATGATACAGTACTAAGGAACCTTTGAAGTTGATTCCAACAAATGAGTGGCATATTGCAACAGATAATTAACCTATTGCGATAGATGACTTACCTATTGCAACTGATGACGCATCTGTTGGAATCGAGTTCAGGTTCTATTACAATAGGTTACTAATCTGTTGCAATAGATATTTACCTTGTTGCAACAGATGATACGTCTGTTGGAATCGAGTTTAGGTTCTGTTGCAACAGGTTACTAATTTGTTGCAACAGATATTTACCCTGTTGCAACGGATAGGTCATGTGTTTCAACAGATGATCCATCTATTCGATTCATGTTACGGCATTATAGGAACATAAACATGAATCCAACATATGAGTCTTTCGTTGTAATAGAAGACTCATCTGTCACAACAGATGATTGATCTGTTTAAACAGATGGCTCTTATGTTGCATTCATATTCGCGTGCTATCTATTGTTGAAAAAAAAACACAATAGCAGTTACCCAAATGATAAATTCAACTAAAAATCATAATTTGACTTACCAAAGCCTCCTGTGAAGTAATGCCAAAGTGGAAAGTGATGTACGAAATAAAATTTGATCTAAGAAATTGGTCAAACAGCAGCAGTAGCGGTAACAACAACAACAACAACAATGGTCAACAAAAAGACGATGATAATGAAGTAGAAGATGATGATAATGAAGCAGAAGATGATGAATAAAGCAGCAGCAACAATGAACAACAAAAATCGCTAAGAGAGAAAAAACAACAATGAATGAGAAGAGAGAGAAACTTACATTTTTTCTCTCCGTTTTTTGTTATATTTGATAAACATTTGAATCAAAGTGTAAATTTTAAAAATTGTGAACTATTCTCAAACTGACCCAACTTTCTTAATCCATTATAAAGTAATTGTCACATACACTCAATTATTAAGAATTGAGTCACCTACACCTTATTTTTAAACCCTTTTATCACTTTTAGCTCAAAGCCCAACTTACTTTGATCCAACATAAAATAATATTTCTACTTTAATAATAGAACTTTTTTAAGGAAAGTTTTGTTTGATTAATTACACTGCATAAACTTTAACAATAAGTTATTAAACATGCAGATACTGAATCCATCACGAATTCAATGTTAAACATTTGTGAACACTATTCATTATCATAGAATAAATTTATCATTTAACTCAATCATACATCAATATTATAACAAATGATATTAGAAAATATAGAATGGGCCCTCCTATTCATCAGTATCTAGAATTGAATATTTTTACAATTAGTGCAGTTGCACATATGTTTTCCATCAATTAATAAAATTACATAAAAGAATAATAAAAAATATTTTTTGCATTATTTTCTTTTTCTTTGATCATTCATCAGTAATTTAGAAACACTTTACATGACTTTAAATTATCTTTTCAAACAATTTTTTTTTTGAATTTTCATAATGAAAAATCAGTTATATGAAATTCCACAAGTACATAAAGAACGTTACCCAAATTAAAATTCAGGAAATGCTACAAATTATTCATAAATTATAGTTCCTCCCCATCCTCTCGTACAAAATAAAAGTGAGACTTAGATATTATTCCTACGGTAATTGAATATGTAAAAATATTTATTATCAAAAAATAAATATGTGAAATCAATTTCCTAAATAAATAAATGAGAGATATGACATCATTTTTTCTCACCAGTAACCTTTTGAGTCAGAGCTCATCAAATCAGATTTATCTTGCGTAGTTGGATCCCAAAAGGTAGGTCTTTACGTAAAGATCATGTGCGACACAAAGATAAAATAAAAACTTTAATGAATCCAAACAAAATTTTACGAAGTAAAGGAATAAGAAAGTCAAAATCTTAAAAAAAAAATAATTAAAACTTCGACGAATTTTGTTTCTGGCAGTTATAACTTACCGATTATGTCCTCTTGGGTATTTATAGTTATGTTTCCCACCATTCGCCTATGTGTAATATGTTAATGATGCTAAAGAAAGAGAAAAAAATGGATAAGAATTCAATAAAAAAATATAATCATGATTAGATTGGATCCAAATCAAAAACAATTCTTAAAGTTGCATACTGAAAAGCCATTAAAATATATAAAAAAAAAAACTACTATAAAAACTAATTAAGTAATATATTATAAAAACACAATAATAACAGAAGAAGAAAAAAGCAGCGTAAATCACTAAATCAGTTTCAAATGCTAGCAGTAGTCGCATAGATGTAGAATTAATATTTCCTTTTCATGCATTTTTTTTTAATAATTTTAGGATATTTTACATATTTCAAATAAATAAAAAAATTTAATAATTAAAATTTTAGTTGATTTAAAGTCCTAAATATTATAAAGCTAATTAAATTAAGAATTATAGAAAAAGGTGGAAAGATAATTTTATCTATTGCAAAATATTTTAACGAAAAGATAAAAAGTTGGAATTACTATTTTTAATATACCGTAGATTAATCAAATATAATTATAATATCATATTTTATCTTGTTTTGAGATATACATATTTTGATAATATATTTTAGATATTTGTTTCTTAAGATGAATTCGTGCAAGCTATATTTCATGTTTTCTTTTTTCTTCTTTTCACGTGAAATATTATTTTTATCATATATTTTTTGCTTTTACCATATATATTTTAGGACTCTTTAATTTTCTTAATAACTAATTAACTATTCATTTTAGATAATTTTAAAATTTAAATAGTAAATAAACTAATTCAACAACGTTTTCTTTTCAATTCATTATTGTTCAAACTCATACTAAAAATTCATGTGCTGCCATAGTTTTGTTGCTGATCACTAATTGTAGATCTGAAAAACCTAATTAGATCCACTTTATGAAGACCTTAAATTACACTTCTTTTTAAAAAATATTTGTTAGAGGTTTATTACACTAAACTAATCTTATAAATTATACTTTAGAATTTGGTTTTAGGCTATAATAAATCTTTTTCTTAATAGATCTTTTCTTGTTCCTTAATTTTCAAAGAATACGATAATGTATTATTATTGTAAGTTCTTTGTATATATGAATATAATAATATAAAATAATTACTTGTAACAAATTAATAATATAAAAAAAAATTATGATTATGTAGAAGATGATAACTTGAAATTGAAAATTGAGATGGAACAAAATTGAAAGTTTCTAACACCATTATATCAAGTAATTATAACTGTCTGTTCTTATAAAAGTGGAAGGATTCATAAACTAAAAAGGATTTGAAAATGTGACAACATTAGAGCATCAAAAATAGTGGGAGAAGGATTCCTAAATATTAGGAGCTTCTCCCCCTCTAAAAACTTTTTTTTATTCCTACTAAGACAAAATAATTTTTTTGTTAATAATTTGTGTTCTTCGTAAACTCACGAACTAAATATTTCTACGAAATCCATATTCCTTTTCATAGATTTTCCTTGTCTAGTTAACCTACTTGCTTTTTTTTTTTTTCTTTTTTTATCATGTGAAATTTTATTTTTAGCATATATTTTTTTTATCATATATATTTTAGGAATCTTTAATTTTCTTAATAATTAATTAATTATTCATTTAGGATAATTTTAAAATTTAAATAGTAAATATTAAACTTAAACCAATTAGCTACTAAGGAAAGAATTATTATTTCGACTTTGGACTAATTCTTGTATTATGAACTCTTCTAAAAATTAATGTCCTTGTTACCAACATGAGTTGTGGTGCATTGGATAGGGTTGTTCTATCCTTAACCAGAGGTTGAGGATTCGACCCTGGATATGGAGAAAATTCTGTTGGGAGCGCTGCCACCTTAATGGGCCCTCCAACGCGCGATCCGGATTAGTCGGGGCTCCAATGCGGGCACCGAGCATCGGATGAAAAATAAAAAAAAAAACTTATGTCCTTGTTGATTTATATAGCAAAATTTTTTGGATATGGTTAATTCTTTTAGATGGTAAAAAGGAATTCTATTTTTGTGAGAAAAGGTTTTTTTTTTTTTTTAGTAATATGGTCAATATTTAATATCACTAAAATAATAGAACAAAGGTGAAAAAACGATTTTGTCTGAAGCGGAGTACTTTAATGAAGGACATAAAGTTCAAACACATTTCTAATGTCCTTCTCACTTTTAATATATTATGGATACGAATTATAGATTATAGATATAGATCTAAATTATAGATTAATATTATTTTCGAAGGCTCTTTTAAAGAAGATTCAAATGAAACTAATAACTTGGCAATTTTAATAGCATTTACTACATAAAATAAAAAAGTACTACAGAGTTATTTTGTTATGTATCATGAATTTAGTACTAATTAAAAAGTTATGAACATAGATATAGCAGATGGCAAGAGGATAAAAAGTTATTAAAGATTCTTATGGTCAGTTTCCCATATACTTTACTAAATTAATTTAAATTGAAATAAGGTCGAATTTGATTTGTATCCTATCTTACTCTATTTTTTTATGCTACTTCTTTTATTTCTCTATTTAATACATAATATTTTCATCTCACCCCAAGTATATTGAAAAATATGATCCAAAAATACAAAGATGATGTCCTGTAAATCATAAACAAAGAACACAAAATTATTAAGGCTGAAGAAAATGTACAATAACACAAAATTATTAAGGCTGAAGAAAATGTACAATACTTTTCTAAAAATGATATTATTTGATTTTTTATTTTTTTTTTGAGATTATTGTGGTATTGTACATATCATAAGCTTTAATGGATATAAAAAGTCTATAGAAGTTTAAGAAACAGAGAATCTATAAAAGTTTATATGAAATAAAACGATTCTCTGTAATGTGAAAAAAATAAAAAGCAAGTATATTGACAAAAAAAATGGATAAGAAGATTATATTTTAGCAAACTACCTGAACCATTTAGTTCAAAAATAATAAAGAGTTGGGATAAAGCAAAAATAGTAGATACCCTAGGAGCAAGAATAAATTTTTTACAATAATGGTATAGAAATCTATGTGAAAAATATAGAAAAGAAATAAAAATGGAAAAAACGTTAGTAAGACATTTAGCATGTTGCAAAGATAAAATAGCACCTCAATTTGGATGTGAAAACAAATATTATAAGAAAATAAAAAAGACATAAGAAATATAAGAAATACAAAAAATAAAAATATAAATATAAGAAACTAAGAAAAAAATATTATGTAGAAAATTATAAACATAAAAGACCATATAGGAAAAAGAAATCTATAAAAGAATGTATTTGTTATAATTGTGGAAAACTAGAACATTTAGCTAGAGATTGTAAAATGCCTAAAAATCCAAAAAAGAAACAAATATAAGAAATAAAGATAGAAAATACAGAATATATGCAGATAGATTATATAGATTACGAATTAGAAAGTGACGATAGTATATATGAAATTTCGGAGAATGAAACAGATAATGAAATAGATAGTGAATTAGAAGAATCAAATGATTGAAGAAGATATAAAAATGAATCAAATAACTGAAGAAGATATAAAAATAATAACAAAAGAAGAATATTTAAATGAACAAGGAACAGATCAAAAAAAAATATTTGATAATAATATATTTGACAAAATAAAAGGAAAAGAATTAGATTTAAGTGTAGAAAACATATTTAAAATACCAACAATAAAAAATATATTTAGTATAAAAAGAGAAGAATACTACGTAGTAAGCCAAAAAGAACATGTAATAGACTGTAGATATGCAAAAGGAAGAGCTAGTATACCACTAGTAACAAAAAGATTAATTAATAAAGAAATAAACGATATAAAAAGTAAAGACCCGATAAAATATGTACACCTTGGAGGAACAGAGATATTAATAAAAGCATGTTTTAGAGAAGGAATAGATACACCAATAGAATTATATTTAGCAGATGATAGAATTATAAAACCTATAAAAAAAGTATAATAACTGCCATAAGAGGAAATTTAATATGCCAAAAATTTAAATTTATAATAAGTGTGAATTATTCAGTAGCAATAACAGATAAAAATATCGATAAATCATTAGTATTATTTTGGAAAATATCAGGAATAGAACTAACCCCAAGAAGTAAAATATTTACAGTAAGATGTAAAAATCTATACGTATTAACAACAAAACATAAAATAACGAAAAAAATAAAATTAATAAAATACAAATAGAAAGTCCTTTCGAACAATTTGTAAAAACAATTGATAATAATGATCATAGTTACAAAGACATAGATATAGAAGAAAATTTAGAAATAATAAATGATAGAATAAGTACAACAAAAAGAATAGCTCATGAAAAATCAAAATCATCAAGCTAATAAAAAAGAACAAGTTATGAAACAACTTCAAACAATTAATTCAAATCAATATTACATAATAGGAACAATAAATGAAAAAGAATATTTAATACTTTTAAACACAGGACAAGAAGAAAATTATATAGAAAAATATCTAGTAAAAAGTGAAGAAATAAAATCTAATAGTAATATATGCCCAGATCTACCAAGGAGTCTAATAAACATTAAAGATATGGCAGAAAAAAGAAATAATAATAGGAGTTAGAAAAATAAAAATAGAATTTGAAATAAAGGAAGATATGCAAAAAGCAGACATAATATTAGGAATAAAATGGTTAGAACAAGTAAAATCATACAATATAGAACATACACAATTATCTATAACATCTAATAAAGAAAAATTATTAATAAAAAGAGTTTTGACATGATATGAAAATATATGTACTTGTAAAAATAATAGTAGAAGGATATTATAATAGTTATTATAGACCTATGATAGATACAGGAGCAGAAGCAAACTTATGTAGATACAACTGTTTACCAGAAAGTAAATGGGATAAATTAAAAACACCAACAGTTGTCAAAAGATTTAATAATGAAGGAAGTTTAATTACTTATAAAGCTAAAAATGTAAAAATACAGATATGGGATAAAATATTAATAATAGAAGAAATCTATAATCATGAACTAACATCAAAAGATATGCTTTTAGGAATGCCATTTTTAGATAAATTATACCCACATATAATAACTAAAACAGATTGGTGGTTTACAACACCATGTAAACAAAAAGTAAGAGCAAAAAGAGTTATTATTAAAATAAGAAAGAAAACTGATTGGATAAAAGGAAGTGAAAAAATTACACAAAAGTTAAAAAATATAAAAAATACAGAAGACACAGTAGAACTAGTTGTATTTTCGATAAATAAAAAAGAAATAACTATATTTTCAATAGATAAGGTAGAAATAATAAAGAAAAGATTAAGACAATTATACAGTGAAGATCCATTAAAAGGATGGGAAAACCATATAATAATTATAAAAATTGAATTAATAGATAAAAATAGTATAATAACTCAAAAACACTAACATATAATTTTGACGATTTTAAAATGCATATAGATGAATTATTAGAAAAATAGTATATACAAAGAAGCAATAGTAAACATAATAGCTCAGCGTTTATAGTAAATAAACGTAGTGAACAAAAAAGAGGAAAAAGTAGAATGGTGATTTTCTATAGAAATTTAAATGCAAAAACTATGACATACAATTATCCAATACCAAATAAGATATTAAAAAGAAGACAAATACAAGGATATAACTACTTTAGTAAATTTGATTATAAATCAGGATTTTACCACTTAAAGTTAGATGAAAATTCTAAGGAATTAACCGCATTTACAGTACCACAAGGATTTTATGAATGGAACGTATTACCATTTGGATATAAAAATGCACCAGGTAGATACCAACACTTTATGGATAGTTATTTTAAACAATTACCTAATTGTATACTATACGTAGATGATATACTACTATATACAAAAACTAAAGAGGAACATTTAAAATCATTAGAACAATTTACAGATATAATAGAAAAATCAAAAATAAGTTTAAGTGAAAAGAAAGCCAAAATTATGAAAAATCAGATAGAATTTTTAGGAATACAAATAGATAAAAGCGGAGTAAAAATCCAACAACATATAGTACAAAAAGTAATAAATTCAAAAGAAGAATTAGATACAAAAAAAAAAATTACAATCATTTTTAGGATTAGTAAACCAAGTAAGAGAATATATACCAAAATTAGCAGAAAACCTAAAGCCATTACAGAAAAAATTAAAAAAGGATGTAAAATACAATTACAACGAAGAAGATAAAAAACAAGTTCAGAAAATAAAAATACTTTGTAAAGAGTTATCAAAATTACAATTTCCAGACGAAAATAAAAAATTTATATATATAGTAGAAGAAGATCCAAGAGAATATAGTTATGGAGGAGTACTTAAATATAAATATGAAGAAGAAAAATTAGAACATCATTGCAGATACTACTCAGGTACGTTTAATGAAACATAAATAAATGGGAAATAAATAGAAAAGAGTTATATTCATTATATAAATGTTTATTAGCATTTGAGCCATATATTGTATATAACAACTTTATTGTACGAACAGATAATACACAGGTACGTTGGTGGTTAACAAAGAAAATACAAAATTCAGTTACAACGAAAGAGATTCGGAGACTAGTATTGAATATATTAAATTTTATATTTACAATTGAAGTAATTAGTACTAACAAAAATGTTATTGTAGATTACATATCAAGACAAAGCTACATAGAATGATATAATAGAAGATGATGCTTTAGAAAAAATACTCAAAACCCTAACTACGCTTTCAATGAAAGTGGACAGTATGGGTAATGAAATAGAAAAGCTAAAGACTAATGAAGTTAAACTTAAGTCTAAAGTATGAATCAGCTAACTCAGCAGTGTGCAGAGCTATGTCGATCGGAAGACATCAAAAGTTCAGAGATAAAAGGAGACGTTGGGAAACTCGATAAAACCCATAACGTTTATCAATCTACAATTACAGGTACAAGTAAAGGAGTTAGTGGACAAAAATATCAGAACATGAACAAGATATTTAAAAAAACATTTATACCAAAATTACAAAAAGACCCATTGTTCATACCCCCACAAACTACCACATATCGAGAAAGTTTAAACCAAGATAGAAAAGCCTATAACCATATAACTCGAGCATATATAGAAAATATCCATAAAATACAGACTTATCTAAACCTTAAACCCAGAGCCACAGATATCCAAGAACCAAACACAAACTATATAACCCAAAGATTGCAAGGTTACAACAAGTTAATCGCACTACCGAAAACCAACCCAAGCTTAGTTAAAACTTGTTTCAGTTATGGATTATTAAATACCGTATATCCCCATGAAGGAAATGAACTAACAGATATACCAAAATTATATAGAGCATTCACCACTTATAAAAGAATAACCAAAGGGAATCTATTTTTTATAAAGTTATATACCGCATCAGTAGAGATATTATAGGACGAGATCAAACCAGTTATACAAATTGTAAAAATGGGATTAACCAGAGATATAATTATACCGGAAGATATTGTTCAGCAGCTAGAGATACCTAAAATCGAGATACCTGATTTTTATGCAAATAAATGACTTATTGGAATATCTACAATTGTTCAAGAATTAGCAAATAATTATATCAATGGAAATCCTATTTCCTTCAAGAATGGAGTAAGTTGTCAACTTTCAAATTCATCATAAATTGCTACCATATTCACTTCATGGAATAAAAGCTTATCAATGGGATATGTTTCATGACTTTTCACCAAACACCCATTATTTTGCCTTAGCCATTATAATATCATCAATATGGAATATTGAGATTCAAATTCATTATCTTATCCATATAAAGACGTCTTAGGCTTAACTCGATAACACTTGAACCCAACATCTTATCACCATGGTGCATTAGAGTTTTTAATCCAATGTCTTATCCTCTTAACAATATTATTGTTCATGAACAAATTTAAATCATAAGTGGTCCCAAACCAATTATTTTTTCTCAAATTCAACAATAATTATATCATTAGTAGCAAAAGACAAATAACATAAGAAATTACTAACCTTGAAATTACCTTTAGATTTATAATCAGACAAGAAATTTTAAGAACACTTTTTTTTTCTTCAGTTGAACAAGTACATAAGCATTAATATGTGCCAAATAATTATAACTTTGTAACTAATATCATTGAAAGAATTGGTAACTTCAAAATAAATAATATTTTAACCCGAATTAATTAACAAAAAAATTCAATTACGAAATACCAACCTTCAGTGAATATATATGAAATTGTTCTTATTTTTTCAAATAACATATAAATATGAGTTTAGAGTAGACTTTTCTATTTTAAACTTCAATATTTCGGAATAGAAAAATAAAAGTTGTAAAATACTATATTGTTCCACACAAGAATATTCGAATAACACAAACAAGATAAGGTGGAAAAATAAAGAAAAAAAGGGGTCAAAAAAATTACCGAAAGCAAAAACAACACGTTTGAAAGAGTGAAATAAAAAGTTATAACCAAAAAAATATCTCAATTAGTTGCTTTAATTAAATTGCACAACATGAAAAAAATTAAATTTATTACTTTACAATTTTGTTTAAATGGAATGGCGTTTAATCTAATTTTTACCTTAGAAATCCATATAGAAAAACTATAATATATTGTATTAAGTATACGAGATCCTTTTTGGGAATGAATCTTTTATTTAATTTGTTATAAAAACGAGCAAGGAAATTTTGTATAGTAGTGTGGGCAATAAAATTTAATTATATTAAATTCAAAGTATATTAATCCCAAATAAATATTGTGGATTAATATAATTAAATTAATTATCTAAGTTCAAACATTTATGGATTTACATAAAGTCTAATTTTTTTTGGGCTAACCCATTGATTTGGGCCACAAGTAGTGAGCCCATCTTACTAAGCTCAAAATATTGTCATATTCTAGAGGCCCAAATAAGCGTCATGTGTCAAATAACGTGGCATGCCAAGTCAAAGGAAGGATCTAATAGGACCATGCCACATGTCAAAATGATTAGAGCCATAAAATTAAAGCCCATAAAAGACGCCACATCACTCAAATTTGATTGGTCAAAGAAAGTCCATCTTCACCATGTCTCTTCCTTTTCTATAACTATAAACAGGGGTTTCATAATTCAGAAAAAGAGACCCCAGAACTCGAACAAGAAGCAAGAGAAAACTCATGGATCAAACGCTGCAATTTCTCTAAAAAACTCAAGCATTCAAATCAAGTTCATCAAGATTAGGGGTGGGCATGGTATGGTATGATACGGTATTTGAAACTTCGGTACGGTAATTTCGATATTTAGTTTTCAAAAACATTATACCATTACCATACCATATTAATTCAGTATGGTTCGGTATTTTGATGTTTGGTTTTGGTATTTTGCGGTATGGTAATCGGTAACCATATTTTGTTTAACTTTGACAAAATATACTCGTATACTATAGTATTATTACTTCGACTTGTCAAAAGCTTGTCTTAATTGTATCATAAATACACATTACACATGTAGAAATATTGAAAAAAAGTATAAATAATTTCTTTTATTAGTTAATTACACCAAAAAGACATTTCAATCAAGATAGAGTATCGGAAGTTTCAAAGTCTAAACATTTTTATACTAATACTAAGTTTTTTTTATATGTAACTATATATACTTCGGTATGGTATTCGATATTCGGTATGTCATTTGTAAATACCGAATACCATACCATATACCAAAAAAATTTAAAATGTATACCATATACCATAGTATCAAAAATTTTAGTTCGGTATGGTAATTCGGTATATATCATACCATGCCTACCCCTAATCAAGATTCAAGATCAAGACCACAATATTCAAGAACAAGCTCAAAAGCCCTTGAATTCAAGCACAAGTTAAGATCAAGTTCCTCAAATCCTTCAAATCAAATTCAAGATCAAGCTTTAAGCCCTTGAATTTATATTTGAAAAGGCGAATCAGAGGATTCATAGAGATTATAAAACTCACACATTGAAATCAATAAATTTATTATTGCAATATATTTTTTCTTTTCTCGATTACTTATTTTTCGGCCTCAAGAATTTTACTGTCCAACAAATTCTGGAATGCCAAGTGGGACAATCTTTACCTCTTATCTTAACTTTTCCAACTACAAAGTTCAACAACTCTGAAATGACTTCTAAGAAGGTCAACTCTCAATCAACTGTTTCTAAGGCTGCTGACTCAAAGTTCTCTGTTGAAGTAGAGATCATCGTTGGTATTACTTTCATAAGCTTAGGAGCTGTCACAAGGAGCAAGGCAGACTTGCTAGGACAACAAACACATCCAGAGTCAACCAAACCAACTCCAATTTTTGGATCTTAAACTCTAAAAGGAAAGAAGTTCAATGCAAATGCTTCGGAAGGAGGAAGCAGTGTGGCAAAATTGCTTAAGAAGAATCTAGATCTACTTGAGCATTCTGGTTCTAAATACTCTGGTGCAAAGAGCGATGGTTGTTCAAGCAACTCATATCTCCGACTATACCACATAAGTTAAGCACTTTAAAGATCAACTTGTGTGATAATTCGTGCTACCCTCCAACATCGCCAGTGATTATGCAAGAAATGGTGACTGATGCCTCGTCTATGAAGGAGCAACTTGTGAATCTGGCAAAGGCAATTGAGGGCCTGACCAAGTATTTTCAGAATCAAGATGCTCGAATTGATAAGATAGTGGATATGTTAGAAGGTTTGATAGACGAAGAATCTAGCCATGCACCTGGAAAATCTCCAGAGGTTTATGAGACAGAAAATCCTGTGAAACAAACACCACCGACTAAGGGGTGCAAGTTTCTTCTGAGGGAATAATACCGATTGGACAATTGAGGGAATTCATTAAAGGGAACCTCAAGGAAAAGTATGATGTTTTCACTAAATCTTTCCTTGCATATGTCAATCCCTACACGACGAGGATAGATAGCCTTAAAATGCCTGCCAGCTATCAACCCCCCAAATTCTAACAATTTGAGGGCAAAGGGAACCCAAAATAGCATGTCGCACACTTTATTGAGACATGTAACAATGTTGGAACTTATGATGACTATATTGTCAAACTGTTTGTTCGTTCCCTATAGGGAAATGCCTTTGATTGGTATACGGACCTTGAGCCTAATTCCATCGATAGTTGGGAGCAATTGGAGCATGAGTTTCTAAATTGCTTTTATAGCACAAGGCATACAGTGAGTATGGTAGAGCTCATAAATACCCAACAAAGAAAGGATGAATCAGCCATTGACTTCATCAATCGATGGAGAAATGCTAGCCTAAACTACAAAAATAGGCTTAGTGAAGTTTTTCCAATAGAGATGTGCATCCAAGGAATGCACTGGGAGCTTCACTACATCTTGCAAGGCATTAAGCCTAAATCCTTTGAAGAGCTAGCTAACTATGTTCATGATATAGAGTTGAGCTTGTCTTCTACTATAAAGGGATCAACGCCTATCCATAACCCTCGAAGGGGAAAAGATAAGCAGGAGCCAAAAAGATGGGGTAAGTTTATCCCTAAAAATGACAAAAAGGAGTCCATGAATGTCGATGTGTCTCCTGTGAAGGTCATCACAAAAGTGAGCAAGAAGTAAAGTGTGAAGACGGCTTCTAGAGCACGTCTGAATTAGAAAACTTTAAAGGAGATGCAAGAAAAGAAATATCCTTTTCTTGATTTTGATGTTGCTGAGATTTTTGATGAACTCCTTAAGCATAAGATCATTGAACTCCCAGAGATGAAGCATCCCAATGAAGTTGGAAGGATAAATGACCCTAATTACTGAAATAATATAGGCTCGTAAGTCATCCTCTAGAAAAGTGCTTTGTCTTTAAAGACAAAGTCATGAAACTGGAAAAATAGAAGAAGATCTTCTTCGATAATGAGACGGCCAATTCTCATCAAATATCTATCACTTTTGGCTTACTCGACCCAGTCTAAATATGTGTCAAAGAGCATAATGAGAAGATATTAGAGCCTAATAGATCTTCAGTTGATGAATGTGATGATGGAGGTTGGACTTTGGTGACCAGGAGCAGACATAAAAAGATGAGTCTGCAAAAGAAGTCATCCAAGAAACCAACCAGAAGAAGAATGGTGAAGAAACTAAGGAAACAAAAGTTGGTTGAACTTTCAAAGAAGATGAGGGTAATAGATCTTCACCACCAAAAACCTCAGTGTCCGGTGTCTTTTAAGGAATTCTTACCGAGTTGGTTTCGTGTAAAGACTGCCCAAGTCAACCTTGAGGTATCCTATTTTAATACTACCAAAGAGGGGGCAAAGGGTGAAAATATACCCATAGAAGTTTCTTCATTCTTTGAACCGCTTGCTGAACCTCTTGTCTAAGAGGCACATGTATGTGATACAAAAATCACATTAAAAATAACGATCTTCTGCTTGGTGAGGCCCTACATAATCATTCCTTATACATGGTAGGTCAATTTTTAGGAAAGAAGATCAATAGAATCTCAATAGATGAGGGATTTGGAGTCAACATCCTGCCTATCCACATGATGAAAGAACTTGGCATCGCTACTAGAAAACTGGCCAAAAGCTGTATAATGATCCAAGGCTTTAACCAAGAGGTCTAGAGGGACATAGGATCTATTAAGTTAGGGATTCATATAGATGATTTTCAATCAAATGCATTGATGCATGTGATCGAGGCCAAAACTTCATACAATATATTGCTTAATAGGCCTTGGGTGCACAGGACCAAAATTATCCTGTCCTCTGACTATCAATGCTTAAAGTACCTCGAAGGTGAAGTGGAAAGAAAGATAATTGCCAATGACAAGTCATTCACTGAAGCTGAGTCATATTTTGCTGATGCAAAATTCTACTTAAAGAATTATGTTGTGGATGATAAAAGGGTTGAAGGTGTCACCAAGACCAAGTATGACAATCTTGCATCTAAGAAGGTTGTGGCGATTATCAAAAAAGTCACCATCAAATCAATAATCCTCTCTCCACTTCAAAAAAAAAGTGTTGCTCCTACAAAAAACAAGGCATCTCCTATTCTTTGCTACGTACCGAAGGTAAAGAAAGAGAAAGATCACCTATTGGATTCCCAAGATAATGTGCTAAAGGATCTAACTTTACCTATCAAGAAGATTGATGCAATAAATCCATCCTCAAGACTACTTGAAGAGTCTGTGGCTCAAAATTTGCCATAAGATATGACACTCCCTACGAAGCGTACGAAAAAAGGCTTCGACCCAAATACATATAAGCTATTTGTAAGGGATGGATACAATCCTAATGAGCCATCAAGGTTGGGCAAACTTTCATCGGAGGTTACAACTAGGCAGGCACGTGAAGGCCTAAGATACATGCATCTATCTCTAATTTGAATCCCCAGAAGAAGGGCAGTCTGTAATTATATCACCGTGGAAGAAGAATCTACTGCTGCTAATAAAAGACTCTCTATATTTGATTGACTTGGAGAATCAACCGAAAGAACTTCTATGTTTGAAAGTTTGGGTCCTCTAAATAAAAAAATAACAAGCATTGGAGAAGTCATCAAAGTACAATAATTCACTCTTTGCCTAAGATCCAGAAGGATTTCCAAAGTTTGATTCCTTTTAGAATGAGATGGCAGACGAAACTGGTAGTTTCATGCAACGAGGTACTAAAAGCAGAGGCTCATACTTGGTTTATACCAAAAAATGTGAGGAAGATAAAGAGAGTGTTGGCTCCTCATATTATGTTATGACCCAAAATGACAAATATATCTCATTTCAAAAGAAGGTTGATGAAGAGATAGAAGATGCTTTCTGGTGTTATCATATGTCCTTCAATGATGATGAACCTCAAGAGGAGAAAGATGCTGGAGATGCTCTGGCACAACTTGAAGAAGGAGTAAAGGCCATAATATTTCTCTTGAAGAAAGTTAATCTTGGAACTGATGAAGACCCTAGAACAACTTACCTAAGTGTGTTTCTAGAAGTGGAGGAGGGAATCGCTTATATCGACATACTCAAAGAATATATAAATGTCTTCGCCTAGAGCTATAAGGAAATGCCTGGCTTAGATCCAAAAGTAGCGGTCCATCAGTTGGTGATCAAGAATGGTGACCGTCCTATTAAGCAAGCCCAAAGATACTCTAGTCTAGAGTTAGTTCCTTTGATTAAAAATAAAGTTAACAAACTCATTGAAGATGGCTTTATTCGTGAAGTTAAATATCCTACATAGATTTTAAGTATTGTTTCAGTACGAAAGAGCTTTTGAATTTTTGATGTGAAACTCTAGATAGGTTGAATTTCAATTGCTCTCTCTCCTTCTAACATTCATTTTTCACCTTTTAACGTTCTCATTGATGCTCCACTTTGACTGACCGACAGTTTTTGATACTGGCGACAACATTGATGAGCCGGAGAAGGTAAGGTAGACCCTCTTCTCCCTTCTCAAATCTCTCTTCCTCTAGTTCCTCTTTATATTTACCCCCATCTCTTGTCCTATCGCTGCTATCGTTGGCGCTTTAAGGTTTCTCGCTGGCTCAACTACGATAATGGGAAAGGATTTCATCAGAGGAAAAATAGGTTGGTTTGACATTTGCCTACGTCCAGCCCCTGACAGGATCCTAAAGCCTCTCAAGTGTTGCTCCGATGACTTTTTGGCGACACTCCGGTGACATACCTGTAGTCGTTTTACCGGCAGCCCTATTCTGGCAACGAATTTTTGATAACAAATTAACGGACCCAGCAGCTAGTAGGCATACCAGTGACTTCGAAACTTTTATTTAGCTAGCCACTTTATACAACTTTTGATTTCCTTTATATTATTTTGCTTCTGTTTTCCTTTTCTGTATTTTTTTCCTGTTGCTTGTGTGTGTAGTCATGACTGGCTACTTTGTTTGGAGATTATTGTTATGTTGTGTTGTCTTAGCTACTAGGGATATTAGTGTATTATGTGGGTGCCCTCTTTTACGGTCTTCATTCTTTTGCTTTGTTTGTGTGTTTGTCGATTTGGGACTTTATTTCATTTTTGAGTAGTGGCTGGAGGGGTTGATGGTGGATTAGGGTCATGTCTGAGGGGGTTGGGGGTGAGTACTATTTTAGAAGGGGATAAGAAGGGAAAGGCAGGGGTGGGTGGGGGTTACAGGTCGGGTGTTAGGGAGGGTTTGGTGAGAGGTATTAGAGGTGGATGAGAGATGAGAGATGAGAGATGATAGGTTGAGGGTAGGGTCTTGGAATATTGGGACCCTTTAGGGTAAGTCTGTAGAGCTGGTGAAGATTCTTAAGAAGAGGAGAATTAATATAGCGTTTGTTTAGGAGACTAGGTGGGTAGGATCTAAGGCTAGGAATGTGGATGGGTACATGCTATGGTACTCAGGGAGTGCGAGGCATCGAAATAAAGTGGGCATCTTAGTGGATGAGGAGCTTAGAGACCAGGTGGTGGAGGTTAAGAGGGTCAGTGACAGGCTAATGAAGATTAAGTTAGTAATTAGGGTTTTTTTCCTGCATGTGTATAGTGTGTATGTGCCACAGGTAGGCTTTGAAGAGAAGGTGAAAGCGAGATTTTGGGAGGAGTTGGATAAGGAGGTGAGAAGCGTACCTAGCTCAAAGAAGGTTGTCATAGGAAGGGACTTCAATGGGCACATTGGGGTCCTTCCGGGAGGCTATGACGATGTGTATGGAGGTTTTGGTTTCAATGATAGAAATGGTGAAGGAGCTACTCTGTTAGATTTTTCAAGGGCCTTTGGGCTGGTGGTAGTGAATTCAAGTTTTTCGAAGAATAAGGATCACCTGATTACCTTTTAAAGCGTGATAGCCAAGACCTAGATTGACTTTTTTTTACTTAGAAAAGGGGATAAGGTGTTATATAAAAACTGTAAGGTCATTCCTAGAGAGCATCTTTCGACCCAGCACAGGCTGTTAGTGATGGACTTATCTATCAAGAAGGGTAGGAAGAGAAGGGCTGGAGAGGGTCGACTTAGAATTAGGTGGGGTGGCTTGATGCCAGTTAGTGCACTGGATATAGGGGAAAAGGTGATGAGTATGGAGGTTTAAAAGTGTAGGGGGGACGTGGATGCTATATGGGATAGGGCTGCCAGCTTCATTACAAAGACTACTAGAGAAATGTTGGGTATTTTGAGAGGTTGGGCAGGTCGTCACAAGGGGGACTGATGGTGGAATGAAGAAGTGAAGAGGAAAGTGGAGGCTAAAGAAGAGGTGTATGTTAGGTTGATTAACAGTAAAGATGAAGAAGAGAAGCAGGTGAATAGGGAGGCTTACAAAGTAGCTAGGAAAGAGGAAAAGTAAGCAGTTACGGTTGCTAAGTCAGCAATGTTCGAGAGCGTTATGAGGGTTTAGAAGAGAAAAATGGGGAAAAAAGTTTGTATAGGTTGGCTAAGGCTAGAGAGAGAAAGGGCCATGACCTTGATCAGGTAAAGTTCATTAAGGGAGAAGATGGTAGTGTTTTGGTGGAGGATGCTTACATTAAGAAGAGATGGCAGGAGTAATTTCATAGTCTTTTGAATGAGGAGGGGGACAAAGGTGTTGAGCTAAGGGAGCTGGAGAACTTAGAAGAGAGTCATGATTTCTGTTACTATAGGTGTTTTAAGGTTGAAGTGGTAAGAGAGGTTATTTGTAGGATGCAGAGGGGTAGGGCGACGAGTCCTGATGAGATTCTGGTGGACTTCTGGAAGTATGCTGGTGGGGCTGGTTTAAGGTGGTTGACTATTTTGTTTAACAACATTTTTAAGACTGTGAGAATTCCTGAGGCTTAGAGATGGAGTACGATTATTCCGTTATATATAAATAAGGGTGATATTCAGAGCTGTAACAAGTATTGGGGTATTAAACTGGTGAGTCACACTATGAAGATGTAGGAGAGATTGGTTGAGAGGTGATTAAGGAGTGTCATGTCCGTATTGAAGAATCAGTTTGGTTTTATGCTTGGTCGCTCGATGATAGAGGCAATTCACCTGGTAAGGAGACTGGTGGAGCAGTCTAGAGAAAGGAAGATGGATTTACACATGGTGTTCATTAAACTAGAAAAGGCATATGATAAAGTCCCAAGGGAGGTTCTGTGGAGATGCCTGGAGGTGGAGGGGTCCCTGTCGCTTACATCCAAGCTATTAAGGACATGTACGATGGAGGGAAGGCCTAGGTGAAGATGGCAGAAGGAGACTCTAAGCATTTTTCAATTGAGATAGGGTTGCATCAGGGTTCGACCCTTAGTCCCTTTTTATTTGAGCTGGTGATGGACGTATTGACACAGAGTATTTAGTATGAGGTTCCTTGGTGTATGTTATTTATAGATGATGTAGTATTTATTGATGAGACGTGGAGAGGTATGAATGACAAATTAGAGGTTTGAAGGCAAACCCTTGAGTCTAAGAGGTTCAGGTTGAGTAGGTCCAACACGGAGTATTTGGAATGCATGTTTAGTGAATTGAGGCAAGAAGAAGAAGTGGTGCTGAGGTTGGACGCCCAGGAGGTTTGTGAGAGGGATAGTTTTAAGTATCTTGGGTCTACGATTCAGGGGAATGGGGAGATTGATAAGGATGTTTCTATGCGTATTGGAGAAGGTTGGATGAAGTGGAGGCTCACCTCGGGAGTGTTGTGTGATAAGAAGGTTCCTCTTAAGCTTAAAGGCAAATTCTATAGAGTGGCAGTTCGCCCGGACATGTTGTATGGATCAGAGTGTTGGCCAGTCAAGCACTCCCACATCTAAAAATTAAAGGTAGCAAAAATGAGGATGTTGCATTGGATGTGTGGGCTTACTAGAGGGGACAAAGTTAGAAATGAAGTTATCTGGGAGAAGGTGAGAGTGGCTTCATTGGAGGACAAGATGAGGGAAGAAAGGCTGAGATAGTTTGGGCAAGTGATGAGGAGGGACACGGATGCCCCAGTTTATAGGTATGAGAGGCTAGCTTTAGATGGCTTTAGGAAGGGTAGAGGTAGGACAAAAAAATACTGGAGGGAGGTAATTAGGCATGATATGGAACAACTTCATCTTACTGAGGACATGACCCTAGATAGGAAGGTCTGGAGGTCACAGATAAAGGTAGAAGGCTAGTGTGAGTGTGTAGGGTGTAGCAAGTGGTTAGGTGAGACCTTGTATTGCCGGGATAGTAATCTTAGGAATCTTAGTATTTTTAGGTGTCTTCGGTATGTGCGAGTATGTTACAACTAGGTAGGTGTCCTTTGTATTATTTTTGTATACTTTTTATTTTCTCTCTTTTGTGTTGCCCTTATTTATCATATGTTATATTTTCTCTATTTTCTAGTGACATTATTTGTTATCATGGATTTTCTGTTGTGTCATTCATTCCCTTGTTACTATTTTGTATCTCGAGCCGGCGGTCTATCTAAAATAGCCTCTCTACTTTTTAAAAGGTAGCGGTATGGTCTGCGTACATCTTACCCTCCCCAGACCCCACTTTGTGGGAATACACTGGGTTTGTTGTTGTTGTTGTGTTCCTGTACAGAAGAAAAATGGACAAATTCAAGTTTGTGTCAATTTTCGGGATCTCAACAATGCCTTCCCTTAGGATGACTTTCCAATCCCTATACCAGAATTGATGATTGATGCCACCACTGGTTATGATGCAATGTCCTTCATGGATGGTTCATCTGGCTATAATCAAATCCACATGGCACCAAAGGATGAAGACTAACTGCATTTCGTATGCCCAAAGGTATTTATTGCTACAAGGTGATACCTTTTGGTTTGAAGAATGCTGGCGCCATTTATCAAAGGGCTATGCAAAACATCTTTGATGGTTTGGTCCATAAAAATGTTGGATGCTACGTGAATGATCTAGTGGTGAAGTCAAGAAATAGAGAAAACCACTTGAAAGACCTAAGAATGGTGTTCAAGTTACTTCGAAGATATCAACTTAGAATGAATCCATTAAAGTGTGCCTTTAGAGTTACTTCCAAAAAAATTCTTGGCTTCATCGCGCGACACCAAGGAATTGAAATTGATCAAGCCAAGGTCGATGGAATTTTGATGATGCCTGAGCATCGAAATATTCATAAGTTAAAAACCCTTTAAGGAAGGTTAGCATATTTAAGAGGGTTCATCTCAAACCTGGCTGGAAAATGTCAACCATTTAGTTATTTCATAAAGAAAGACACTCCCTTCGAATAGGACCAAGCTTGTAGTAATGCCTTTGAGAGTATCAAATCATACTTAATGAAGCCACCAGTTCTTGTGGCAGCCATACTTAGGAAACCACTGATACTCTACATTGCGGCATAGGAGAGGTTAGTTGGAGCACTAGTAGCTCAAGAAAATAGTGAAGGCAAAGAAAACTCTCTTTACTATTTGAGCAGAATGATGATGCCAAATGAGCTAAAGTATTCTCCAATTGAAAAATTGTGTTTGGCATTGGCCTTCTTAATTCAAAAGATGAAACTCTAGTTTCAAGATCATGTTGTCCGTCTTGTGACTAGGGCAAATTCCATCAAGTTTGTAATGTCAAAAACAGTCCTTAGTGATCAACTTGCAAGATGGTACCTTTAATTTCAGCAGTTTAAGATTGTGTACGTTCCCTAAAAGGCCGTAAAGGGACAAACACCAGATGACTTCTTGGCAGACCACTCGATACCTGATGATTGGGAACTAAGCGATGAACTTCTTGGTGAAGATGCAATGGTTATTGAAGATATACCCCCACGGAATATGTACTTTGATGGTGCTGTACATTGAGAAGGAGCTGGTGCCGGTGTGGTTTTCGTCACTCCACAAGAAGAGGTCATCCCATACTCTTTTACCCTAACAAATCATTGCTCTAATAATGTTGCTGAATATCAAGCTTTAATACTTGGACTTGAGATAACAATTGACATGAAATAACTGCAATTATAAGTCTTTGGTGACTCCCAACTAGTGATCAAGCAACTTTTGGGAAGCTATGAAGTCAGGAAGCCCAAGATACGACCATATCATGATTATGCACAGAAGTTGATGGGGTGGATTGGAGAGGTAAACCTCCAACATATGCCAAGGAGAGAAAATAAACAAGATGATGCTTTAGCTAATTTGCCCTCAAATCAGACGCAAGTTACTGTTCGCTAAGAATGGGTAGGACCGTCATCAGATGAGGATGTAGAAAACAAGGTTGAATACTTCGTTGCTGTGTCTGAATCTGAAAAAGAATATTGGCGACAACCTTTCATTGATTACTTATGTTATGGGATACTTTCAGAAGATCCAAGGGGAAAGACTGATATTCGTCATCGTGCACCTCGCTTCCTTTACTACTAAGACACACTATACAGAAGATTATTTGAAAGAGTACTCTTATGGTGTTTGGGAGAGGAAGAAGCAATTCAAGATTTGCAAAAAGTGTACTCGGGAGTTTGTGGATCACATCAGTCTGGATCGAAGCTCCATTTTCATATTAAAGGATGGGCTATTATTGGCCAATGATGGTGAAAGATTGCTTGGACTATGCTAGAAGATACAAACTTGCCAATTCCATGAAAATTTCATACATCAACCTCCAAAGGTACTACATCTAACTGTAGCATCTTGGCCATTCAATTCTTGGGGAATGGATGTTTTTGGTCCACTACCAAAGTCTTCTGGTGGACACTTATACATCTTGGCTGCGACAGATTACTTCTCAAAATAGGACAAAGTTGTTGCTCTTAAGGAAGTAAAGAAAGAAAATATTGCAAACTTCATCCGAGTGAATATCACCTACTGCTTTGGAATTCCTCAGTACATAATAACCGACAACGGCAAGCCATTCAATAACAAATTGATGAACAAGATCTGTGATCTCATTGGCTTTAAGCAGCGCAAGTCTTTAAAGTATCATGTTGCCGCCAATGTTCTAGCTGAAGCCTTCAATTAGAATTTATGCAACTTGTTGAAGAAAGTCGTCTTCAAATCCAAGAGAGACTGGTATGAGCGAATGAAAGAAGCATTATAGGCGTCTAGGACAACTTACCATACACCGAAGCAAGCAACCCCATACTTACTTGCTTTTGGTGTTGAAACAGTCCTGCCACTTGAGCGTTAAATACCTTCTTTGAGACTGGATATTCAAGAAGGTCTCACCAATGAAGAAAATGCTAAGTTGAATCTTGCGGAGTTAGAAGCTCTTGATGAGAAGAGGCTGGAGGCTCAACAAAATCTTGAATGCTATCAAGTCCGGCTATCTCATTCTTTCAACAAAAGAGTTTGCTTGAGGTGTTTCCAAGTTAGAGATAAAGTCCTTAAGAAGGCCCATTATCACTTATCATAAGTCTAGGTGCAACCCATCAAAAATAAAGAAATCTCTTTCAATAGGATTTGGAATACCTAAAGCCTAATAGTCGAGGCATAGATCTACCACACATGCAATTATCAATTATGAAGTGAAAAACCTTAATTCTTAAGGCTTTCAAATTAAAGTTGCAAGTTCAACTCGGTTATGAGATAAAGATGTGAAGTCAATGAGCAATAAGTTTTGGGAAGAAAAGCCAAGATTTAATACTATAACATCAAGACAACAAAATAAGAAAGCAATTCCTGGAGTTGAAATTCAAAAACAAATGTGCAATATAAAGAAAAGAGTTCCCATTACAACTAATAGATCTAACTACTCAATAAAAAGGGTAAAAGAAAGCAACAAGAAGGTTTGAAGGAAGAAATATCCTAAGGATAATCTAAGTATAGCTTATAATTGACTAAATCTTGTAAAGCAACCTCTAATACTTTCTTCTTCTTCTCCATGACCTTTGAGGCATTTGCCGTAGTAAGGGAGACATCAGAAAACTTGGAAAACTCTTCTTCAGCAGCTGAAAATTTGGATTCCATCTCTGCAGCTTCTTGCTTGGCAGCATCTCAGTGAGCTTTCAACTTCTTCACCTTCTCAAGAGATTTGCAGGCGGTAGAAACTTTCTCAAATTTCTCATCCCTCTCCCTCGATACAAGCTCAAGATATTCTTTGGCTTTTAAATATGGCTCTAACTCTTTAATTGATGTGGTTTCATCAACAAGGGCAAATCGTGCTTGATCATAGGAAGTAGCCATCCCAAAGAAGTACCCCAATAAATCCTGCAAAGGGGAAATAGATGCCCCCGTTCCACTCATGTCATTGAGTATGACTTCGACGTCATCTTGGATAAAAGAAGCACGATTTGGAGTAAGGCCTGAAAGTTTGGTACGAATACTATCCCAAGACTTTATGATAAATTGTCTTTTAAGCTCTAAAACAACCTTCTTTCCATAAAAAATAGACATGGTTACTGCTGGTTGTCGGGAAAAATTTGGCTCTACTTTTGCTTTGACTTTACCGCAAGAGTTAGAAATGACCTCTTTGGATGACAAAAGTAACTCTCTTGAGACTGGACCTACAGACTCGCTACTATCTTGTGGCTTACTTTGGTGAGGATCTTTCAAAATTTGGACATTATCTGGCTGCACATACAAAGAAAAACATTATATGAGGGGTATATAAACGCAATACATATACTATAAAATAGTAGAGAGTTAAGTTGTTACCTTTTCGATGGCTGGCGGAGTTTTTGATGAACTAACAAGAATCTCTACATGGGAGTTATAATCACCTTGCATTTCTCTCATCTTGAAATGGTCGTTTATTGAAGGCCTGTTGAGTCAAGGTAGGCGACTCCTCTTTTTGAGTTTCTATATGTGGAGGTCCCTTGACTTTGCATGGAATGACTACCTTAGGTTTCAAAATGGGAGCCTTAACCACAATTGGGACCTCCTCACCATGTTCTTGAGAAGTTTCGACAATAGGACCTACGACTTTCACAAAAGATTGCAAGTTAACTTCAAGATAGTTTCCATGAACTTTGTCCCACCAAGATTTATATAGCATGGATGAATGTCTTCACGCATTGGGTGTGGCTTTAGGAAAAGTTTCTTTTGACATAGAACCATGCAATACACAAATTTGATGAAATTTTAGACCTTCATCTAGTGAAGCACTGGGTATATCATTCTCCAAGATTCTGGGAAGGCCTTGGTAAAATCCAAACTGACGGCTAAATCAATGTGGACTGTATGGATCAAGTATGAATGAACCTCCATATCTAAAAAGGAGTAAGTTAAAATGGAGGTTCATAAAGTAGCTTATCTCTGACTCTTCATCCTTATTATCATCCATAAAATAACAAGGAGTGGACTTGCTTGGCATAGTGGAAGTCAAAATAGCACTATCTCCTTGATGGATGCACTTTCTGGCAAGCTCTCCATCAAAGTACTTTGCCCTGCCTTCTCCAGAATATGCCATCATCACTGGAATAGATGGTTTATTAGAAAGTGGAAAATATGTCTTAAAATAGTAAGCAAGCTAACCATACACATAATGGATAGGAAAGGATACTCTGAGCTGCTCAAGCTGCGAGGATTTATAGACTTTGTTGAGACCATTATAAATGCTCGATAGGACTAGAACTGCAAGAATGAAAATTTGCTTATCTGTCATCATAGCTGTAACTCTAAAAATTTTCGAACGAATAAAATATCCATCCTCAGAGGGAAATACAAAAGTGCACAACCAACATGATAGGAACGCTGCCAAATATATATTGGTCTAATGTTCATATTTCACTCCAAGTTTAGAAAATATGGCATCATATACACTTGACTTCAAGCGAGCAGATTTTTTCTCCTTCCTCGGTGGAGCTGACTCGTATCTTAATATTCTTCTGCACCAAAATTTTATCCACTTACTCAGAGGAACTCTCAGATTAGAAGCCCCTCCTTCTTGAAGCTATTGGAAAGCTACAAACAACGATTCATAAGAATGAGGGATAAATATTTCATTCTTTTCAACAACACTTGTAAGCTCTTTCATTTCGGGCACTACTTTTTCATAAGAAAGGCCTCCGATAGGAAAACCTCCAATTCTGTATAAGTCCCAAAGGGATATGGATAGCTCTCCAACTGAAGTAAGAAATATGTTGGTAGTTGGACACCAAGCCTTAAAGAATGCCTATAATATGTTCAAGTTTCGATCATAGGTAAACAGCGAAGCATAAACGACATCATATATTTTCGCTCCCTTAAAGGTTTGTGCACTTCTAGCCAATATGTACTTGGCTGATTCCCAATATCCTTGAGTATGACGATATTCACCGATTATGTCCATAGTGCCCCCAACATACTTCTCCTTTGAGTACCCAATGTCCTGAGCAAGGAAGAGTGCTCGCAATATTCAATTGATGTTGGTTGGGAGTCCGAAGAAGCCATAATTTAATTGACCGATTAGAACCAATGTCATGTTCTGAAGTCCAATTTGACATATAGAGAGAATTTTGCAAGGGTGGCCACAGATCTGCATACTTTCCTACTATTGGAGTTTTAGTCAATAGTCTTGTTAAACCATACCATCATCAGCCTTAATTAGGAGGTACTTGCTTTTAGAGGATAAATATGTATAGTCTCTAAAGTGAACCATATCTGCAAGCTGCATGAAAAAAAGAATCTTGGTCAAACACAGAATCAAGGTTCAGAAAAAAATACTTGCAAAAATGCCAAAGAATAAAAAAAAGGGTAATCCGTGTTTTGGCTTTGGTGAAATATAATCACGTATACTTGAAGTCAAACTTGCTAGGTATTAAGGTGATGGAAGCGAAGTTAGACTCTCATACCTTAAGCCTATTGTAAAGGGCTCATACTTAGAAAAGACCATTACATAAATGCATTAGTAAGGGGACCATACTTAGAGAAGACCATCGCATAGATGCATCGGTGAAAGGGCCCATACTTAAAGAAAACCATTCCATCCTTAAGTAAAATATTTCAGTCATAAGGTGAAAGAGGCAAATTTAAATTCTCGCACCTTTAGCCGGTGTCCACCATCTTCAAGAAAAGTATTTCGGTCTTAAGGTGACGGAGGCGAAGTTAAAATCTTGCACCTTAAACCGGCCAATTATTGCGTAAGTCTTTCGGTCTTAAGGTGACGGAGGTGAAGTTAAACTCTTGCACCTTAAGATGGCCAATTGATACATGTTGCTATCTGTTTTAATTCTACAAAAGAAGAAGAAAATAAAAAAAGAGATAAAAAGACAACAAAAAGAAAGCAAAAACATGATGCAGAAGATATTTACCTAGATACAGGTAGATGTTGACCGTAAAAAAGTTGTGTAAGTTGCCCTCTCTTAATTTAATTTACTCGCTAAAAAAAGGGAAAGTCAGATCCGTGATTGTATAAGTTTCAAGGTTTGGAGTCATGCCAAAGCCACAAAATATGATGATTGACCTCCTTCATAAAAGTAAAAAAAAATATGTGAGGCAAATCATTAAAAGGAAAAAAAAAGGAAGAAGTTATATCATCATAGGATCTCTAGAAAGAAAAGAATGATAATTAATTAAAGAGGGAAAAGGAACAACAAAGAAACTTACACTGAGGCCAATGGAGAAGTCAGAGCCCACCACTAATAAAAGTTACACGAGGTGTAAGTTGAGTTTTTGCTTTCCATCAGTGTCATGGGTATTTATAGCTATGTAGAAGTAGTGGGAGACAATCCTAATTGGTTAATGTTGAGTGCTCCAATTTAACACAAAATGGGTTACTAAAATCCCATTAGGAGTCTAAGAATCCTAAAGGCGGCGGTTGTAATTTCTATGAAGGCAAAAAAGAGGAAGCAATAATATAATATGATTAGGAAACAAAAAAAAACATATAATATGATTAATACCAAATGAGGAAAATCAAATGTTTAAAAAAAAACGAGGGACAACTTTAGTTTTCTTTTTCTATGTTTCTCACATGAGAAAAAAAATATAAAAGGCTCTTTGTTCAAGGTCAATTATGTTAGTAACATTAGGTATGATATGCATTGGTCCATGAATATTAGTGTATTTTTTTTAATTCAAGTCTAGTCTTCAAGAGATTAAATATCACGACAAGCCTTGAAGTAGGGGGCAATTTGTGGGCAGTAAAATTTTATTAATTTAAAATCCGTACGAAATTTGGATTATATTAAATTCAAAGTATATTAATCCCAAATAAATATTATGGATTAATATAATTAGATTAATTATTTAAGTCCAAACATTTATAGATTTAAATAAAGTCTAATTTTTTTCAGCTAACCCAATGATTTGGGCCACAAATAGTGAGCACATCTTACTAAGCCCAAAATATTGTCATATTATAGAGGCCCAAATAAGCACCATGTGTCAAATGACGTGGCATGCCAAGTCAAGGGAAGGATCCAATAGGACTATGCCACATGTCAAAATGATACAGTAGACCTATGAAATCAAAGCCCATAAAAGATGCCGTGCCACTCAAATCTGATTGACCAACAGAAGTCTATCTTCACCATGACTCTTCCTTTTCTACAACTATAAATAGGGGTCTCATAATTCAGAAAAAGAGACCCCCATAACTCGAACAAGAAGCAAGAGAAAGCTCACGGATCAAACACTGCAGTTTCTCTAAAAAGCTCAAACATTCAAATCCATTTCATCAAGATTCAAGATCAAGACCGCAATATTCAAGAACAAGCTCAAAAGCCCTTGAATTCAAGCACAAGTCAAGATCAAGTCCCTCAAATCCTTCAAATCAAATTCAAGTTCAAATTCAAGATCAAGCTTTAGGCCCTTGAATTTATATTTGAAAAGGCGAATCAGAGAATTCATAGAGATTGTAACACCCACATATTGAAATCAATAAATTGGTTGTTGCAATATATTTTTTCTTGTCTCGATTACTTATTTTTCGGCTTTGAGAATTTAATTGTCCAACAAATTATAGTGAGTATTATAGAACTCACAAATACCTGACAAAGAAAAGATGAACCAGTCATTGACTTCATCAATTGATAGAGAAATGCTAGCTAAAACTACAAAGATAGGCTCAGCGAAGCTTTTATAATAGAGATGTACGTTCAAGTAATTCATTGGAAGCTTCTATACATATTGCAAAGCATTAAGCCTAAATACTTTGAAGAGTTAGCTACCCGTACTCACAATATGAAGTTGAGCATGTCTTTTTCTAGAAAGGGATCAACGTCTATCCATGACCCTCGAAGGGGAAAGGATAAGAAGAAACCAAAAAGATGGGGTAAGTTTGTCCCTAAAAAGGACAACAAGGAGTCCATGAATGTCGATGTGTCTCCTGTAAAGGTCACCACAAAGGTGAGCAAGAAGCAAAGTGTGAAGATAACTTTTGGAGCACGTACGAATCAGAAAACTTTAAAGGAGATGCAAGAAAAGGAATATCCCTTCCTTGATTCTGATGTTGCTGAGATTTCTTATGAACTCCTTAAGCATAAGATCATTGAACTCCAAGAGATAAAGCATCCAAATAAAGCTGGAAGGACCAATGACCCTAATTACTATAAATATCATAGGCTTGTTGGTCATCCTCTGGAAAAGTGCTTTGTCTTTAAAGATAAAGTCATGCAATTGGCAAAAGAGAAGAAGATCTTCTTCGACGATGAGATGGCTAGTTCTCATCAAATCTCTATCACTTTTGGCTCACTCGACCCAGTCCAAATATGTGTCGAATAACATAATGAGAAGATATTCGAGCCTGACAGGTCTTCAGTTGATAAAAGTAATGATGAAGGTTACACTCTGGTGATCAAGCATAGACACAAGAAGATGAGTTTGCAAAAGGAGTCATCCAAGCAACCAACCAGAAGGAGAATGGTAAATAAACCAAGGAAACAAGAGTTGGTTAAACTTCCAAAGAAGACGAGGGTGACAGATCTTCACCACCAAAAACCTTAGTGTTCGGTGACTTTAGAGGAATTCTTACCGAGTTGGTTTCATGTAAAGACTGCCCAAGTTAACCTTGAGGCATCTTATTTTAATATTTCCAAAGAAGGGGTAAAGGGTGAAAATATACCTATAGAAGTTCCTTCATCCTTTGAACTGCTTGCTAAACCTCTTGTCCAAGAGGCATATGTATGTGATACAAAAATCACATTCATAAATAACGATCTTCTGCTTGGTGAGGCCCTACATAACCATCCCTTATACATGGTGGGTCAAATTCTAGAAAAGAAGATCAATATAATCTTGATAGATGAGGAATATGGAGTAAACATCCTACCTATCTACAAGATGAAGAAACTTGGCATTGCTACTAGCAAACTGGATGAAAGCCTTGTAATAATCCAAGACTTTAACCAAGGGGACCAGAGGGCCATCAGATCTATCAAGTTGGGGATTCGTATGGATGATTTTCAATCAAATGCATTGATGCATATGATCGATGCCTCAGGATTTTAAAGATGAAAGTAGTACTTCAAGACTCGTCTTTGAGTTTCATCAAGTCTACACTTCGACAAGCCTTGAAGTAAGGGGCATATGTAGATAGTAAAATTTTGTGGACTCTACAAAAAGAGTTCAATTTTAGTTAGAGTTCTTGAGGGGATACTTTACCCTAACTCTAGCTTGGTGGCTACTCTACCTAAACCCTAAATTACACCTATATAAAGGGGTCAAATATCCTTTTAAGGGGCATTTCCAAGATCCGAAACATCCCATAAATTAATGAGTTATTCATAAATCTCAAATATCTGAAAGATCAAAGGGATCAAAACCCTCTCTTCTTGATGAATCAAATAAATCAAGAAGATCTATAAATCCTCCTTTCATGGAGATCAAATCCAAATATTCTTATATTTAAGAAATACTCACGGAGAAATCCAAATATTCCTATGTTCGAAAAATACGCCACAAACGGCCCTCGAGTTATGAAAAAATTCATATCCAAATCTTCCTATATTCGAGAAATACGCTATTGACGGCCCTCAAATTAAGGAGAAAATCAAGATAGAAGAATCAAGGGAGGAACAGATTTGTACCCACATCGTTTATCAATAAAATTGTTGTTTCTTCATATTTTTATTTGTGGTTGAAGTTTATTTTCCATGAATTAAATTATGTTGAAAATAAGTAGCACTGATTGTGCATTTTTTTCTTGGTATATATTTTTTGGTGTAGTTTATAAGTACTAGTACGAGAAATAGAAAGAGAAAGAAGAGCAAAAAGTAAGAAAAATTATGCATAAAAAGAGTTTAAGAGAATGAAAAGACTCATGAGTTGTAGTCTTTGTCATAGTTCTCAATAACATTACTTTTAATATGTTACTGACTGTTATATTTTTTTTCGTCTTTCTTAACTATTATGGTTAGAATATTTTAATAAATATCACCTAAAAAGTTACTTACACATACATTTATTTTATTTCTAAAATGTTACAAAGTAATTTAGTATTCTTGTTAATTGCTTAAATAATGTATTATTTTGTTCAAAAGAATGGCAGAACACCCATTGATGATGCATTGGAAAGAATGGGACTGAATTTAGTGTGTTAGGTGTTTGTGCTGCATAGAACCTAGATAAGAGATGATGCAAAAAAATTTTCTAACCTGTCCATTACCTACTAAGCTATTGAGACCTACATCTATCATAATTAATCATTGAGTAATGGACATGGCCTTGCATGTCAAAAATGAAGCCACTAATAACTGTTGTGCCAACAATTATTCTTTGGGAGCTATGAAAAATCAGGCATAATCTCATACAAAAACACATCTCTTACAATATCCTAATCTATGGGATTAATTGTTGTTCCAACAATTATTCTTTGGGATCTATGAAAAATGAGGGGAAACACATTTCTTACAATAGTCTAATTTATAAGATTAACGAAATAATAATATAATTATACAAAATTATATTCCCTACTCTAAAGAATCTGCATTAATTATTGGTAAGATATCATTCAATTCTTTGAGAGTAACAGACCAAGGTTGTACTATAAGGAAGTAACCTGAAAACCTTCAACAATTTCCATCAAATGCAACACAGATGTTGCATGTAGAGGTAACCTATGCAGGAGCTCTTATGATTCTTTCTTGAGAAGTGCAGAAACAAATTTGATTTATTATCAATGAGAAGAGATTAATGAAGGTAAAAACACAAAAGTAGAGGTTATAGCTATTAAAGCAGTAGCAGCGAATTGCGTGATACAAAATATCAATCAAATATGTTTAGAAACAAACTTTCTTTTAATGAAACACATATTGAGTGATATATGACCAATTTCATATCAAATAAAAATTATTGCAAACGATATTAAGGAATTCATGCAAATTTATCAGGTAAATATAGAACACATTTACAAGGAAGAAAGTTGTTTGGCTAATTTAGCATTTGACAATGAAAGACATTTGGAATTCAAAAAATTTTTAGACTTGCATAGTGCAGGGACGAAGATCCTAAATTTAGACAAGGCACAGTAGCCTAATCTAAGGATTAAAGAGAAAAGTATCAAGTAGAAGATCACAGATACATAGCTAAATAATAGAAAACAAGAAACAAAAGGATACTACGAGCTATGCAATAGTTAGCAGAGTGCAGATTCATATGTGCTCAACAAAGGACAAGAAACATCATAGTACAAAAGGGGTTCTCACAAAAGATATTGGATTATGGGTCATGGGTCACCCATGTGGACCGACCCGACCCATTTTTTTGATTATCTGAAAAAAGAGGCAAAAGAAGAGATAAAACTACGTATTTGAAACTTTGGGGGAACAGTTATAAAGAAAGCTGTTCCACTTCCCCTTATATATTTCAAGTTCATTATTCTTCTTTAGAATAAAAAAAAGTGACGAAAAATAAAAAATATAGAATAAAGATGTGAACATTTCTTGAGACTAACAAAACACCTAAAAGAAAACATTTAGTTTGTGAAACAATTTTTTGTTTCCAAGAGAAATAAAGTGGACTTAGGGCGATTGTTTTAGATAGTAAATTCAACACTTTTCGCTGTAAAATATCAAGGTACACATTGTTTTAGCTCTATTTTTTCCATCAATGGCATCAACGCCAGGTTGAATTACCCTATTTTTCATGTTATTTCTCGAGTTTAGTGTGTAAAACTCTTGAAAAGATTGTATATTAACATACTTGTTATAAAGAGATCATAATTGGATAAAGATTGAAAATATTAGATCCGGTATGATAAGCCACTGCCGTGCTTTGGATCCACTAAGACGCACAATTATTAGGCTATGGATCTAACCTCTTTTTTTAGGTTATTGTTTTAAAGTTCTGTTAAGAACTAAGTAATATTAAAAAAAAGAGAAATATTAAAATGAGGTATTCTTCTTTGTGGAAGATGAATGAAGATGAAATATGGAGTTTCCTTTTAACTTTTTCTAAAAGAGTACTAGTTTTCTCTTGAAATACGTGCCTATAACTTTCTAGAAAAACACTATCTGGAGATAACATTCTATTTTTTTGTGTGGTTCATTTTTTTCCCTTCTATAAAATATTAAAAAGAAAAAGGGAGGCAAATTCTTATTCCATTTATTTGTTTTTAGAGTAATGTACTACTAACTTACCGAAAAGTGGAGAATATTTTAGGACTACTAATTTGTATTTATTTTTTTGGTATAGAAATAAGTTCCTTTCTTATAAGGAATTTAATAGTGACATTTATATTAACAGTGATTCTTTTATGAGTAAATTGTACTTGATATTATTTTTTTCTTAATTAACCCCTAATTTTGTTTCAAATTCAGTATTCTACAATAAATTGTAACATAAGATGTCACATTTAGTGGTTCAACCATTCTCATTATTTCTTGATTCCTATTTCTGACATGGCTGAACGGAGACAAACTTGAATCACTCCAGTTGGAGTTCTGGATGTCAAGCAAAGAGACAAAGTGGAAGAGCACGTCATCGAAGGTCATATTTTTGAGGTCGTGAGATCATATGAAACGATGTCCCTAGGGCGACACAAATTTGTTATGAAATGAGAGGGCTATATGAAGGGAAAGATAGAAGAAGTTAAAAAAGAACAACTCTTTTAAAATGTTACCTAGTGTTACAGTTGCTAATTTTATTTATTTATTTGAATTAAAATATGTAGAACTGAAAACTATATAGAAATATCGAATTGGGAAGCATTAGCTATTTTATCAAATTCTCTTCGTGATCCTTAGGGTGAGAGATTTGTTAATGTTTCCCATAAGATTTAGCCTACTGAGCCTTTTTGGTGTATATAAGTCATCTCGAATTTTGTGTGATGACTTTTATCTTTAAATGGTCTTGTAACTTGAAGTTCTTTATTAACTTTATATTGTAAATATTTTAAGTTGTTTCTCTCCTTTTATATGAATTTCATTCATTTAATTTAGTTTACAAAGAATTAATTGAAAGCTATCATTCTAATACACATTAAGAAACTAATTTCTGATTTTGGTCAAGTGTTTAGTTTGTTGATGATGATTGAATTCTTAAGTGTCCTTTCGATTCTACTCTAAACATGAAATCTTTATGTGAAATAATTTGCTTAAATGTATAATTTGCATGTATAATTGATAAAATACTTGTGTAATTATCTCTTAATAACAGACATGGCATCAGAAAGCATAATTTTCGACTTGAACAAAGTAGAAAAATTAAATGGTGGCAATTATGTTATATAAAGTCGTAAAATATGGTATATGCTAGAAGAGCAAAATGTTCTTGAAGGTATTAACCATGTCTTATGTATACCAGAAGAGGGTAATACTTCACAACACAGAAGAGACCTTGAAGCTTATAAGGCTTGGAAAATGGTTGATTGCATTGCACGTTGATCATTGTAAGTTCTGTAGTTGATGACCTCATTTATGAGTATGAGAAATTTTTTACCACTAATGCTATCTGGGAACGCTTGCAAGGAATATATAGGGGTACTTCTGTTACCTGCCTTAGACAACTGACTATCAAGTTTGAAACTTACAAGAAGTATCACGATCAAAACATCAAACAACCCCTTAGGGTGATATCCAATATGATAGCTCAGCTCAAAAGTGCTATTCATGTTCTCTTGGATGAGAAGTAGGTTTAGGAAGTGATTCGATCTTTCCCACCAGTTGGGAACACTTGAAGTTCAACTTAACTTGGAACGATAGAATCAAAACTTTCTCTAATATTGCCCGTCATGCTGAACTTGAAGATGAGAGGCTTGGTGCTGCCAAAGCTGCTCCTAATGCCTTTATGGAAGAATCAAATGGAAAAAGTCTTCAGGCCTCAAGCATAAGAAAAAATATAAAAATAACGGGACAGAAAAAGAGATCGAATAATGACTATTCAAAAAAAAAAGAACAAGCAAAATTCCAAGAAAGGAAAAAAGTTTTACAAGAAAAAAGACAAGAGCAAGATGAAGTGCTACAATTGCCAAGTTTTGGGGCATTTTGCTCTTGAGTGTCCTAAGAAGAAAAAGGTAGCATTTCTAAATGCAACTCTAAGTGCTACATATATTTTTAGCACTGCTTCATTAACTGAATCTTATCCTTTATGGATTGTAGACTTAGGAGCCACAGACTATGTGAGTTGAGATCAAGAAGCACTGTGGAGTTCTATTAAATTTTACCTGGATCAAGGTGGATTTATGTAGGAAATAATACAAGACTTGAAGTCAAAGAGATTTTCATTTGCAAAGTATACTTGCGTGGAGATCGGTCTTTCATGTTACATGACGTCCTATATGCTCCAGAGATTCGATGAAACTTAGTGTCTTTGTTTGTTCTTTTATATGTTGATTTTTATTTATTTTTTAGTTGCAATTGTGAAAGAATAGTTTAGATAATGTTTTTTTGTATGGTTTTAGACATCCTTATGATCACTTTATTGTTTTAGATTGTAATCCTTCAACTTATGACAATTTTGTTAACCGTTGTGTAATGTTATGTTATTATAGTAATGATGATGTTGATATAATTACATGGCATGCTAGATTGGGTCACATAGGGCAAGATCGAATGAATACACTGGCAAAAGAATGACATCTTGGTTCTTTCTCCAAAATTGAAATGCCAAATTATGAAAATTTTCTTGCCAGAAAGATTACACATAAACTATTTGGAAAGTATAAACGAGTTGAATTCCTATTACAACTGATCTATTATGATATCTGTGGTCCAATGAATGTGAGGGAAAGGTTTGGTGCTTTATATTCATTATATTTATTGATGATTTCACATGCTTTGGTTATGTCTATTTGATATCTCATGAATCTGAAACACTTGAATGCTTAAACAGATATATAAATGAAGCTGAGAATCAATTAGATAAAAGTATAAAGGCATTAAGAACCGATAGAGGTCATGAATATTTGTCAAAACAGTTTGAAGAACTGTGTATTGAAAAAGGCATTATAAGATAATTAACTACTCTTTATACACCTCAACGAAATGGTGTAGCTGAAAGAAGGAATAGAACACTATTGGATATGACAAGGTCTATGATGGTGCATACAAATTTACCAATCTCTTTTTGGGGAGATGCATTATTAACTACGGCCTACATATTGAATAAAGTGTCTTCTATGTTAGTATATTCTACTCCTTATGAACTATGGAATGGTAATAAATCAAAATTTAATGATCTACGACCTTGGGGTTGTTCTACATATATTGAATATCATTTTGATAAGTTTGGAAAACTAAGTCCAAAAGAAAAGAAATGTATGTTTATAAGATACTCAGAACACTCTAAAGGGTGTGTTCATTGGTGAATTGAAAGATGGAAGTACTACTAAAATTGAATCACGAGATGTCACATTCCTGGAGCATGATTTTTCCAGAAGGGGTGAAATAAAGGAAAATAAGTCTCTTCACGAAATGTTGAATTTAGATGATCAAATAATATCATCAGACATGCTTAATAATTCAATAGATCAACAAAAATTTCTTGGTCTAAGTGGGAGTTATGAATCACAAAATCCTAGTGAGGAGTCTAAACTTTCATTACATAAGAGTACCAGAAAAAGTGTACCTAAACGATCTTACAAGATTAAGGATTATGTTTTCCTGGTATCTCCCACAAAATTAGATGAACCTAATTCTGTGATTGAGGCTTTATCGAGTCCTAAAAAAATGAACATATAAAAGCGATGAAAGAAGAATTAGAGTCCATGAATATCAATAAAGTCAAGGATCTAGTTAACCTTTCTTATGGGTGTAAAGCTGTTAGGAACAAATGGATTCTCAAAGTTAAACACAAATCAGATGGGTCAATAGAAAGACATAAAGCATGATTGGTGGAAAAAAGTTTTACTTAAGAAGCTAGAATAGATTATGAGGAAACTTTTTCACCAGTTGTGAAATTTACCTAAATTCGCTTGCTCTTGGTCATAGTTGTACGTTTAGATTTAGAATTACACCAAATAGACGTGAAGACTGCTTTTCTCAATGGAGAACTAAATGAGGAAATCTACATGGAACAACTGCAGGTTTTGTTATTAAAGGCCAAAAAAGAAGGTTTATAAATTAAATAGATTAATATATGGCCTAAAGCAGTCTTCAAATAATGGTACCTGAGATTTTATAAGGAATTGATTTTATTTGATTTCACCATGATCAATGAATACCATTGCATATATGTGAAAAAGTTTAATGAAATATTTTTGATTCTTTCACTTTACGTGGATGATATTTTATTTGCTGGAAATAATTTGGAGTATGTGAAAACTGTTAAGTCATGGGTTTCAAAGTCATTTAACATGAAAGATATGGGTAAAGAAGACTATATATTGGGTGTTGAAATCCAAAGAGATCATTCCAGGAAAATTTTGAGTCTTTCTCAAGAAACATGCATAAATCCTGGAACGCTTTTGAATGAATAGTTACAAATCCATGGATACTCCTATAGTAAGAGGTGAAATGTTAAGCCTTGAAATGTGTCCAAAGACCGAAAAAGAAAAGAACGATATGTATCGAGTACTATATTATAGTGTAGTTAGGAGTTTGATGAATGTTATGATGTATACTCTCCCAGACAATTGTTATGCGGTAGGTATGGTTAGCAGGTATCAATTCAATCTCGGAAGAGATCATTGGAAAGTAGTAAAGAGAATATTTTGATACCTGAAGGACTGATGATTATTTACTATGCTATAGTGGATTCGATTTATCCATAAGAGGTTATATAGATGCAGATTGGGCTAGTGATTGGCATGATAGAAAATCAAATTTTGGTTATACCTTCTTACTAAATGGTGGAGCAATTTCATGAAAAAGTAAGAAACAAACTTGCACAGCCATGTCAACTATGGAATCCAAATTTGTGGCTTGTGCATCTGTACTACAAGAAGTTTTTTGGTTGAAGAGATTCTTTAAGCATTTGAATATAGGAAAGAATTCTAAGGGTCCCATGATTTTATATTGTGACAGTCAAGCGGCTATCGAATATACAAAGGATCCTAAATATCACTGCAAGACCAAGCACATTGACATTAAGTATAACTTTGTTAGAGACATAGTAGAAAGTGGAGAAATAAATTTACAATACATTCCTACATGAGAAATGATAGCTGATCCCTTTACAAAGGCGATATCTAGAGACTTGTTTGAGAAACATGTTATGGATCAAGGATTACGTAGGATATGGTTATATTTTTGTATTGTAAAATGAGTCGATTGTATTTATTATTAATATAAGAGTCTTGAATTTATTTTTAATCTCATATGCATGTAAAAATGTGTTTAATTGATATAGTGTGTCGAACAAGTCACAATATTGGCTCTCACACACGAGCAATTACCTCTTACATAAAGGAACATGAAGAGATAAGTTACATCATCATATTATGACTTATTTTGTAAAGCCAGATGTAAGTTTCTCTAAAAATATGTATTTAAGGATTATTAAAGAAAGAAACATATATTAGACATTTAGAGATGTCTGGATATAGATCTATACAATGTTGAATAATTAAAAAGATTAATACACACACACCAATATAAGGTGAGAACATCGTAGAACATATTTCATACCACGTGTGCTTAGTGACCAATGGGTTAATGAGAGAATGAATCCCTACTTCTTTATTGTGTGAGACCCTCAAAGTTATTTTAACTTTTCATTGAAATACCCTTAGACCTTTGACTGTTTCTTAAAGTTTCAATCGATGTTGCTACTTTTGCATGTTACTAATAGACATAAGAGATTCAACAATGCAACACATGTTTAGAAAAGTAGTTGATTTGGAACAAATAGATTCGAGTAGAAAGGAAAGATGATTAAAATAAATAATTTAACTTGTCTACACAAGAAGGATATTACACTAGCTATCTAGGTGCTGAGTGTAATTGTGTATATAAAGTTTATCATGAATCTGAGTTCACCTCTTTAAAGAGGATGAGGGATCTGATAAGTAACTACTGAAGTAGTGAATGATGTTTGGGGTATTGTGAGTATTAGAATCCTCATATTAGTAGCAAATTATTTTCACATGTGATTGGATTCCTATATGTAGCTTGTAAAACCTTATAGGTAAAGCTCGTGATGCTAACAGGTTGCACGAACTATTTGTTGTATGAATTGGTGACTCATTGATATTGTACTACTCCGAGTCTTGTCCACCATGTGCAAAGTGTGAGATATTGGATTACGGGTCATGGGTCACCTATGTGGACTAACCTGACTCGACCCATTTTTTTGTTTTTTGATTATCTGAAAAAAAAAAGAGATTAAACTACGTATTTGAAATTTTGGGGGAGCAGTTACAAAGAAAACTATTTCACTACCCCTTATATAATTCAAGTTCGTTCTTGTTCTTTAGAATAAGAAAAAATGATGAAAAATAGAAAATAAAGAATAAAGTTGTAAACATTTCTTGACCTTAACAAAACACCTAAAAGAAGCCATTTAATTTGTTAAATAATTTTTTGTTTCCAAGAGAAACAAAGTGGACTTAGGGCGATTGTTTTCGATCGCAAATTCAACACTTTCCGCTATAAAATATCAAGGTACACATTGAGTTTGCTCCATTTTTTCTAACAAAAGACATCAAGATATGCAAACACAATCAAGAGGAGTAGATTACATTGAAAAGGAAATAATTTATGTAAGGGTTTTTATAACGATAGGTTCCATCGTTATTGAAAATATTTTCGATAAAGATATATGAATCTCATTCATCATATGTGTTAGGATCAATCCTCTAGAATGTGAATGCATTTGATATGTATTAAGGTCATAAAATACCCCTAGTACTGTAATACCCCATAAAAGTCTTAGCTCATTTCAGCTCTCGATTGCATGTTAAAGGGGTCCAAGACTTAGAAATTTCACTAAGTTTTGGGACTTGGTAATTTACTAGGCCCCTAAACTTTGATGATTTTATTTTTGACCTCCCTGACCTTAGAACATCAATTTTTAAGTTAATTCATGATCGGGGTTGTTCAAGGTGTGTCTTGAGTGATTTTTGAAATTTTCAGACGAGCGTAGGGGCATGTTTGGAGAAAAAAAATAGTGAGGGCACTGGGATAGGCCCACGGTGTAGGGGTTAGCCCGCCAAACTAGATCTTGCGGTGTCCCCCCATTATGTCTAGCTTTTGCTCTTTATTATTTAATGGCATTTGGGTAAATTTTCTCGCTCAAACTCATCCATAACATGAAATTTAGGTCCCCAAGGAGCATTATTTGCCTTTTTATTCATAAATCTCTATAGAAAACCATCTTCTACCTCAATAACAAACCCTAACCCATTCTCAAGGAATCAAGGAATTCAAGCTTTAAACCTGAAGAAATTTCCTAGAATCTTCACTAAATTATCTAGTGAGGTATGTACGATGTTCATCTAGGGGTTCTTTTCACCCATGGAGTCCAAGAATCCCTTTTTGGTTTTAGATTATGAGTTTTTCATGTTCAAGTTGAATATCTTCATGAATCCCTTGTGAATTCAATTACAAGTTATGTTTATAAGTGTTTTCCGAGTGTGATGAGCCATTACTTGTTTTAAATGTTGTAATGTTCATGTTAAATCCCGAAGTTATGATTTTAGTATTGTAATAATTTTAATCTTACATGCTTTACCTATTCCCATGCTTAAGTTCATTACTCTCATATGTTTTATGAAATGCCTAAGTTTTGAATTTTGAACAATGATCCCCTACTATAGTTTTAAAGCTGTTATATGGCATTATTGTTAATTCCATTTAGTGCTGGTGGGTTATGAACATCCATTACCTATGTGATTTACATGTATTCAGATTTTCAAGTACTCAGATTGTTAATCCATGACTCTTATCATTTTACTTATATGTTTATAATAATGATGAGCACTATCAGTTATTTAACAATGTTCAGTCCAGTTTAGTCTATCCAGTATTAGTGACAGTTATGTTGGGAATAGGATTTATCACCGAGCGAACTTAGGGATGAGGGATCACCTAATAGTAGAGGGTGTGACCCGTAGTAGCAATATTCGAGTTCTAGAACTATGTAAGCAGCGTAGGTTAGAGATGTCTACCTACCAGTTGAGGGTTAACAAAGTATTTACCTGCCAGTTGAGGGTGACACTAATCTCATTAGAGCACCTGCCAGTTGAGGGTGACTCCTTAGCCCTTTGGGATACCATTTTAGTGGATGCACACATCCAATGTTAGTACCCATGGTACGATACTGACACTCGTCCAACTGGGGTTACAGGTTGGACTCCGATTAGCTTAGATCGGGGCATGTCGGTTAGGTGATACCTCTTACAGTCTCAGTATAGTGTTAAGTATAGTTTCAGTATAGGTTTTCCTGGCCAAAGCATACTGATTCTCAGTTTTTCAGCTAACAAATTTCAATCTTTTAATTTACAGATTATTTCAGATATATGTTTTTAATTAGTCTTGCATTCTGAGATGTTACTGTTTTCATGCATTCATGTTCATTCATCTCATGATATTCAGTTAGTACTTATTTTATATGCATAGTAACCTATGTATATTAGCCTAACCTTATCTCATGTACTAGTACATTCAAAGTACTGACTGCATACTCAACTTTGTGCTATGTCATATATCATAGGTTCGAATGTACCATTTCCCGACCGTAGTTAGACAGCTCAGCATATTCCAGTAGATATAGTGGTGAGTCCTTATACATTGAGGATATGTTAAGTTTACTCGGTTCTTTCCTTTTTCCATTTCATTCAGTTAGTCAAAGTTTGTTGGGGGTCTGTCTCATCAACTCCTTAGTCAGTTTAGAGGCTTTCAGACGTTCAGACAGTTTGTCAAACACTAGTTATTTTTTATCAGGTTTATCAGACTTATGTTTTATTCAGAATTTTAATATCCAGATTTATATTTTCTTCTCAGTTTATCTTTTGCACAAGTGTTATGCTCATAATTATTTAGTGCTTACAGCAGGTACCAGCTCATGGGTTAGCTTGTGGTCACTTGTGACCTTAAGCACCGTTGTTGCGACTAAGGATAGCCTCGAGTCATGGAAAAACTTGGTATCATATCCTAGAGTTTTAAAGTGTCCTAGGGAGTCTGAAATCCGTGTTATGTAGAGTCTTGTACATGGGTGTGAAGCGCATCACACTTATAGACAAGAGACTATTAGATGTTTTAGGAAAAGTTTCCCTTCTTTCAGCATACATGTCATGTGAAATAGCATGAGATATACTTAAACTACCTTTCTATTTCATACTTTATTCTGTTTATAGACAATGCCTCCCAAAAGAAACAATAGAAGAAAGAACAAGAATTAGCCTACACCACCGCCCGCTTAGGAAGATCCCTGAATGAAAATGTCTCTCACACCGAGTTTAGAGCTACTTTTACTACCTTATATCATTCATTAGCTACTTAGAATAATCAAGAAGCTGCTTTACCATCCAATCTAGTGAAAAATACAGTTGTAGTTAGGATTCGAGATTTCTCGCAGATGAATCCCCCTTTATTTTTGGGATCCAAGTTTGTGAAGGATCCGAAGGAGTTTCTTGATATGGTTCAGAAAGTGACAGATATTATGGGGGTGATGTTAAGTGAGAATATAGAATTGGATGCATATTAGTTACAGTATGTAGTTCACACTTGGTTTAAGCAGCGAAAGAATGATAGGGGTGCTAAGGTAGGGTATGTAGAGTGGGAGGAGTTTGCCATGGCTTTTCTAGACAGGTTCTTCCTGTTAGAGTTGTGGGAAGCTAAAGTGTAGGAGTTCATTAATTTGAAGTATGGTAATATGAGTGTGAAGGAATACTCGCTAAAGTTTACTTAGTTATTGAGGTATGCTCCTTCAATAGTGGTTGATAATAGGTCTAGAATAAGTAAGTTTGTATATGGTGTCTCTGATAGTGTGGTCAAAGAGTGTAGGACTGCAATATTCATTAAGGAGATGGATTTATTAGACTTATAGTTCATGCTAGGTAGATTGAGGAAGAGAAGCTTAAGGAGAAAGAAAGAGAGAATAAGAGGGCCAGAACAAGTAGTTTTAACTTTTCTTAGCCAAGGTCAGAGGATGGTAACCATTCTTAATTCTATCAGAAATCTTTATCCCCAGCCCCATCTTCATCTAGTGTGCCAGTGCCTAAGTTTAGGAAATATAGTCGGGATAGAGCACCAGGCTCCAAGTCCCATGGTAGTGTGAATAACGTTCATACTAATCCGCTTTGTGGGAAGTATGACAGGAATCATTAAAGTGTGTGTAGAACCAACAATGATGTATGTTTTGGATGTGGAAAGCCAAGCCACAGAGTCATAGATTACCCAAAGGTCAGCTAATAGGGTTAGTCTAATCGTCCTCCAGTTCTAGCTGATTGCCCGACTCAGTAGGGTACCGCTTTCAGTGCAACCAGTGGTCAGTGCCAGAATAAATTGTATGCACTCCAGTCTAGATAGGATCAGGAAATTTATCCTGACGTAGTTAATGGTATGTTATAGGTATTTCATCTTCATGTTTATACTTTATTAGACACCAGAGCTTTACTTTCTTTTGTGACTTCTTATATAGAAGTAGACTTCGGTGTCAGTCTTGAATCTTTAGCTGAACCTTTATCAGTGTCTACTCCAGTAGGTAGCTCTATAGTAGTCAGGCGGGTATACAGGAACTGCTCGGTTACAATATCCCAGAGATTTACCTCAATGGATCTTGTGGATGGATTGGCTCCACTCATGTTATACCTTAGTTGATTACAGAAATAGAGTATTTTAGCTTCAGTTTCCTAATGAACCAATCATTGAATGGACGAGTAGTACCTCTGTATATAGGGGTCAAATCATTTCCTATCTAAAAGCAAGAAAAATAATTTCTAAGGGTGTGATTACGATATGAGCCAAATGGCCATCACAATTTTTGATGACATTATTATAGGCCAACACATAAAGACTCAAGCCTTGGTTATCTCGAGACACCATTTTGAGCACCTAATAAAATAATGCCGTTAGTTGTTGATTGCTTTATAATATGAGCATAAGGAGTTCCAAGCCATTTACAAGGAGCCCTTTGAAGATTGAAGAACCTGAGGCCTTGGAGTGTTCAGAAGAACCCATGGCTTGGAGTACTAAGAAGGGGAAGTCTTGGAGTGTTCAAACTTATTAAGGGAATTTTAGTAATTGCTTGGAGTTCTAAGGAGGGGCGCCCTTGGAGTATCAAAGCTCATTAAGGGTGTTTTAGTCCTTTTCTTTTGTAAGACTATAAATAGTCTCTTGTAGGTTTATTTCTTCGCTAGATGATTATTGATATTGAAACTTGAAAGAACAATTTTTTTCTTGAGAGAGCGTAGAGAAACCATAATTTGGGCAAGACATAGTGTAGATTCTCCTGTGTTGCATTTTGTCTTAGAAACTTAGGTTTTTAAGGTAAATTGATTCCCTCTTGGATCCAAGTAAGAACTTGTTGTTGTTCATATGAGTTTTAGGGGTCTTAGTGTTTGATACACACTTTGGTTCTTATTGCTTGTATGCTCTTATGTCAAGTTATCTATTCTTTTCTTTAATACATTGTTTGAGTTTTGATTTTTGTGTTTGTGTACTCGGCTTCACCTCCTTTTTAGGTTAGTTTTTCATCTATCTAGTTTAGATATATATCATTTGGTATCAAAGACATATTTTAGAATTGTTCCTAAAATTCTAAGTCTTGGATTGTTGTTACCTTGAGACAATCAACACAAAAAAAGAGTCAAAAATCTGAAAATTGCAAAAAAAAAGTTGTATTCATGTTTTTTGTACTTTGGTCAAATTTTGAGACTTAGATCTAGTAAATTTTATGTGTTTTTGTTGTTTCTAGTGATAGATCCTTGTTCCCTAGTACTAATAGGGTCTAGATCTAAGATTTGAGCTTAATCCGGGTTGTTTTAAGTTATTCACCATTGTTGAGCTTGAAGGTTGAAGAAACTTAAATGATGGATCTCAAAATTTGTTGAGATTTGTGGCTTGATTGTGCATAGGTTATGATTAGGAGTTTAACGTGACCAAAAGAAACAAAAATTATTCAATTTGGTGGTCATTTGCTTAAGGGTCAACTTGGGTCAAACTTTTGAATGTTCTTCATGTTCTTCATATACTGTTGAAGAAGAACATTCAAAAAGTGTTGTTTGATTCAACAAGGAGGAGAAAATGAGTGTGGTCCTTTTTTGTACAAAGAATATTCCAAGCATATTCCAACTCTTCCAAAGGAAGAAAGAATTCAAAAAGCGTCAAAAAAGAATATTCTCAAAGAAGAGGACATGGACAAGTACAAGGGAAAGTACAAGGGGGGACCATCACAAATTCAAACTTTTGAGCTTGAAAAAGGCTCCAAATCTTGTATTTTTCTCTCCCATAGCCGAAACTCCTCCTCCTAGTTGAAGGATTGAATTTCAAATTGGAATAAGTTAACAAGTCACCTCCAAAAATGTTGACCAACATTGACCAAGATGCCACATCATTACTGCCACATCATCACTCCCCTAAAAATTGCTTAAGCTCAAATTTTAGGTTCGAAGTTTCTTTTCATTGATTCTTAGTTTCATTTCTTGATTCTAGTACTAATTAGCAACTAGTAATCACCTACTAGATTACGAGTTAGTTGTTTGTGTCCATTTCTTTCGTGTTACCTTTCTTTGTGTGCTTTTATCTTTTGTGATTTGTTGTAGTTCCTTGGCTCAAGTCTGAACAAGATTTATTTGAGTCTTTCAAATAAAAATCTATTCCTGGCAAGAGTAGAAATCAACACTCAAATTTCCACGGATTATAAGCCAATTTTCAACACTTGTTAAGCCAAGTGTGAGGTCACCGAAGGTGTGAGAGAGTGTGGTGAGGATACTTTTTGAGCTAACGTGTTTGTTTTTTTTGTTAGTGTCTTTTCGTAGGTACCATGGACTATTTTGTCCTTTTCGAATTTCATTTGGCGAGAAAATAGTTTTAACCTTCCTAAAACTACTTCTAAAGAATTAAGGAAATTCCAAAATAATTTTAAGAAATTCATAGAGTAGCCACTTGATTTTTATAGAAAAATCAAGAAAAAATTTAAAAGAGTTTCAAAGGTTCAAAAACAGAAATAAACCTTTAAAACTAGAGAAACTGGGTAAGGGTTTAATTAACGCGCTAAGAAGGTTTTTAAGGCACTTTGGAGTGTTCGTTTAAAATGGTTTACCAAAAAGAACTAACTTGACTAATTAAAAGTGACTAATTTTCGCAAAGACTTGATTTTATAGAAAATATAAAAGGTATTTATTTAAACGTTTAAAATGACGTTTATTTATTCTAAGAAGAAACATTCCACTTGAATTAAGCTAAGTTGAAGTTTTTTGAATTTAAGAGAAAAATGATTTTTCTTTCGTGGAGAAAGAAAAGATTACAAAATTATTTTCTTCTTATTAATTATTATAGAAAAAGTCGATTAGGTAGAGATAAAATATTAAGAGAGTATTTAATTAAAAGTTCTTCGCTAATTTTTGAAAAAAAAGAGTTGGTTTTCAAAATAAATTAGTTTGTTAGATTTTGGAGAAAATACTTAATCTTTGAATGACTTGTTTTTTTTAAGGAAAAAAATTGAAGGAGCCAAATTAATCCATTTTAGATAATATAAATTAGGTGAAGGAATTATTAGTTAAGTAAAAGAAAACTAAGATAAAATAAAATGACAATACTTTTAGGGGATTTGTCTAGGTTAATTGATTAAAGTGTCAGTTAACACAAATAAATAATACAAGCTACAAAAATAATACAAGAATTGAAATTGAGCCCTTAATTGGCCCAACAACAAAGCTTCCCATTCTTTATGGACTTTGAATTATGGACTTTGAGTCCATTTTCTTAACTGTATACCAAATGTATATCAATCATATTTCTCTGTGTTTTTAATATATATATATGCTGTATATCAACATATAAAATCTCGTATGCTTGTGCCCAGCATTATAATACGTCATATCTTGGCTTAGGACAACAACCTTTGACCTGTAAATCTCGTATATATGGCATATATAAGTGTATACCAGCCCCTGAACAGATTTTGGTGGAGGTTTTTGACTCGAGTAAGGATGGTTTGGGTCCCGAAAAAAATGCAAGGGCAATGGGGTCTAGTTGGATTCGCCAAGAAGCACATAAATAAGAGATGGAAACAAAAATTAGTAGCTATTCAAGTGCTCTTAACACATAATCTTAAAAAAAAGCTAAATACATATAACCATTTACTCAATGATGTGATAAATAAAGGAAAAACATACCATAAAAAGGTTGTCAAAGTTATTTTACTAAGTAACTCATATGAAATGGATAAATCAACCAATTAAAATAGCTTTACAAACGGTTGAAGCTTGAAGAAACAAATATTGGTGAAAATTAAACTATTAAGTCCACGCTTTCGATGATAGAAACCATAAATAACTTAAGGACCTAACATAATTCATGTATTATGTAATATGAACAACTTAAGCATTTATCTTGGAATTTTTTAATCTTAGCAACATAGAATTATTAAAACAAAAATGGCACCCTGGTAAATCAATAGTTGTTCATACATAGTAACGGGCAGGATTTGTTTATATAAAACCTTCACCAAATAACTAAATTTCCCACAACAGTTTTTAAGTAAAAGGCTCAAAATTCAAGGTATAACATGCGTGATCATACAAGACTACACAACATCAAAGATGCGGACAAATCATTAGGATGAAGATAGGCCATCATATATTGCTAATTTGGACTAAACGAAACTCACTCGATATGAAGAAAAATTGTTAAGAATTTCCAGTCCACTTTTTCATGAACTATTTTAGTTGTTGAGCAGCCGATTACAATGAGATAAAGAATCGTGAAATCATCAAAAGACCATTTTCACACTCAAGGTAATATTCAACTATCAAACACATACTACAACAGCAACATCAATAAATTGATTCAATTACATCAAAATGATGACTCCGGGAGGAGAAAATAAAAAAACAGAGAAAGTCATACAATTTTTGTCGCAAGCAGTCTATGGCCTTTAAGTTCATCTACCGCACATAATCCCACCAACATAGGAAAACTTAAATTAAACTATCATACAGACAAAAATTATGCGAGAAAAAAAATAGAAGTGTTACCTTTTTAGGTGCAACGAATAGGACAACGAGCTTAGCCCGATGGAACTCCTACCACAAGAGATTATGTTTGTTTCTCTTGAGATTATGATTCAACTCGTCAGAGTTTAAATTTTTATCAAAATTGAGTTTTCAAGCTCTCCGATAATTTTGGTTGCGTGAGATTAGAAGAATGTGCCTCCAAAACCTCTAAGTTTCCCCCCAAAATTCCCCTCCTTCCTTTTGTTCTTCAATGGGTATTTATAGAAGATTTTAAACTGATTTTAGGGGGAAATAAATAAGAAATTAAGGACAAAAAATTTGAAATTCAAACACAAATTAATTGTGATCGTCCATGTTCATACTAGATCGAACAGTTTTGAGGAAAATCCAGATTAATAGCTATTGTTGTTACGTTAAAATTGCCATGTTGTTTTCAAAGTTGTTGTCGAATATAGACATTGCATCTATTTGTTTGGGAATTGGGTTTTGCTATTGTTTTACTGTTAGCTATTCTTGTCATGGATATTGTCGGCTGTTGTCGTTGGTTTTTTTCTTGTATGCTGTTCGAGTATTGTTGATAGGGGTTATATGCTGTTGTTGTTTGTCTGAGGATAAAAGAGAAGTAACAAGGGTGTGGTATGGGTCAGAGCTTTTTAAGGGTGTTTGGTTGGGCTTGGATCGTGTAATAAGGCTGGTGGGCTTGGTTGTTATTATGTTAGGCTGATGGGTTATGGGTTGTTTAATTGTTAAAAGGGAATGGGCTGTTGGGTTGGGTAGGTTAGGAGGGTTTGGGGTTATTTTTAAAAATAACCCCAATTAAATAGAATTTAACCATCTCATTTAAATTTTGATCAAATTGAAAACAAATTGGTCAATTTAATTCTAATTATGATCAAATTTAATAAGTTAGCTAAACTAAATTATAATTAGATACGAATTAATACCCAATTTAATTTTGAGTTACTTGATCTAATAAAATCAAACAAATATTTTCCAAATAAATTATTTTCAAGAATAAATTATACTTAAACCAAAATCTTATCTATTTTAATAATTTTCACATAACTTTTGATTGAAAACAACTTTTAATAAAATAATTATTTAAGTAAGAGAATTATATAATTTCGTATATTTGAGAATCTATAATTTCGACTTAAAATAACAAAATTACGTACATAAATATTTTAAAGATTTTCTTTATTTGGATATACTAAATGTTGTAATTTTGTCTAAAATCGAAGAAACTCATAATTAAACTTAGTCGTGGAGGGAAAAAATTAGGTGTCAACATGGACGAAAACACTACTAAGGCTATTTGGGCCTTTATTGAAGTGCACAGAAAGAATGTAATCGAGCATCGGAAGGATACAAACGGATATGACATCAATCAAAAGAGATTTGTCATTGATGGTCCAAGGGAAAAGTCTTGGAAAACTCCTTCGTTATGAGAGCTTCCCAAAGAAAAAAGTGGGTTTCCATGACAGACACCAAGGTGAAAGCCGAAACTCATGTGAGCTACAAGGTAAAAATGCTATCTCTTACACTCCTATAAACTTAGAATATTATGATGTGGCTAGTAGTGGCCAAGTAGGTGTAGTTTCTAGTTTGCCTAGAGATGAAGTACATGAGTCTTACCTTTGTGATACTCTTGGTATTGATAGGTTTCATGGCGATCAAATTCATATTGGAAGTGCACAAGTACTAACTGATCCTATAGGTAACCAAACTGATTCTTCTCGTGAGATCAATTTGTGTTCACCTAGTGCTAGTACTTGTAACTTGAATGAGATTCCATTGCCAAGTAATGAGAGTATTCACACACTAGTTGACCCTTGTGAAAACAAAGGTGAGTCTATGTTGGCATGCGAGTTGCCAATAACTAGTGAGGGTGTGTACAATGATCAGCTTACTCATGAATGTAATCCACTACTTGAGCATGTGTATGGTATGTTTGATAAGTCTCAACTTAGTGATGATATAGATAGAATTGATCATGAGATTGAAGATGATTCTTTGAGCATATTGTGTGTGAAAGCCGTATTGTTACTTATAGAAATCGTGGAAATGAGAATGTTATGAAAAGTGATCAATTGGGTGAAGAAGACTTTGATTTTCTTGAATGTATAGGAAACTCGATAATTGATTGTTCTTTGAAAAATTATTTTGCTTGTGATCTCTTTAATGTTAATGGTGGTTTGTGTCAACTTGAGGAATACTCCTTTGAAAGAGAAGGTGATATTTGTTTAGAAATTCTATCTACTTCTTCTTTGTATATTTTCTATGTTTAGCATACTAATGGTGATAAACTTGAAACTAGTAAGTACATGAATAAGGACACCATAGTTGAATTTGACTTGTGTGACACCTTTCTCCACCCTCTTCTTGTTCATGATATTACTAATGATAGTATAGAGGGTATGTCTAATTGTTAGGATGGATCCTTATGGAAAAGTGAGTATATCCTTGACCGATGTTCTTGGTTACTTCTCCTATTTGACCCTGGTGACTTATTTGGTTCTGTAAATTGCAACACAACCAGTTTGGTGCTCTGTCCAGATGACAAGAAAAGGTTGATTGTGGATGTTGGTATCCTTCCCTATGATGAAAAGTCTTTCTTGGGGATTTACAATCCACTTGATAGACCCAAGTTGTGCATGGGAGGAATTTCCAACAATGTTAAGTGTTCATTAAAGAAGGGGAGTAATAAAATAAACCTAGAGAGTTCACCATTGAGTGTTTCCACTCTTGACCAATATATCACTATTTGTAGGTCAGGTTAAAAATTCCCTCTTGAAATTACTTTGGATGAATTCCCTTCTCATGATACCCTTCTTTGTGTCTTAGTTTTGATTGGAAGCCCTATTCTCAAAGGTGGTTTCATGGTTGAGGACCCTAAAGCAAATGTGTAATTCCCTCTTTGGGGTATTGCTTATATACTTGCATCCATTTTTGACACACTTCTGCTTAATTTATGTGAACCACAACTTGTGGATGCTAAGTTGAATTCATGTTTATGGAAGAGTCCAAGGATGTTAAAGGCTTCTTGTCACCTTCATAGGGTTAGATACTTTGAAATATCTTGTGGGACTCTTTGGAGCATGCTTGCCTTCATTAATAGAGGGAAACAAAATTCTTGGGAGAACTACTTGTCTTGGATTGGCCTGTTAAGTAGTAGGTTCTCTATTTTCCCTAATTACATGGCTCTATTAATGAAATTACTTCCCTCGGAAAGATGTTTGAAAAGGAGAGGTCCTATGTGATTGTGATGTTTCTTTCTCTCTTTGTGTGTTCCTACTTGTGGATAAATCTTTTATAAGAATAGAGTCCTTAGTACCTTTCTTCATTACCTTTAGGCATATGATGTTGTTCATAATCTTTTTGAATATAAATGTTTGTTGGCATGAATTGCTTAGAAGGGAAATTTATAGTGTGCCTAAATGATTTAGATCCATCCTTGAGTGCATTATGTTCTAACACTCTTGTGGCCAATGACACCCCTGTTGATAAAAGCACCTTGGAGGAGACTTTCATGTTCAATTCCTTTCTGTACTACCTCTTTGCTTATGGTGATGTCCATGATAGTCTTGGATTTATCTTATTTGGAGGTAGGAAGTGTCTCGAATGGTCCACTTGGTTGAGCAATAATGCTACAAGGATCACTCATATCCTTGACTCCATAAAACACTTATGGAAGTGTGAACCATTGGTGCCACTACTCTTAATAGGTCTACTAGAGAGGTGATAAAACAACTGTGTCTTATGGATTTTAAGAGAAAGGTATTCTTACCTTTAGAAATTGTTGATGCCATTATGACCTTTGTTGTTTCATTGTCTTTTGGTGATGTTCATGGCCACTCCCTTTATGACATTCTTACTAAGGTTTTTATGAATAAAGCAAGGGATTTATGGTTATATTTCAAGTGAATACCCCTTTGGCATAATGACGTTATTTGTTGTACTAATTCTAACCCTCATGCCATGAGGTTGTTGTGCTTGTTTGTCCTTTCTTTAGTTTTGCAAGGTGTAGATTCGAGGTCGAATCCTTTTCAAGAAAGAAAGGATTATACGAGACAAATGGCCATCATAGCTTTTGATGATATTATTCGAGGCCAACACATAAAGACTCAAGCCTTGATCATCTCGAGACACTATTTTGAGCACCCAAAGAACAATGCCTTGAGTGGTTGATTGCTTGGTGATATGAGCATGAGGAGTTCCAAGCTATTTACAAGAAGCTTTTTGAATCTTGAAGAACCCGAGGCCACCTTTAAAGCCTGAAAAACCTGAGTCCTTGGAGTATTAAGAAGAACCCATGGATTGGAGTACTAAGGAGGGGAAACCTTGAAGTGTTCAAACTCATTAAGGGCATTTAAGTAATTTCTTAAAGTGCTAAAAAGGGGCGTCCTTGGAGTGTAAAAGCTCATTAAGGGTGTTTTAGTCATTTTGTTTTGTAAGACTATAAATAGTATCTTGTAGGTTTATTTCTTCCTTTGATGATGATTGATATTGAAACTTGAAAGAACAATTCTTATCTTGAGAGAGAGCAGAGAAACTATAATTTAGGCAAGACATAGTGTAGATTCTCTTGTGTTGCATTTTGTCTTAGAAACTTAGGTTTTTAAGGTGAATTGATTCCCTCTTGGATCCAAGTAAGAACTTGGTTTTGTTCATATGAGTCTTAGGGTTCTTAGTGTTTGATACACACTTTGGTTCTTATTGCTTGTATGCTCTTATTTCAAGTTATCTATCCTTTTCATTAATGCATTGTTTGAGTTTTGATTCTTGTATTTGTGTACTCGTCTTCATCTCCTTTCTTTAGGTTAGTTTTTAATTTATCTAGGTTAGATATATATTAGTTTATCATCTTGTTTGAGTTAAAGACTCTAGTTCTGAGACTCTAAGTCTCTAGTTATTTCGGCAGTAAGGGATTTCCAGATATGTTCCCTAAAGACCTTCCTGGAGTTTCTCCCAAAAGGGAAATTGACTTCAGAATAGATCTCCTTCCAGATACCTAGTCTATCTCCTTCCAGAATGTTCTTAAGGAGTTGAAATAACAGTTGAAAAATCTCTTAGATAAGGGATTCATCAGGCCCAGTGTTTCCCCATGGGGTGCTCCAATCATGTTCATGCGTAAGAAAGACGGTTTTCTAAGAATATGCATTGATTACTGTCAATTGAACAAAGTCATAATCAAGAATAAGTATCCATTCCCTAGAATCGATGAGTTATTCGACCAACTTTAGGGTGCCAATTATTTCTCTAAGATAAACCTCAGATGCAGCTATCATCAGCTTAGAGTTAGAGAATGTGACGTTCCAAATATAGCCTTCAAAACTCGGTATGGTCACTTTAAATTTATAGTTATGTCCTTTGGACTAATGAATTGCCCTGCAGCTTTCATGGACTTAATGTACAAAGTACTCAAGCAGTACTTGGACATGTTAACCATAAACTTAATTAATGATATTATTTTCTATTATCGTAGTGAGAATGATTATGCAGACCATCTATGAATTGTGTTGTAGACCCTTAGAGCTCATCAGTTGTTTGCTAAATTTAGTAAGTATGAATTTTGGCTAAGATCTGCAGCTTTTCTTGGCCATATTATTTCCAGTAATGGCATTAGAGCTAACCCCTCAAAAGATCGATGTAGTGAGGAACTGGACCAGACCCATCTCTCCATTAGATATCAAGAGTTTCTTGGGTTTGGCTGGCTATTACAAATGATTTTTTGAAGGATTTTCTTCTATTGCATCCCCCATATCTTGAATGACTCAGAATAAAGTCAAGTTTCAGTTGACAGATCCTTGTGAGAAGGTTTTCAAGAGTTGAAGACTTGACTCACTTCTACTCCGGTATTGACTTTGCCAGATAGTTCAGATGGATTTGCGGTTTATTTTGATGCTTCAGATGTGGTCTTGGTTGTGTGTTGATGCAGAGAGATATGGTCATAGACAATGCCTCTAGGCAACTTAAACCCCATGAAAATAATTATCCTACCTATGATCTTAAGTTGGCAGCTATTGTGTTTTCTTTGAAGATATGGAGACATTACCTTTGTGGGGTTCATATGGATGTCTTCACTAACCGTAAGAATTTGTATTATATTTTCTCGTAGAAAGATCTAAATCTAATATAAGTGTGTTGTATCATTTGGGATAGGCCAATGTAGTGGCAGATACCCGTAGTAGGTTGTCTGTGGGTAGTGCTGCTCATGTTGAGGAAGATAAGAAGAAGTTAGTTAGTGAGGTTCACCAGCTTACTAGATTAGGTTTTCGGTTGGTTGATTCAGCAAAAGGTAGTTTATGGGTTCAGTATAGTTTGGAATCATCCTTGGTTGCCGAAGTAAAAGAAAATCAAGATAGAGATCCTAGTTTGGAAGTTTATGGAGGCAATTAGAGACCAAAAGGTGGAGGTTTTCTTCCAAGAAGGAGATGGTGTATTTCAATGTCAAGGTAGATTATGTGTTCCATATGTTGATGACATGAGACAATGAATACTTGCAGAAGCGCATGGTGCACAATACTCTATACATCCAGGAGCCACTAAGATATATCGTGACTTGCGAGAAATCTATTGATGGAGTGGTATGAAGAGGGGTATTGTAGAGTTTGTAGCTAAGTGTTCTAATTTTTAGCAGGTTAAGGTTGAATATGAAAGGCCAAGTGGCACATTTCAGGAGTTCAGTATCCCTACTTAGAAGTGAGAGGTGGTGAACATAGATTTTAATAGGTTTGCCTCACATGCATCGTCATCATGATTTGATATCGGTCATTGTAGACAGAATGACAAAATTAGCTCATTTCCTGCCAGTTCATACTTTTTACTCAATCGATGATTATGCCGGGATCTACCTTAAGGAGTTAGTTAGGCTGCATGGGATTCTGTTGTCTATCATATTAGATAGAGGTACTTATTTTACCTCTCACTTTTGGAAGGCTTTTCAGAAGTGCCTTTGTACCCAAGTTTATCTCAGTATAGCTTTTCATCCTCAAATAGATGGTCTGACAGGGAGGACCATTCAGACCTTAGAGGACATATTAAGAGTATGTGTTATTAACTTTAGAGGTAGTTGGGATGATCACTTACCTTTGATTGAGTTTGCCTATAATAACAATTATCACTCTAGTATTCAGATGGCTCCATATAAGGCTCTTTATGAAAGGAGATGTAGATCTCCTATTGGTTGGTTTGAGGCAGGTGAAGTTGCTTTGATAGGGCAACATCTAGTGTTTGATGTGATAGAGAAAGTTTAGTCCATTTAGGAGAGGCTGAAGATAGCCCAAAGCCATAAAAAATCTTATGCAGATGTGAAAAGAAGAGTTCTTGAGTTTGAGGTTGGTGATTTGGTTTATTTGAAGATCTCGCCCATGAAGGGAGTGAAGAGATTTGGAAAGAAGGGGAAACTCATTCCCAATTATGTTGGCCCATATAAAATCTTGAGTCGTTTTGGGAAGGTAGCTAATGAGCTAGAGTTGCCTGTAGATTTGACATCAGTGCATCCAATGTTTCATGTTTCCCTATTAAAGAAGTGTATTGGTGATTTATCTATTGTTGTCCCATTAGAAAGCATGGATGTTCAGGATAACCTTTCTTATGAAGAAATCCTAGTTGAGGTCCTTGATCGTCAGATTTGTAGACTAAGGAACAAAAAAGTTTCCTTGTCAAGGTTCTTTGGAAAAATCAGTCAGTTGAGGGAGCCACTTGGGAAGCAGAAGTAGATATGCGAACCAAGTACCCTAATCATTTCTCTATGAACTCAGATTCAACTTAAGGTAACAGTTTTCCCTAAGATTTACTCTTAACCGTTCTCAGTTTCAGCTATGTAATCTATCTCATGTCATTGCATACATTCAGTTCAGTTCATGTATCATATTTTAGACTCAGTTATGCAATCATGTTTTAAGTCATGCATGTTTAGTTTATAATCACAGTTTCCTCAGTGTTCTCATCTAACCAGCCTCATTCGAGGATGAATGTTCTCAAGGTAAATATTTTGTAATATCTCATAAAAGTCTTAGCTCATTTTATCTCTCAATTGCATGTTAAAGGAGTCCAAGACTTAGAAATTTCACTTAGTGTAGGGACTTAGTCATTTCCAAGGCCCCTAAACTTTGATGATTTTATTTTTGACTTTTCCGACCTCAGAATGTCAATTTTTAAGTTGATTCATGATCGGGGTTGTTCAAGGTATGTCTCGGCTGAGTTTCAGAATTTTCAAATGAGCATAGGGGCATGTTTGGAGAAGCAAAATAGTGAGGGCACAGGATAGGCCCGCACAGCTGCCAGAATGGAGCCCGCGGTGCCCCTCCTTTTTGTTCGGCTTTTGTTCTTTGTTATTTAATGGTATTTGGGTCAATTACCTCACCCAAACTCATCCATAACTCAAAATTTAGGTCCCCAAGGAGCATTATTTGCCCCTTTATTTATAAAATCTCTCAATAAAATCATTTTCCACCTCAAGAACAAACCGTAACCTATACTAAAGGAATTAAGGAATTCAAGCTTCAAACCTCAAGAAATTCCCAAGAATCTTTACAAAATCATCTAGTGAGGTATGTGTGATGTTTATCCATGGGTTCATTTTAGCCATGGAGTCCAAGAATCCCTTTTTGGTTGTAAATTATGAGTTTTTCATGTTTAAGTTGATATATCTCCATGAATATCCTGTGAATTCATTTCAAGTTATGTTTATAAGTGTTTTTCAAGTGGGATGAGCCATTACATATTTTAAATGTTGTAATCTTCATGTTGAATCTATAAGTTATTATTTTAGTCTTGTAATCTTGTAACTCTCGCATGCTTTACCCATTCCCATGCTTAAATTCATGACTCTCATGTGTTTGATGAAATGCCTGCGTTGGATTTTGAAAAATGATCCCCTACTATGGTTTTAAATCTTTTATATGACATTATTGTTAATTCCATTCAATGCTGGTGGGTTATAAATACCCGATACCTATGTGATTTACATGAATACAACTTTTCAAGTACTAGGATTGTTAATCCATGACTCTTATTAGTTTTCTTACATGTTTATAATCATGATGAGCACTATCGGCTATGTAATAATTATTATTCTATTCTAGTATCAATTTCAGTTTAGTTGGGAGTAGGATTTAGCACCGAGTGAACTCAGGGTTGAGGGCTTACCTGATAGTAAAGGGTGTGACCCTTAGTAGAAATCTCCGAGTTCCAAAACTATGTAGCCAGCGTAGGTTAGAGATGTCTACCTGCCAATTGAGGGTTAACAAAGTGTTTAACTACCAGTTGAGGGTAACACATATCTCATTAAAGAACCCCCAGTTAAGGGTGACTCCTTAGTCCTTCAGGACACTAGTTTAATGGATCCGCACAACCAGTGTTAGTACTCATAGCATGGTACTGACACCCTTACAACTGGGGTTCAGGTTGGATGCTGATTAGCTTATAATGGTCATATCGGTTAGATAATACCTCCTAAGTCTCAGTATAGTATTCAATATAGTTTCATTTCAGGTTTACCTGGCCAAAGCATACAGATTCTTAGTTATTCAGTTATCTAGTTATCAAATTTTAGTATTTCAGTTTAGAGATTATTTTAGATATCTGTTTATGCTTGGTCTTGCATTCTCAGATGTTACAGTTTTCATGCATTCATATTTAGTCACCTCATGCTATTCAGTTAGTCCATATTTCATATGCACAGTACCCCTTGTATATCAGCCTAACCTCATCTTATGTACTAGTACATTCAAAGTACTGCCTACGTACTTTTCTTTGCTCTATGGTGTATTATATCATAGGTTCAGATGTATAGTTTCTCGATCGCAGTTAGATAGCTCAGTGTAATTCAACAGCCGTAGTGGTGAGTCCTCATACATCGAGGACCTATTATGTTTATTCAGTTATTTTTATATTCTATTTTTTTAGTTAGTCGGAGTTAGTTGGGGGTCTGTACTATTAACTCCTCAGTTAGTTTAGAGGCTTTCAGACGTTCCGACAGTCAGTTAGATAGTCAGTCAGTCACTTTTTAATTTTTATCAGGTTTATCAGACTTATGTTTGATTCAGTATTTCAGTATTCAGATTTAATTTCCTTCTCAGTTTATCTTCCGCACAGGTCTTATGTTAATAATTAGTTAGTGCTCACAATAGGTACTACCTCATGGTTTAGCTTATGGTCACTTGTGACTATAATGACCATTGTTGCGACCAGGGGGTAGCCTCAGGTCGTGACAAGCACAACGTTATATTAAAAGTGTCCTTAAAGATTTAGTTTTGGGATAAGTTTAAACTAGGGTCAAATTAATACAAGAAATCTTCATAGAATATAAGGAGTTAGGGGTTCTAATACCCACCAAATTAAATATCTTTGAGTCTTCTTTCCAACTCATCCAACCATTTGTTAATTCGATTCTTGAATAAGAAGTTATGATCGTTTTACTGAAGACTGTCTGTGCTAAAAAGTTGAGGGTGCCATAGAAGGTTCAAATTGCTATAGTGGTGTAACAGTAGTTTATAAATTTATTTTTATGGATTTCAACCTCCAAATTCTAAAATTTTATTCCTAAGCCCTAAAGGGATGATTTTCTCTTGGTTTGGGTGGAAATCCTTTGTTAAGGTAAGATTTTTACTTTTTTTTTTAACATTAATTAATCCGTTTATCTTCTAGAATCATTGGAATGGGGAATTATGGTGAAATTTGTGGATTAGAATCCCAAGTTCATGAAATTGTAGGGAAAGTATATGTATTTTCACTCATAATTGATTTTAGTTTGAGAATTAACTCTTCCAATATGAAATGTTTGTTCTAAAACATGAAAGTTGATAGTTGCGGACCTTAAATTCAATAAAGGTGAGGTATTTATCATTAGAACTCCATTAATGGAATTTGGTTGTGATACAAATCAGTCCACAAAGATGCCAAAACAGTCCACAAAACATGAGAAGAACAAACAACATAAAGGGATACAAGATGACAAGCACAAAAACACACAGATTTGCAAAATAATAAAAGGGTAGATAGTGAGACCAAGATTATTGCAAGATTAAGCACCAAGTATATTTCAACATTAACCCCTAATGAATGTAATAATCAAAATCACACTCTTACGGTGATCGCCAAGGTAATCGACTCACCTCAAGATTCACCGTTTCCAAGAAAAGAACAATATTGGCTTTTCCAAGCCCTATACTAAGGATGACTTTTCCAAGTCCTAACTAAGACTATACTAAGGTGGTCTACTCTCAAGAGAGAGGATTTCAAGTGTTTTAATTTTTCATCTTTCATAAACTAACTAGAAAATGAACTAATAGAACTTATTTATAGTTTAACTTATGACATAACAAAATGACCATAATACCCTTAATTAAATGGGGTGGTCATGGAGTGTTACTTGGACAAGGCTAAGTAACCAAAATGTCCTTAATGAAGGCCCAAAACCGTGAGTCCTCAATCTTCAATGCTCCAAGCAATCTTTCACACGTGGGATTGCTCTTTGGTGCATTCAAATTGGCCCCTTCATATAGGATTGACCAAAGCTTGATGCCCTACGTACTGGCTTCGAATGATGTCATTGAAAGCTAAGGAGGCCATTTGAATCATATCGTCCTCCCCTTCTTGAAAAGGATTCGACCTTGAATCCAAACCTTGCAAAACCAAAGAAGGACATACAAATACAAACTCCTCATGGCATGAGAGTTAGGGTAAGCATAAAAAATCACCTCAACATGCAAAGGTTGAACATATTTAGAATATAAACAAGGATCCTTTGAACTAAATATTACATAATTAATGAAAAATACACAAAGGATTTGGCTATAGAACTCACCAAAAATGATACTTTTCTTGTCATGTAAACCAAGCAACAAGTTGGATGTACCATCATCACCGATTCTATATTTGGCACCGGGGTCAAACGGGAAGAGTGGCCATAGACATGGGTCTAGACAACACTCCCCTTTCCCATGGTCTCCACACAAAATAAATGGCATACTCTCTACGATAGCATATATATTATCCATAGCAAATTGAAAGTGGAGAAACGTATCACTCAAGTCGACTTCTACTAAGGTGCCCTCATGTGTGTACTCGCTACTAGTTTCACAATCATCACCATGAGTACTCTCAACAATAAATTCACACAAAGTAAAAGGAGAAGTAGTTTCCAAAACCTCACATCCCTTACCCTTAAGAGTACTCTCATCTTCCAAGAAGAGATTTCTATCTTTAGGAGGAATGTTGTCACACCATAGTGGGTTAGCATATCGGCTATAGCTTCTAAGGAAAGCTATATCATTATTTTCACCACTACGTTCATTAGGATTGGTTATATCATCTTTAAACAAGACATTATGCCTTAAGAGAGCATGATCTATTTCACGGGTAGATTCGGAACAAATACGTTCATCACTCTCTAAAAGATCAATATCAAGTTTCAAAGAGATTTCAAGTGCAAGATTATCCCAAAAATAGCTCTCGGGTTCACTCCTATTCCTTTGATCAATATTTTCAACATCATCAAACACTTGAGATTTATTAATCACATCACACACATCCTCAAGTGGTGGACAATTTTCACATAAAAGTTGATTAACATAAATTTTGCAAGACGATGTACTTTGATTCAACACAATGGTTTCAACACTTGGTGGACATAAATTGATCTTACAAGAAGAGTCGATTTGGTCATCGATAGGATCAAATAATATATCCACACTCAAAAAAAGTACATCATCATCAAGTGGCAAAGAAACAATAGACTCATATATAGGAAAGTTATAACTCACACTCAATGGGCTACTAGCCACACAATTATCATTCACATGCACAAAAGTGTAAGGGGTAGCTATTTTACCTTGACGTTCATGAGTATGTTTGTCTTTAACTCGTTGTGAAAGTCCATCACAAGATTATGCAACAACTTCCTTCAGAAAGCTCTTATCGTAAGTTGTTTGGACAATTGGATTTTGAGGGAAGAGTTTAGGTAACAATTGGCATATAATTTCAATATGTTGTTGCATATCTTCAAGATCGTCATGGATGCGATAACATGTGTCCTTGAAATTATGTGCAGCCATGGTTCCTAACAAAACAAAAAAAAGACAGCAACAAACAAAATTAAAAAAAAGCTCCTTACCAACACTCGATACACTCACCTTTGTGATTCTCACAATTGGAGCGGCAAATATTGAAAGTTGCTTATACTCCGGTAGTCAACAAGATGTCAATCCTACTTGGCGGCCAGAATGGATTGTTGTTTTGATTGACTCAAGAAACAAAACAAAATTCACTTATGAACTTGAAATAAAGAAGTTACAACAAGTTACAAACGGGAAAAACCCACAAATAATGAAGAAACGAAAGAAACATATTCAAATTAGTGTAAGAATAAAAAAAATAAAACTAAGAATCAATAATAAGAAACTAAGAATCCATGATTTTGAGCCCTAAGTTTTGGTATTGTATAAAAATTGGTGATGTGGCGGTCTAGGATTGGTTGAAGTTTTTGAAAGGTTCTTATTTTTTCAACTTTGAAATTTTAGTTCAATTTTCAATTCTTGAAGAAGGGTATTTCGGCCTTGGGGAAGAAAAATATCAAGATTGGAGACCCTTTTCACATTCAAAAAGGTTTGACTTGTCTTACACCTTTTGGGCAAGACACATTTTTGAAGGGTTGGTGGCCCTTTCCTCTTTTGGACACCTAGAAAAGTGTTTTTTCCCTCTTTTAGTACCAAGTTTTTGTAGATCTTTTTGTCCCCCTTCCCTTTGGGCAGGTCTTTGGGATTTGTTTTAAAGACTAACAAAGGCCTCACTTCTTTCCACTTGGCTTTTAGATCAAACAACACAATTAAAGAGCTTTTTTGCAACTAGACATGAAGATAGTCTAGAACAACAAGAACTTTCAATAGAAGTTTGAAAACCTAGCCTCACGTTGAACCTTCAACAATCAACAACACCTTTTTCAAGCTTAAAAATAACAAAAAAATACCAACAACACGAGCTCAAACCTCCTTCAAGTTTTGGTACACACAACAACACCAACAATGTTCAAGTTCTTGAAACCGTAACAACAATACCAATAACAATGTTCAAGCTCAACTTGGATCTAGACTCAAGGGTGTTAGTGAAGAAAAAACTAACACTTAGAAACAACTAAGACAATCAAAACACACCTAGATTTAGACACAAATATCAGACAAAACAACAAAAACAACAAGAACACAATTTTCGCCAAGAACACAAAAAAATGGATAGATTTACCTCTTTTTGATTTTTCAGTTTTCTAACACTATTTTATTTTTGTTTTTATTTTTAAGTTTATGAGCCCAAGATTGATCTTAGAGGACCAAGATCAAGCTATGATTTGATACCAAATGATACAAAAACAGCCCACTAAGATGCCAAAACAGTCCACAAAATGTGAGAAGAACAAGCAACACAAAGGGATATAAGATGACAAGCACAAAATTACACGGATTTGCAAAATAATGAAAGGATAGATAGTGAGACCAAGATTATTAAGAGATTAAGAATCAATTGTATTTCAACACTAACCCTAATAAATTTAATAATCAAAATCACACTCTTACGGTGACCACCAAGGAAATCAACTCACCTCAAGATCCACCATTTCAAAGCAAAGGTCAATATTAGCTTTTTCAAGCCCTATACTAAGGATGGATTTTCCAAGCCCTAACTAAGACTACACTAATGTGGAATACTCTCAAGAGAGAGGATTTTCAAGTGTTTCATACATTCATCATTCAAAAACTAACTAGAAAATGAACTAATAGAACTTATTTATTGTAACGCCATGAAAAACAGGTCCCGGAGCGTCACACGGTGCTTGAGGCTACGAGTAGCCCTAAGCTAACCCTTTGAGCCATTTTCATTTAGTTCAACACAAATCAACGGGGTTTCCATAAATAACCCTCAAATATCAACAGAGTAATCATCATCCAAGAATAAAAGAATTTCAAAAAGATAACAAAATACAACTTATTAGTCAACTCCCAACATCTATACTAATCTGACAAGCCTCTAAGAAAATCAATAAAACCAGCGAGCCATTGAGATATGCCCCAGCTGACTCATACTCAGTTATCAAATGTAAACAATTCCGTGAAACCAACATCAGACATCACGTCCTCAGAATATGAGGACTCACCATAACAGAGGATGTAGAACAGCGTGCCTGAAGAATCATTGTCAAACCTGAAATTGAGCACCTGAACCTATATTTCGAGAAAATATAGCCCACATCCAAAGATGTGGGTCAGTACCATGGAAAGAAACCGAGTATATGGGGGTGTATGCAGTTTTATAAACATCATCATCATAAATATTTATAAGAAATATGCAGGATGTATGAAAGACTCACATAGCCTAAAGAAAATTATCATAATCATGAGAGGATTAAATAAGTACAATAACACATGTGAGTCATCATATAATTTGTCAATCACTTTCAGTTCATCAAGAATATCAATTCTCATAATGCAAATATCATTTAAATCTTTCAAAAGAATAACTTTCACAATTCCACTTTCAAATCGCTTCACCATTCACCATAGACATAAGGAAACGAACACACACTGGGAGATCCTATAACCGACATAAACTATGTGAGCTACATGGAGTCCAACGTACAACCCACGTTGGGGAGAGGCGTTCTATCCTTGCCATCAGAGTAGGACTATCGATATCAAATCCACACAAACTAGTGATCACTATATAAATTAGCCTCAGGCTCACTCCTACGGGGGCACGTAGTTCTAGGGAAGTAAGGTCGCTTTATACCTCCCACTCGGTGCTAAAGATTTCTCCTGGACTTAGCTCAAATCATTTCAAAGACAATCCACAACAAAACAATTTCAGTAATATATAAATATACATCGGGAGCCATCATGCTTCCCATCTATCAAAATCAACCACATTGTGGATTTCTTTCACACTCGAGTTCAAAATAACTCCATTAAGACCAAAAGGTTAAATCATTCAAAATATTTCAAATATTCAACATCAACATACTTATAACACACACTTTCTAAAAAAAACACAATTTCCAATGGGGATTCACGACCCAAATATCAAAATCATGATAAATATCGTTCAAGATTCATACTTTATATCTCCACACATGGAAATTCATCTTTCAAAATCATAAACATCAAGATTTTATAATAATCATTATAAGATATGGGTTCATGCTTCAAAATCATAAAAATCAAATAAAAATCATGCCTTTGTTAAAAAAATTACTTTTGGGCACAAGAACGAAAGAGAGTTCTTGTTGAAAAACCCCACATACCTTGAATGATGAACTTTATATCGATACTCATTTTTGAGATGTTAATCGTTCCTTTGAATGATGGTTCTTGGAGTTCTTGAACTAGGAACTTGGAATTTTGAATAAATTTGTAGAATTAATGGTGAACTTTGGAGGTTCTTGAAGTTCTTGAACTAGGAACTTGGAATCTTGAATAAATCTACAGAATTAATGGTGAACTTTGGAAGTTCTTGAAGTTGGATGTAGGAGCTTAGGGTTTTATTTTTGAGGGAATTTGATGAAATATAACATATAATGCTTCTAATAGGCTTTAATATAGGGTTTGACCAAAACGCCCCTAAAAATAAAAAAAATTCTTGAATCTGTCCTTTGGTGGGCTGTTTTGATAGTCTGAAGTAGATCAACCATAACGTTTTACTCTGATATCCAAATTGGATGAAACTAATTTCATTAGAAAGAGGAATCTCATATATTTCCATTGATATATAGTATCTCACCCAGATCATTATGTACAAAGAGTTATGATCGTTTGAAGTTGACCGAAAAATTCACTTTTGATAGATTGAAGTAGATCGACCATAACTTTTTGCTCCGATTGACAAATTCGATAAAACTAATTTCATTGAAAAGAGAACTCATGGAGGTTTCCGTTGATATATAGTAGATAACCCAGATCATTATGTACAAGAAGTTATGATCATTTAAAGTTGGAGCAAAAATACGCCAGGCCTCAGTACTTTTTCCTACACATTTTACTGTTCATTACTATTCACGGTTCGATTGGAATGTTCATAACTCGTCGCTCGGGTGTCCGTTTTGGATGATCCACATATCATTGGTAAGATTATTCGATACTCTACGCAATGGTGAGTCATAATCTAATACATTCCACATGGAAAATTTATAATTCATTCTAGCAGATAGAACCCAACATGTTTACGCACAAAATTTCAACGAAAAATTTTCTGGGGTATTACATCATCCCCCTCTTGGAAACATTCATCCTCGAATGACGCTAGACATGCTAAGATTAGATAGGAAATAGTGAATACAGCTGAAACCATTCGTTAGACTCATCACCACATAGTTTCTCACTCCGAATGCAACATAGAATGCATAAATTCAAGAAACTACAGCTGAACACATAATAAATGATAGCTGAACTGCTGTAACTTTTATCAAAAGTGCATGATTTAGGAAAGAATGGTACCTTCGACTTGATTGGAGTTCACGGAAAATAGGTGCGGGTACTTGGATCGCATGTCCGCCTCAGATTCCCAAGTTGCACCCTCAACAGATTGGTTTCGCCACAACACCTTGGCCAAGGGAACTTCTTTGTTCCTTAGTCTTCGGACACTGAAATCAAGAATCTCAACAGGAATCTCATCAAAAGAAAGATTTTCTTGAATGTCAACACTCAAAGAGGAATCCACTACCACAGCATCGGTAATATGATTTCTAAGCATGGAGACATGAAATATTTGATGAACAGAGGACAACTCGAAAGGCAACTCGACCTCATAAGCTGCCTTACAAACACGGCTAAGAATTTTGTAAGGACCAACATAACGGAGACTAATCTTCCCCTTCTTTTCAAATCTCTTCACCCCCCCTCATGGGTGAAATTTTCAGATACACTAGGTCACCAACTTCAAACTCAAGGTCTCTCCTTCTAACATACGCATATGACTTCTGACGACTCTGCGCAGTTTTCAACCTTTCCCTAATCAACTTAACTTATTCCATAGCCTCAAATACCGAATCAGGACCACTCACAGCCACTTCACCTACATCGAACCAACCTATGGGTGATCTACACTTCCTTTCATATAAGGCTTCAAACGGAGCCATGCTTATACTAGAGTGGAAACTATTATTGTAAGCAAACTCTATCAACGGTATATGATCATCCCAACTTCCCTTAAAGTCAAGTGCACAAGCTCTCAACATATCCTCTAAGGTCTGGATGGTCCGCTCAGCCTGACCATCGGTCTGCGGATGAAAAGCAGAACTCAAAAGTACTTGAGTACCAAGACCCTTCTGAAAAGCTTTCTAAAATTGTGAAGTGAACTGAGTACCCCTATCCGAAATGATAGATAAGGGAACACCATGCAGTCTGACTAGATCTCGGATATACAATCTAGCATAATCCTCAGCAGTATATAAAGTATAAACAGGCAAGAAATGAGCAGACTTAGTCAACCTATCAACCACAACCAAATGGAATCATGATGGCATCGGGAAGGAGGTAAACCAATCACGAAGTCTATATTTATCTCTTCCCACTTCCAGGTGGGAATACTAAACTCCTGTATCATACCACCAAGTCTTTGGTTTTCAACCTTAACCTATTGGAATGTTGCATACTTAGCTACAAACGCTGTTATATCTTTCTTCATGCCACTCTACGAATAGATTTCTCGCAAGTATTGGTACATCTTGGTGGCACTAGGATGAATAGAATATCGTGCCCCGTGCGCTTCAGCCATTATCCTCTGTCTCAGATCATCAATATTCAGGACACAAAATCTACCCTACAATCTCAACACACCATCTCCCCCTTGGGAGAAAACCTCTACTTGTTGGTCCTTGACTGACCCCTTCAGTCTGACCAAACTAGCATCTAAGTATTGCTTTTCCTTCACTTCCGAAACCAAGGAGAATTCGAAACTACTCTGAACCCCTATACTACATTCAGCAGAGTCAAATAACCTAACCCCCAATCTAGCCATACATCATGAGCCAACTCTTTCTTACCTTCTACCACATGCGAAACACTACCCATGGACACTCTACTTAGGGCATCTGCCATAACATTGGCCTTGCCCGGATGGCACAACATACTCATATCATAGTCCTTTAATAATTCTAACTATCGTCTCTGCCTAAGATTTAATTCTCTCTGGGTAAACACATACTGCAGACTCTTATGATCAGTGAAAACATCAACATGGACACCATACAAATAGTGTCTCTAAATTTTCAAAGAAAACACAACAGCAGCCAACTCAAGGTCATGGGTGGGGTAATTTTTCTCATGGGGTTTCAACTATCTAGAAGCATAAGCTATCACCTTAACCATCTGCATCAATACGCAACCCAACCCAACTCTTGAAGCATCACAGTATACCACAAAATCATCAACACTATCAGGCAAAGTCAAAACAGAGGCTGAAGTAAGTCGAGTCTTCAACTCCTGAAAACTCTTCTTACAAGATTCGAACCATAAGAACTTCACTTTCTTTTAGGTCAACCGAGTTATAGGAGACGCTATAGAGGAGAGACCCTCAACAAAACAGTGGTAATAGCCAGCTAAACCCAAGAAACTTTGGATATCAGTCGGAGAAATAGGTCTAGGCCAATTTCTAATAGCTTCGGTCTTTTGGGGATCAACTCTAATACCCTCGAAAGAAATGATATGACCCAGAAAAGCAACTGACCTTAGCCAAAACTCACACTTACTGAACTTGGCAAATAACTTGTGATCTCTAAGGATTTGCAGGACAGTTCGGAGATGATCAGAATGGTCATCCTCACTGTGGGAGTACACTAGTATATCATCGATGAACACTATGACAAACATATCCAGATACGGTCTGAACACTTGATTCATGCGGTCCATGAAAGCTGCTGGGGCATTAGTTACCCCGAAAGACATAACAAGAAACTCAAAATGGCCATAAAGAGTTTGGAAAATAGTTTTTGGGATGTCACACTCCCTAAATTTGAGTTGATGATAGCCGAAACAAAGGTATATCTTTGAAAAATAACTTGCACCTTGCAATTGGTCAAACAAATCATCTATTCTTAGAAGGGGGTACTTATTTTTTACGGTGACTTTATTCAGTTGGTGGTAATCAATGCACATATGCAAAGAGCTATCTTTCTTTCTCACAAACAACACAGGAGCACCCCAAAGAGAAATACTGGGCCTTATGAAACCCTTATCTAGTAGATCTTTGAGTTGCTCTTTCAACTCCTTAAGTTCTGCAGGGACCATATGATAAAGAGAAATAGAAATGGGCTGAGTATTGGGAAGAAGATCAATCCCGAACTCTATCTCTCTATCAGGAGGTATTTCTGAAAGAAGAGAGCACGAATTAATAGAACAGAGAGACAACTTTAAGCATGAAAGACTTTTGAAATAAAGAATCACACTTTTTCCTAAAACGTCTTGTCGCCTCTTACTTATAGATATGGCACGCTACACACCAATGATCAAGACTCTACTTAACGCGGCTTGTCAGACTCCCTAGAACACCTTAAAACCTTAGGATTTGAGACCAAGTTTGTAATGCCCCAGAAAATGGGTCCCGGAGCGTCACACGATGCTTGAGGCTATGAGTAGCCCTAAGCTAATCCTTTGAGCCATTTTCATTCAGTTCAACACAAATCAACAGGATTTCCATAAATAACCCTCAAATATCCACGAAGTAATCATCATCCAAGAATAAAAGAATTTCAAAAAGATAACAAAATATGAATTATTAGTCAACTCCCAACATCTATACTAGTCTAACAAGCCTCTAAGAAAATCAATAAAACCAGTGAGCCATTGAGATATGCCCCAATTAACTCATACTCAGTTATCAAATGTAAATAATTCCATGAAAGCAACATCAGACATCACGTCCTCGGAATATGAGGACTCACCACAATAGAGGATGTAGAACAGCGTGCCTGAAGAATCATTGTCAAACCTGAAATTGAGCACCTGAACCTATATTTCGAGAAAATATAGCCCACATCCAAAGATGTGGGTCAGTACCATGGAAAGAAACCGAGTATATGGGGGTTTATGCAGTTTTATAAACATCATCATCATAAATATTTATAAGAAATATGCAGGATGTATGAAAGACTGACATAGCCTAAAGAAAATTATCATAATCATGAGAGGATTAAATAAGTACAATAACACATGTGAGTCATCATATAATTTGTCAATCACTTTCAGTTCATCAAGAATATCAATTCTCATAATGCAAATATCATTTAAATCTTTCAAAAGAATAACTTTCACAATTCCACTTTCAAATCGCTTCACCATTCACCATAGACACAAGGAAACAGACACACACTGGGAGATCCTATAACCGACATAAACTATGTGAGCTACATGGAGTCCAACGTACAACCCACGTTGGGGAGAGGCATTCTATCCTTGCCATCAGAGTAGGACTATCGATATAAAATCCACACAAACTAGTGATCACTATATAAATTAGCCTCAGGCTCACTCTTACGGGGGCACGTAGTTCTAGGGAAGTAAGGTCGCTTTATACCTCCCACTCGGTGCTAAAGATTTCTCCTGGACTTAGCTCAAATCATTTCAAAGACAATCCACAACAAAACAATTTCAGTAATATATAAATATACATCGGGAGCCATCATGCTTCCCATCTATCAAAATCAACCACATTGTGGATTTCTTTCACACTCGAGTTCAAAATAACTCCATTAAGACCAAAAGGTTAAATCATTCAAAATATTTCAAATATTCAACATCAACATACTTATAACACACACTTTCTCAAAAAAACACAATTTCCAATGGGGATTCACGACCCAAATATCAAAATTATGATAAATATCATTCAAGATTTATGCTTTATATCTCCACACATGTAAATTCATCTTTCAAAATCATAAACATCAAGATTTCATAATAATCATCATAAGATATGAGTTCATGCTTCAAATTTATAAAAATCAAATAAAAATGATGCTTGTGTAAAGAAAATTACTTTTGGGCACAAGAACGAAAGAGAGTTCTTGTTGAAAAACCCCACATACCTTGAATGATGAACTTTAGATTGATACTCATTTTTGAGATGTTAATCATGCCTTTGAATGATGGTTCTTGGAGTTTTTGAACTAGGAACTTGGAATCTTGAATAAATTTCAGAATTAATGGTGAACTTTGGAGGTTCTTGAAGTTCTTGAACTAGGAACTTGGAATCTTGAATAAATTTGCAGAATTAATGGTGAACTTTGGAGGTTCTTGAAATTGGATGTAGGAGCTTAGGGTTTTATTTTTGAGGGAATTTGATGAAATATAACATATAATGCTTCTAATAGGCTTTAATATAGGGTTTGGACGGATTTTGGGTGAGGGGGGATGACCAAAACGGCCCTAAAAATAAAAAAATTCTCGAATTTGTCCTTTGGTGGACTGTTTTGATAGTCTGAAGTAGATCAACCATAACATTTTACTCCAATATCTAAATTGGATAAAACCAATTTTATTAGAAAGAGGACTCTCATATCTTTCCGTTGATATATAGTATCTCACCCAGATCATTGTGTACGAGGAGTTATGATCGTTTAAAGTTGACCCAAAAATTCACTTTTGATAGGCTGAATTAGATCGACCATAACTTTTTGCTTCGATAGAAAAATTGGATGAAGCTAATTTCATTGGAAAGAGGACTCACATAGATTTCCGTTGATATATAGTACATCACCCAGATCATTATGTATAAGGAGTTATGATCATTTAAAGTTGGAGGAAAAATACGCCAGGCCTCAGTACTTTTTCCAACACGTTTTACTGTTCACTACTATTTACGGTTCGATCGAAATGTTCATAACTAGTCGCTCGGGTGTCCATTTTAGATGATACACATATAGTTGGAAAGATTATTTGATACTCTACGCAATGGTGGGTCATAATCTAAGACATTACACAAGAAAAATTTATAATTCATTCTAGAAGATAGAACCCAACACGTTTACGCACAAAATTTCAACAAAAAATTTTTGGGGTATTACATTTATAGTCTAACTTATTACATAACAAAATGACTAAATACCCTTAATTAAAAGGGGTGGTCATAGCGTGTTACTTGGACAAGGTTAAGTAACCAAAATATCCTTAATGAAGGTCCAAAACTGTGAGTCCTCAATCTTCAATGCTCTAAGCCATCTTTTACACGTGGGATTGCTCTTTGTTGTACTCAAATTAGCCCCTCTATGTAGGATCCCATTTCCTTAATGTGACCAAATCTTGATACCCAATGTACTGACTTCGAATAATGTCATTAAAAGCTAAGGAGGCCATTTGAATCGTATCATGTTGAGCTTAATAGAACTAAGTTGATGATTAATTAACCCATGGATAAATTTTTTGGCTATGAATAAGGTTAAAATTAATGGGTTTGCATTCACAATCAAGGAATTTTTTTGAAGAGAAGTTTATTAATTAATCTTATAATTATTGTTTATAAAATGATTTAGCCTTTGTAAACATAATAAAGAAAGAAGATTATCCAAGGTATAACTTATTTTTTGAATTAGTTTGATGTCTAGGTAGGTTATGGTTTATGAGTAATAGACTATGGTTAGCAATCATATCCATAAAAAGGTTTCTATTTTTTGTGTACTGATCCTTGCATCCACAGAAAAATGATTAGTTTTTGAGTGAAACTACTCCGTATTGACATTTTTCGATCCTTGGTTTGCTCCTTGCCATTTTTGGGTATTCTGTCGTGTTGGGACTTCCACCCTAAATCCCCGTCCTAATAGATGCTTAGGCAATCACTAAGTAGGAAGATTTGCATAGATTTTCGAAAGTAGTCTAAATTTTTAAAAACTAGTTTCAAAACATCTGTACAGGATTTAGGAAATCTCTGCCAGTCATTTCATGTACTAGATCAACGAACATCTTTTTCTTAGTTCTGACTGTATTCAATGTTTGATGGAGAAATTTTAGGGATTCATCATTATCGCTGAGGGTTTATATCAGAAGTTCTGTCATAGACGGAGATTTAGTCTACCTAAACTTTATTACAACTGGTGATTTCTAAAGCTTGACTTTGACCTCTGGTGCTGGGGAATTTAAAATATATTCCAATTTTCAGCAGAAATTTTGAGGCCTTCCTCAAAATTTTCACCCCAGTTTAAAATTGTTTGAGATGATCTCAGCTCAAGAGGATCCAAAGTCTCTGTTGGTCTTTGTTCTCTTTGTTGGATGATGATCTTCCTCTTGTGAATTTTTGAGATTCCTTCTAAAAAATTCTTCCCTAATTTTTATTTCCTAGGGTTTGGCCAAGCCATTGGGGCTCCTACGTCTCCCGTTGAAGTAGGAATCAGGTCAAATATAGTTCAGGTCTACTTTAGAGAAAAATCTAATGGATTGACCGAAGTCAACATAGGCCGCCTACGTATCCCTTTCTTGGGAATTTAGGTATCACGTAGTTCATACTTAAAAGAAGGGATAAAATGTCCTAAGGGGTTGATTAAAGATGACATAGGCCGCCTATGTATCCCTTTCTTAGGAATTCAGCTCAAACGTAGTTCGTGTATAAAAAGAAGAGATTCTAGGAAATTACATATCATAAAACAAATAAAATCATAAAGGCGATTACAAATAAACCAAGAAAGCAAAAACTAAAACATCCTTTAAACATAGTATCTCTTTACCATATTGAAATTGATTGGTTTGGTCCACTCTTCCCCATCCATCTCAAATAAAATCAGAGCTCCTTCAAATATTTCCTCGTGAACTATGTACGTTCCTTGCTAATTTGGAGCGAACCTGAATTTGTACTCTTCTTGGTGAGGAAATATGCATTTCAGAACCATTTTCCCGACTTTAAATGTTTGAGCTCTTACTTTCTTATTTAAGGCATGGATCATCCTGTGTTTTTTTGTCTAACCCTTGACGTGGAATGACATTGGCAGGTTTTAAATTGTTACTATGAAAAAAAATCATGTTAGATGATAACAAAATAAAAGGTAATAATATAAGCATATTTTAAAATAACTTCCTAAATAAAAGGAGGCCCTTTCTTTGAAATTTGGGAAATAAATACAAACTATGGCTTATGAATTGTGCAAATACGGGCCCATACCTTTTTAAAAGAAGTAAAACATAAGAATAAAATTAAATAAATAAAAAGATGGATCACGGAGCCTCCTCTGGATCATCATTAATTTTTAAAACTACTAGTAATTGCCCTTTCATCTGCCACGACAGGCTACAAGTTATGAGTGAAGTAAAGGTCCAGTTTTGCAAAGCCTCTCCTGGTGTAACCTTCTTTACCCCACCAGAATTCGAGAAATCCTTTGGTATATCATTGCATCCTTTGAATAAATTTCTTATCCCATCCCCAAAACTATCATCTTTTGACATCTCATGCATAGGAAATGACTGGTACAGGAGTGGCAACGGTTTAAATAGACTTATCTTAGACTTAACTTCAATCTCATCTTTCTTTCTTGGCAGGAATTCTAACCCATACTTAGATTCTTTTTTTGGGACCATAATGGGCTTAATAATTCCTTCTAAATTCTTACCCAAGACACTTAAGGAAACTACGACTTTCTTTATCTTTTCCACCTTTTCTGTCTTTTTGGAGTTTTGTGAATCCACCTTAGTATATAGTCTTGCTAGATACCAATTTACTTGCTATTTCGATCATGCTAACCATCGCTCTCCCATGATTAGGCAATGGATTACTGGTGACATTTGGTGTCTGCGCCTAAAGAGTGATGATCTTCTAATCAATCAAGTCTTGGATCTTGTGTTTCATTTTGATGCAATCTTCTGTATTATGCCTGGGTGCTCCTGAATGATAAGCACAGACTTGATTGGCCTGAAAGAATCGCTATTTAAGATTGGTAGGCTTTGGTGGAATAGGCTGTAAATAACCAACTTTCATCAATCTTCTGAAGAGCTGGGTACGACTTTCAGCTAATGGAGTGAATTTTGTAGGAGTTTTCATTTTGAAGTTTATACGTAGGGGGTTATATTGATTTTGATTAGCGGAAGAAGGTACTTGATGATAGTTTGGAGGCACTTGGATGTTTATTTGGTTGTTTGGAAGAGTATCTTGAACATTCGATTGATAATTTGGCTTTAGAACTTGGTACTGGGGTAAAATATTTGGAAGTTGAGCTTGGTATTGGGGTTGGGCATGGAATACAGGCTGAAAACTAGTCGACGGTAATAAGGATAGAATATTCCTAGGCTTGAATTTCCTTTTCAATTTATCAATAGAATTAGTATAGACCACAGTAAACATGGAAGACCAATATGATGTTGGGGTTTTGACAATCTTTCCTATTCGAATTCCTTCCTCCAGCGATTCCTCGATTTTTACCAAATCTGCAAAAGTTTCCCTAACTTGGATACTATTATAGTGTAAAATTCTCCCCTGATCACGAGAGAAAACTGATACCATTTCTTTCTCATACATGGGAGGTTGTACTTTAGCACCTTCTTTTCTCTGATAGAAGGCATAGTCTTGGAAACACTCATCATTTTTTTTCTTAATCCGGTCTAGTAAGTATCGGTCAGGTACTATCTCAATATTAAATGCAAATATATCAAGAAAACCTTTAGACAACACCCTTCAACTAGACTATCTTTTAATTTCCTGATACGTGAACTAATCTAAGGCTTCACCGCTTAAGCTTCGATTGAATAAGCACATTAATAATGCCTCATTTCTTCCTACCCCAACCATTTGATTGCAATACCTTCTTAGATATGCCATTGGATTTCTGATACCATTAAACACTTCAAATTTAGGGACCTTGTATACTTCTGGTAGATCTACTCCGGGGTGCACACACAGATCGTCGTACCCCAAAGCATCATTATCACCTACCCGATGAGATTTCTTAATCCTCATGATTTCTTCATTCATGGCTAGCAACTTCTTTTCATGCTCAGTCCTCTGCTCCTTTTCCTTCTCCTCATAATGATCTATCTCGAGATTGGGAAAATATTAAATATATTAGGGGATATGATGACATGAGAAGGATTTGGAAGGATAACTTGATTTTAAGGATGAGAGGAGGTTAGGTGGTAGGTGGGGAGGACGTTTTGGAAATTGAGAACATTTTGAGGAATTTGAGAGTAGTTTGGTAGAATCTAAGAGGGATTTTATGGATTTGGAAGTGGATTTTATGGATTTGGGAGTGGGTTTTGTGGGTTTGAAAATGGGTTTTAGGGATTTGGGAGTGAATTTTATAGATTTAGAGACAGATTTTGTAGATTAGGGATGGATTTTGTGGATGGTTAACATCTGAGTCATTTTCTGAATTGGTGTTTTGGACAAGTTGAGGGGTCAAAATATATGATGTGTTATTTGGATGGACCCCGAGAATAGACATTCTAAGTGGAGGGATCTAGAACGGAGGCGCGTGTCTTTCTGGGGCAGGAGCATTGACAGTGATGGAAAATTAGCCAAATCTCTAGTACGTTCATCTCCTCCTGAAACATTTCAAATTTTCTTGCGAGTTCAGCAATCATCTCACTTTTTTCTAATATCACAATGTCCCTGATGTCAACGCATTCTCCTCGTCACTTCTAGTCATATTTGAATGATGGTTAGGGGACAGGATTTATGTACTTTTAATCGAGTGAAGTAAGGATGTTCTGCCAAATTCTTCATCATAGAGTAGTTTTTTGTTATCTGTAATGTAAAATAACTCAAAGGCAGATGTGTTAGTTCCCATATGTGATAAATAATGCAAGATTTTTGACAAGAAATAACCACATAGAGTTGTTTTCTTCATAGGCAAACTGATCCACGAAAGCATAGTGGATAAGTTTGTCTTTGATTCAAACAAACGTACATAAACACATAAGATAGTTATATCATATAATAAATGCATATCCTAGTTGGGTGACCCTTTTAAGCCAAGGATTGGCCTAACATATTTGAAGAAACTATATGCTTTTTAAAAGCAATCCATTATCCCCAAAAACCTTCATATGTGTATATAAATGGCATGAATGCCTACAAAAGTTGAACATAAGGGATACAATTTTTAGGAAAAGGGAAAATAACATGAGAAAAAAAACAACATTCTGCGTAGGGGATAGGAAATACTAGTTCCTGAATGCTCTTTTATCGGACTTCGCTCTCTTAGTTTAGCTTGATTCAATTTATCCCACAATTGGTCTATGATTGAGGGATCCTTACATAAAAGTAAGCAAAGCAAGCCTTATCCTAACCCCAAAGGATAAAATATTGGATTACATAAACATATATTTTTTCAACACATAAATATGATTCGTCTGTAATTGACTCGGGGTCAATAGACGCAGGACAAATTTTCTAATGGGCCCAATACCCCCTTGGGTATTGGGTCATCCTAGGCTTATACCTAAAAGGGTTTTGGTTTAGCTCTATTCTAGGAGTCTAGAGTGGGTTTGAGCCAGGTTCACAAGTGAATGACTCGGGTTTAAAAATACAAACAATGAACAGATGCCTCACGTGCTAATAAACTGTCGTATTTCTAACATTTTATTTAGAGTTGAACAACAGGGTCCAAGACATCCAGAAAACCCCAAAACATTTTTAATAATCATCATGCGGGATTATTCCATGAAATACAATAGTTAATTTTTACGAAATTGAAGCATATAAGCACATAAATAGTTTTAACACTATAACAGTTAGTTAAAAGACAAATTCAAATATTTGGTTAGAACCTAGTTAAATATCTCCAACAGAGTCGCCAGTTCTGTTTTTCGGAAAATATGACTTTTAGAGTTGCCACTTAATTTATTTAGGAAAATTAAGAAAACCTCTATACATTATTTAAATGATTTAAAACAGAAAAAGATCATTTAAATTTAGAAAGTCTAGGTAAGCAGTTCTCATTAATATTTTAGGAAGGTTTTTAAGGCACCTAAAATGTCTACTAAATTGCAGTTATTCGGACTGTTTGAAAATAAATACTAAAAGAAAAGTTGCTTTTTTGAAAAAAAGAAAAGTTGAAACAAACTTATTTAAAAATCAATTTGATGACTTAATAGGGAATTTAACTAAGTCTAAGTAAATAAAATAACAAATAAGCGCGTAAAGGGAAAAGGACAAAAATAGAAGACTTAGGCTCGTATGCCCAAATCCATCATCCCTGTCCTAATCTAATTTGAATTTTGGCCCACTTGTACTTGTCCTAATCTAAATATAGGGCTTTTGGTCCATAACCTGTCCTAAACTATTTTTTCCGGACCTTTTGGCCCAAAATCCGCTTTACCTGTATTAATCTACAACTTTGGCTTCGAGGCCTAAATAAATGAATAATGGAGTAAATTAATGAATAAACAAATATACAATAATAGAAAAAGAAAACAAATAAACATGAGACTTTCAAGTCTCTTAACCGCTTCAATGATGGAATTTTAACCCATTCTTCTTTCATATCCTTGCATTAATACAAAACACGCTTGACTTTGGACTTAGCTTTGAGGTGGACTTGAGGATATAGGATTTATTGGCCCCTTGAATGCCAAAAAGGGAAAAGTCCACTTGGACCTCGAGCGGATTTTCCATGCCAAATAAAGAGAAGGATTAGAGTTTTATTTGTAATAAGAGTAATTAATTTGATAAAATAAATACAAAACACAATTGATTCAAACCAAATAAAATCTTGAACAAGTTCATACTACACATGGGATTCCATTTCCATATTTCAAATAATCACAACAAGGTTTAATGTTCTTACTAATCCATAATACTAACTCGGAGTATTTCACAGTTTAAAAGATGCATTTTGAAAGAAGAAAAATAAACTGATAGGGAAACATGTGGGGAACAAAATAGATAGGATTGACATGCAAGTTAGTTAAACAATCACCATTTAGACTATCAAAAGAAAAACTCATAAATCAATTCATTCTTCACAGGTAATATCTTAGTACTTGCTCAAAATACAATGTTGTGTACCAAAGAAAAATCATGAAAGCACCTCACAAGTCTTATATCAAAATTTTGTTGTTTTGATTACTTATTGAATTATTGAATTGTTACATTCAGTATGCATACCAAGATGAGATTTTAGGTTATGGTGGGACCTTATGAATAATATGCTGGTGCTATACTATTGAGCTAATAGCAATATAATGGTCTTTCTTTATAGTGTATAAATACTGTTGTATCCATACACTTTGATTTGCTACCTATTTGTGTAGGAAAACTGATACATATAATCTTTGGGATCAGACCAAACAACACCAGTACCTTTAGGCTCTGTGAGTGCTGATATAAAGTAAATACACCATAAAAATTTAAAACAACCATATGACCCTTTTCTAGATTTTGATAGAGATAGTTTCACCGATAGCCCGAGACAAGATAAAACTAAAGAATAAACCACCCAACCACCAACGCTGGACTTCACAAAGAAAACATAATGATATAGCATAATCTTGTCCTCATCCCTTCTTGGTAAATCCAAATGAATTTTCGAGAGTCAAGATAATTTTTCGGTATTCCCAAGACTGATGCTACATTATTAACATAAACCTACCATTCCTATTGACCTTGTAGGTCAAGTAAGATTAGGAAGGCAGAACTTGGAATAAGAATTAAACACAGGCAGGGATACATAAACTAAAATCAGAGCTAAGAAAAGAAGTTAAAGCAATACTTACGCCGAGATGATGAGTCAATGCTAAAACACGACATATACGAATAAAAGATATATTGAATCTTAACACAACACATGAGTTCCAAAACAAGGATTAACAGGCAGAAAATTAAAGTTATACAACAATCTAAGAAATAAAAAGAAAATAAGAGATACGAAGTTACACAATGAATAAATCATCTCAAACAAACCAACATCATTTGTAATATAAAAAGGGAACCCTATAGCCTTTAAGGCTTATACAACAAGAAATTCCCAGCATTTCTACAACTACTAATGACACCATTAAAAGCTAACAGATAAACAAAAAAGAAGAAAAAAATACCAAAACTAAAGGGACAAAATATCATTTTTTTAGAGCAGCAAAACAATTCTTTGAGCTACCATTGGACTCCACCACCACCAAAAATCGGTCCTTCGAGAATTTTGATCAATCGACAGCTTCTAAAATTTTTACTAAAAATAAAAGTTTTATTGATTTTTGCTAAAAAACGGCTTTTCACCCCTTGATACTTGGTGTTCTTCTCCCAAATGAGATATTTATAGCACAAAAAATGAGAAGGTCCATTTTAAGCTTTACTGATGTGGGACAAATGCAAATCAAAGAGCAATTCGGGAAATTTTCAAGGGAGATATTTTTAAATTTGAATTCAGAGTCTTTCTACTGCTTGTCTATTATACCAATTTGTGAAATCGAATCCAAAATAGGGTAAGATAAATTGTGGGGAATTTTTAAGAAAAAAATGAAATTCCTAATCCAATCAAACATACCTATATATGTACTAGCACCGTACGAAATTCGTGGTGGATATAACTATTTTATAGACACGTTGTCAAATTTGGAATCTTGTAGAACTCAAATAGCTCAACAATTATGGGTGGAGGTAAAGCAGTAGAGATATATGCAAAAAGAAGAGAAAAATTGATCAAATTTTGTGCTTCATCGGGTCGGGTAATCGAGTTCTGGGTCAATTTTGCATTGGACTGATATTATCGACATTGAGTTTGGGGCTGTTGGTCAATGTTGTCATTGGTTCCCTTTGCTGTTTTGTCGTTAATTCGTATATAGAAGAAAGGGGGTTTAAGCTGGGTTAGATCTGGTTATTGGGCTGGGGTGTTAGTTTGGTGTTGGGTTGAAATTATTGTTGTGTTAAATTGGGCTGGTTAGTTAGTCTGTTGTTTGTTGCTAAAGAAGATACAAAATAAGTCGAATCTCTCTGATTTGGAGTGGGCTGGGGCAGTATTGAGGCCTGGATGAATTGGGCTGGGGCAATATAAAGGCCTGGATGAATTGGGCTGCTGTGTATTTTAATTATTGGGGCTGAAATTGGGAATTTAGGATTAATAATGGGTAAATTAGGTCAATTTTGGGGTTATTTAAAAAAAAAATAACTCCAATTATATTAGGAATTAGCTAAATCTATTTTAATTTAGACCTAATTAAAAATTAATTGGCTAATTGCATTGCAATAAGGCCAGTTTGATTTCGATTATAGCCAAATATAATCGATTGGCCAAATTAAATTAAAATTCGATACGAATTAATACCTCACTCAATCCCGAACTTCTTGATTTAATAAAAATCAAATAAATATTTATCCAAATAAATTATTTTTGAGAGTAAATTTTATTTAGATCAAGACTTTATTCGTTAGAATTAATTTTTAAGCTTGATCAGTAATAGTGTAATTTTGATACAAATGTTCTTTTAAGTGACAAAATTTATACAATTTCGCATATGTAAGTACGAAAATATACAATCATCAATTAAATTATAAAATTAACCCAAACAAATATTTTAGAGCGCATTTATCCAAATGAAATAAATATCTTAACTTTATTAAAAATTGAAGAAACACAGGGTTAAATTTAGTCGCAGAGATCAAAAATTTGGTGTCAACACCCTCGACATAGAGTTTGGATTAATAAAACATGAATTAATGTAATAAAGGCCTAAATATGGGTTATTATGTTTATGTATGAATCTTTGATGGGTGTTTTGTGTTAGTATTACTCCATGATGGATTGTAATATGAATTATGTGATTATAGACGACGATAAAGAGATTATAGAAACTTATAATCTAATAATTATCTTTAATAACTTAAAAAGGATAAACTTGATATGTGTGTTTGAAACATATAATATGCATGCTAGAGTGTAGTTATGGGAATGGATTATGAGAAGAGGTGGCGTTAAGACTTAAGAGCTTAACGCTAAGTTAGAATAAAGATTAGAAAGTAAAAGTTATAAAGGTGTACGACTAAAACTAGATTGTAAGTTGAATAGAGTTGAATAATTGGTTAATGGAGTAGGACCTTGAACCTAGTAATGAGTTGAATATAAAAGTTGCTTGATAATAGAGGAATTTCCGATTTTGGTATGAATAAAGAAGATTGGATTAATGAGTGAATTATTAGATTTTAGACTCCATTTGATTGAATGTGTTCTCCTAAAATGACTAGTTGAATTTAATGAATATGTCTTGATAATGCTTACTTAAATAAATTGGGGATTGATCTTTAGACACACTAATTGATGAAATCAATGATTCATATCTACTTGTGATTAAGTGTGCTAAAGTATGATTGTTGTTTACATGAATTGAATAACTCGAGTTGATCAAGTATTTGGGTGGTTGTCTATTTTTGCAATGAATACTCGAGGAATGTAATTGTTAAATGATATCCTAAGTGTTACTCACATAAAATGAGGTTATACAAATTTTGTTGACTATACAAGTATGATTGCTTATTCTCATTGTGGTTGTAATTATTTTGATATCAGTTATTATTGTGGGATGTATCAATATTTGTACATCTTCATGGGATTGGTTGATATGATTCATTGATTGCCTTAGGTACCATGCTGGTATAATACGAATAAGAGCTCGCCCCTACAGGTCAGGCTAGTAGGCAACCAGACCCTTAGCATGTGTGTACAAGATATTTATGAGTTTGTCAGTTTCTTGAGTGGACCGCATTTATGATTATTGTTGTGTTACTATTTACATTTGTTTCCATGAGTGAACTAGGTCTATGTGCTTAATTTCTAAAGATGATTTCTTGTGTCAATCCAGAATGTATGTTGATTTTCATTATTGTTTATTTATGGATTCTTGAGTTGATCCAGGTTAAATTTAGAAATGCTTAGCATATTTTTTGTTGCTATTCCCATAATTGAATTGAAGTATTAATATTATTAAAGTCATTGATTGTTGATTTGGATATTGTTGTCGAGTCATGATTATACTTATTACAAGGTTATGGTTATTATGCTCATTTATTATTATAATTAATCCAAACATTGTCTTGTAATGACTGTTGGGATTAAGCAAGTAAGAGTTACGATGTATGACATTTAATGTGAAGGGTGATGTATGCTTAATGAGATTAAATGTGAAAGATAAAACAAAAGTATCAATGGTACATATTGACTACTAAAAATGGATTAGATATAACTAAGTCTGTAGGAACAACAATGGTATATCTTATGTAACACAATTGGATGAAAGTGATTTTGAATTGTATATAAGTTGTCATGCTTTCTTTCCGTGATTTATATTATTTCTTTACGTGATCTAATACTTGTCAACCAATGATACCTACTAATACGTGTTGTTTGTACTGGTACTACTCTTGCTATACCATTTTGGGATATAATATAATTGCAAAATTAGTTGATATTTCTCAGGTAACATGGATAGTGATCTCCAACAGCTTCTACTCCTCTCATTCATAGTAAAAATTGTGTCGAGTCTTATATTTATCAATTAGAAGCTCTTGTATCTGTTTAACTGGGTTCTCGAGAAGTTTATTTTGCATTTATATAAGTTGAAAAATCTATTGTAATAAGGACTTGGGTGTTTTGTTACTTATTTTTAAATTTTCACATATCTTGTTGAAAGGATGGAAAAGAGTTCTTATATACAGGTGGATTAAAGTAGGTGTCCTTACGATTTGATGATTAGGTCATGGCAGTATTAGTTAACTTTCAATAACAGGGAGTTCGAAGATTCCAAATTCAATAGTACTGGGAAACCAACAAATGAAAGTTATTGCATTTAACTGCAAACCAACAAGGAAATCATAAGATGCATGGACCTCAAGAATAAATTAAGGACTACAAAGTACGTCCAGATACTTAATGACTGAGTGGTCAGAGTTGGAGACCGTAAAAGACTCCTATGGATAGAACAAGTGATGAAAAACAAACCGAAAAGCAGATGACATTGGGTTCGAAATCGAAAGGGCATCATGCGGAGGCTTAAAGTTTGCAAACAAAGATGGTAATAATTCAGATGAAAAATAAAAATATACTAAAAAGATATAGTATTAATATGATTCGGTCAAATGACCTACATATGAAAAACTAATAATGAAAAACATAAAACCTATTGGAAGAAAATCCCCCCTAAGTAAAACTCTTAAACGACTACATTATGGATGCTACTGTGTTCTGGTATGAGAAGAAGAGTCTTCTATTTATAGAGTTCCAAAATCTTTCCTCCAAGAAAGAGGTTAATCAAATATGGAAAAGTTTTATATTTTTCCTTTAGAAAAAGTAGAAGTAATTATGGTATAACTTTTATTTTACTTCTAAGAAAAGTAAAACGTAAGTTTGGTAAGAAAATCAGGGAAAAACCCTAAAAAATCTCCACTTTTTGACTTAATTTTCTTGACATAATTTGATCCACCTTCTTCGCATGTATGATCTTTGTTATTCACATGATCTTCATCACTGTTGCTTGTCATGGTTAAAAATAAGATTTAAAATATTATGGTTAAAAGTAGATTAAAATAAATATTTTATTTTTATTTTTAAAGATGCAGCAACGGGATTGTTGAAATATGCTTAAAACTTCTTCTCCACATGTAGCTAAATAAAATCATCATCATCACCAAATTGGTTGCATCTTAATTTTGAAACCACTTTGAATATGTTTAATATCGTCTCACCATACCATTGGACCTTTGACCCATAAGCTTTGATACCACTTATTGGGTTAGAAATCGAGAGAGCGTCATGTGGAAGCTTAAAGTTTGTAAATTATGAGATGATAAATCAGACGACAAAGAAAACTATGATAAAAATATTTATTAATATGATTTGGTCAAACGACCTACATATGAAAAACTAATAATGAAAAATATAAAACCTATTGGGAGAAAATCTCCTCCTAAGCAAAACTCTTAAACGACTATATTGTGGATGCTACTGTGTTTAGTATGAGAAGAAGGGTCTTCTATTTATAGAGTTCCAAAATATTTCCTACAAGAAAGAGGTTAGCCAAATAAGGAAAAGTTTTATATTTTCCTTTTAGGAAAAATAAAAGTAATTATGGTATTATCTTTATTTTTCTTCTTAGAAAAATAAAACTTAAGTTTAGTAAGAAAATTAGGACAAAAACATAACAGAGGACTTACCTGGAGCTAATGTCAGCAAAGAAATGGATATCAACATCCATTCATAGAGTTTTCTGGAGCATATCGATACAAAAGTCAAAGGAGAAGAGAAGAACAAAGATGTCCAAATGAAGATACTACGGAGTCTCTAAGAATGTGTAGAAGTTTTCAAATTAGAAATGCACTAGGTAGCATGAGGTTCCAAATTCCACTTACACTTACAGTACTGACTTTTATTTTAGGTTGTTTTGATTCATTGAAAGACTTTTGATTAATTATTAAATAAAGCTGGGAAGCCGGATCAAAATGTAAATTAAAATAGATAATGTATAAAGAGAAAGGATTGTATCTTCCCATAAAAATAATATTATTATCTGATATGTTATTGATTCATATATGCACTTAAATGCTATATTATGAGTCCATATACGCCTTAGCGTTATAAAAGTAGCTCAAATTTATCATTTCTGCATTAATTATGTTAATTGTAGTGAAAGTAGCATGCTAACTCACCACACCAATCTTACCTTTTCCATCACTATCTAAAGTCACCAATACATTTACCATATATAGTTATCTACCATTAACATCAACACAAAGGAAAGTTAAAATTAGAGCCAGTGGTACGGATACTCAACTTATGGTAATCGTGCATGATAGTTACTCAACTTTGTTTTATCTTTTAAAAGTCATTCAATTTTATCTAGTTAGCTTTCATGATCATTTTATCCAGAAATATAATTTTGGATTAAGAATTTCTCTTTTGATGTAATTAGTAAGAAGCTAAGTTCCGTTCTGTACCTATTTAATGAAGTCACAACTATAAATCTTTTACTAAAAAATATTTTAAAAATTAAAATTCATTTAAAACTCAACCGACTCTATTATGTCGATTTGACCTACTTAATGAGTTAATATAATAAAAATAACTCTAAACTTTAATATCATTCACTCCCTCCATTCCAAAAATATGGCCTATTCTATTTCTTAGTACATTTCTAAAAGAATGATCCTTTTTATTTTTTGGCAATACTTTCATTTCAACTTTTCATGTGGCATATTTAAGATCATAAGATTAAAAGATATTTTGATATATTTGACACATTAATTTAAGGCTATAAGATTCAAAAATATTTTTTATTTTTTAAAACTCTGTGCCAAGTTAAAATATGTCATTCTTTTAAACGGAAAGAGTAATAAAAAAGATAATAAGAATTTACAATTGGGGCTAATAATCCAATACTAGTCCAGTGGATTCATTGAGTTCTCAAGCTTATTCACCTTATTCACTTCTTGATTAAACCTCTGTATAGAGTGCTTTCATGAGTAACAAATTTGAAAAAAAAAATTAAATTAGAATTTGGGGTATGGGAAACTTGATATAGTGATTTTTAAGTTTAGAAGAAGATGTTGTAGGCAAGAGATCTCATGAACATGAAATATGGTGGCAGCCAAAATTGAAATCAATACAATTATGAAATGATAACTGGACTACATTAGGAGCTTTATATTCCATCACATAGGAGAATTTTGAGTGTGATGATAGATATCCTAATGTGAGAGATATAGTTAAATATGGGGAATGGGATGAAGAGAGGATCAATGACATTCTACTCCTAGATTTGTCTAACCATATTGTATACAAAATTAAGCCCCAAACAAATACTGTAGGATTAAATAAACCATTCTTGATGTTATATGTAAAGGATAATTTATAGTCAAATTAGCATGGCAATACATAAGATGGAAGGAGCAACCCAATAAAATCCTTGAGGAAATTTGGTGAAATTTTTGCCTTTCAAAATTTTATTTTTGTTTGTGGAGATTATGGAAATTCAATATTTCATTGAAATATAGAATACTAAGATGGCTTATATTCGCCCATTAAGATGTTGTTGTGGCAATCCTAACCAAGGACTATGTGATCAGAGGTAGATTTATGCACCTCAGTGTTGTTATCTAATCTTATTTAGCCTTGTTTTGAGGACTGTTTGTGTGCTTAATGTATTAATAATGATATAATTAAGTATCTAAGTGTTAAAGTACTTGATTAAAATGTTTAAGGTATTTTTCAAACAAGGCTGTAATTAATTTGAGCACTTAGAGTTTAGTCGAGAAAACTAGTGTTACTAGCTTGAGCTATGTGTTGTTCTAGTTCATCTCGATGGATTCTAGTATGTGTAATGAGTTACTAATGGTATGATTGTGTAATTATATGTGAAAAACTTATTTATAGTGTTTAAGGTTCGATTAAATCAAGCCAAGAGTCAAAACTAAGTTAAAGATCAAAAGGTCAAAACTAGCATTCTTAGCTTAAGTTTCTAGTTCACCGTCTTGGATTGTGTGTTGCTTTGAGCTCTAATTCGTGGAGTGTTAATTCTATAGGATTCTTGGTGAGTTGATGATGATGATATATGGAAGATACAGAAGATGGAAATCAATTGAAACAACACCACAAGGTTTGGAATGGATGGACGATAAGGTTTGACGTAAAACGGACACTTTGGAGTCATTAGCGCGATACAGACCTTAGTTCATATAAAAAATTTGTCCTCCTATAAATAGGACACTTAAACATGATGCTAGACTCCTTGGATGACCTTGAAACTTTGAGGGAGGCTAGAAAACACTTCAAATAAGGGTTTTCTTTCTTTCCTTTATTTTTTTTTATGAATTTTATCATGTATTCATCTATCATGATTATAGTTATGTCCATGAGTGGCTAAAAGCCCTTTTTGGGGTTATGGCCAAGAACATGAGTTCCATTATTATAAATTGATTTGGTTTGGATGGTTTACTGTATTTGGTTGTTTATCTATCCTTGTTACTGATATTTTAAGGATTCACGACCCTTAGTATATATTCATTATTATCTTGTGATCTCGGAATGATGAACAAGCAGATAGAACTGGTGTAAATATAATAAGATTGTAATCTTATACAAAATAAATTTATAATTTGTACTTAGCATAGGATTTGAAACACCTTGGCTTTGGACCCTTAGAAAATTTCCTAAATTGAGCATTCTGGACATCATACGACTTGTGTATACTAGTCGTATGATGTGGTACAATTTAGAGTCCCTCCACTCCTATGTTGATCAGTGTGGTTTGGTTGGTTTGTCCAAGATATGAGAAGGCATCATACTAGTCGTATGTTGGGGTACTAGAAGTATGATGCCAACTGTATGATGTCCCATATCTAGCCTAGATGATTTTATTCTACCCAAGGTACGATTCTATGGTACTTTTCATATGATAGGGTATGATTTGGACCTTATGGTCATATGCTGGATAATGTTGGGGTCCAAGTTGATGCCTAGGGTACTAGTGGTGGGTACTACTCATATGATAGGGTGCGGTTTGGGTAAGGTTGTCGTACTTTCCTGCGCATATGTTTTCAACTTTTAAGCTAAGGACATTTTGGATATTTCACACCCTAAAATCCTTAAGTACGTAGATCTTAAAACATATTGTGGCCTATCATAACATACTTAAAATCAAAACATATCAAAATTCTCTCTAAACTCTCTTTTAAGAAAATTAGGGCTAGGGTTCTTCAAAGGTGTTCATCTAGAGGCTCAAGAGTCAAGTTTCTTCCATGAATCTTTTTGAATAAGAAATGTGACTCTTTCCTCATTGTTAGTTCATAAATATCACGTGTTTTAAAGAGTGATTATGACTCTTAAATGGTGGTTTTGAAAACCAAAATTTAGGGTTTTGTTGCATATGGTTGAGTATTATTTACTCTTGGTTTAACTTGTGTTTATACATGTTTTTGGTGATGGAACATGTGGGTTCTTGGTAATTATGGTTTAACAAATGGGTCATAGTAACCCTAAACTTGATAAATTTTACTTTGGTTTTGGTCATAGTAATGATATGCCCTCAAAGTGATTGTGAAAATGCCTAAGAGAATAAATTAGTCACATGTTAAATGGTGTTTCGAACTAAGGCATTTTCCTAATGAATATAATTGGTTGGTAAATGGTTTTGTGAAGGAATTGTTGTCCATGTAATGATTTAAATGGTAACCTTGGTGGTTAATTGGGTTGATGGGTTTGAGTCCCTAAACACTAACTTGATTTATGTATTTTTTAGACAATGGGTTCGAGTCCTTAAACTTTAAATTGAATAAGTGTCCTTGTGGACAATGGTTTTGAGTCCCCAAGTCAAAAGAATGATTAGTTGATTGATAATAGTAATGGCATGTGGTATACTTGCAAGTAGTATTTGTATGACGATACCAACGAAATGCGTTTGGTAAGTAATTGATTAATGGTTATGTATATAAATTGATAGTTTTAAATTGGGCTTTAAAGCGGGATATGTAGCCGGTCCATGAAAGTTAAGTTTGAAGGACTAACACTAGAAACCACACTAGCCAGTGCTAGTGTCTTATGATTGGGTGGTTCGATTCCCCTGAATGAACATATAAAAGGGAGGTTCAAGTCCCCATTACCACGTGTATTAGAACTTAAGTCACCTTGATTATGCTGGGAGGTTTGAGTCCTCCATATAGGCATATACGATTATGGATATTCTCTTGTTCGTGTGGTTAGACGCATGGGGGCCCTTTCACCTAGGGGAGAGCTTGGCCTATATAGCTCGTGGGTGCCTTGTTCTATGATGATCATGCTACACAACCCAAGTTAATAATTTCAAAGTTCATGCTAATCTTGTTTCCTACCCTGATGTAGTATATATATATATACATATTTATATATGTATGTATGTATATAATTATATATATGTATGTGTGTATTGCATTGGGTATATGCATCAGTGGATTGGATTTGAACTGTTGGCATTATTTTATTCTTAACCTTGAGATACATGCTAGCACTCCAACTACTAACCATCTTTGACATTATATCACCATGCGATGTAGGTGTTGGTCATACTACACCTCCTACTCAGTGATTAGACTTAGGAATAACTTGTGTTGACTTGAAGTGGTGAGATTCCATATGTCAGAAGGCTCCATTTCTTGTTTTTGGTTTCTTATGTTTTCATTGGTTTAGTTTTGGACATCAATTTTGTCTATGGTCGATAGCATGTCCTGACCAGATATTGTTTGGACTTTGGACAGAGTCTTTGTGAGACTACTATAGGTTAGTATGAGAGGTGTCAGTAGTGGTGTGAGCCTTGGCATTGGTATTGGTATTAGGGTTGATACCTTATGACTGTATTTAATTTATGATTGTTCCATTTTGTAATGGTATGGATATAGACTTGGTTATTATTTTTGCTTGGTTATGGTTGTTGGTTGAGCATTGGATGGTTAGACTTATCTGGGTTGGTCCTGTTCTTGGACCTATCCCAAATCCTTTGTGTTGATTGATCACTCTTTCATGTTATATGTTTAGAATTTATCCGACTCAAGGTATATATTGGTTGGTTGGATTGGGCTAGTGGGGCGATCTCCGATCCTTGTTGGGCTTGAGATGCCCATTGCGACAAGGCCCTGGTTCTGGTTGTGTCAGGAATATACCTAAGTGACCTATTTGGTTCACTTACGGGATAAAATATGAATGCAATTAACTTAGTTCTGACATCCCCGCTCAATGATATAGTTGTGGGTCTAATGTAGACAGGTGACTACAGGATCAAAAGACCATAGTCATAATATCAATCCTGTGAATCAACAACCAAGCTAAGTAACATAACCAATGAATTTTAATAACATAGTATGATTGTTCGTAGAGTATTAACCCTAGGTTACTCTCATTGATTGTCCAGAACCTTTACTTTTTTCACATTGTTTACTTTACTTTAGTTTTAACTCTCAAACTCTCGTGGTTACGTTTGCACTAATTTAATCTCATTAGAGAAATAAAATTGGATAGTTGTCAACCCAAGTCTCCAAGGGATTGATCTTGTCTTGTAAAAGGATACTATATTACATGGTGAGACAACGTACACTTGCATGTGTGCTTGGGCGCAACAAACTTTTGACACCGTTAGTGGGGGCTTGTAATTTGGCAACTGCTTTAGTTTTAGTTTTACTTTTTGGATTTCTTTGGTGATTCTCACTTGATCATGGTTCTGACTTTGAAGGAAATAGGGTTACAGACTAGTAAATAGGCAAGTGATAAAGAGTTGGTTGAACTTGACCCTGAGCCTGAGCAACGCTTACACCAAAGGAGGAGCGAAACAGTCCTTCTCAATGGCATCTCACAAATCAATAAAGAACAAGATATTCCTGCCCCCATGGTTGAGGATCCACCATCTGCAGGATAGTTTAGAAAGTGGCAATCCCACTTGCAACAAATTTGACTTCCTCTATTAAAAAACTAGATTTTGGAGGTAGATTCAAGCTGAAGCAGAACATGGTGATGCTCTTTCATAGAAGTGGAAAATTCATTAGGCTATCACATGAAGATCCATAAGTACACTTTCTGAATATTTTGAAGATTAGTGACATATTCATCTCTATGGGTGTGTTGATTGATTATTTAAAACTTACACTTTTCCCTTTTTCACTGTTGGGGGAAGTGAATAAGTGGTTGAATGCTGCCCTGACAGATTCAATCACAACATGGGATGAATTATCCCAGAAGTTCCTCATCCACTTCTTTCCATCTGGCAAGACTGTGAGACTTTGTAGTGAGATTTTCATCCTCAAACAGAGGCCAGATGAGAACCTTTATCATGTATGGGAGAGATTCAAGTCTCTTGTTTGGGATTGTCCATATCATCAACAATTCAATCAGGATTAGCTCACACCTTTATTGAAGGCCTTGACTATAACACAAATATTTTGGTAGATTCAGCTGCAGGTGGTCAGGCTCTGGAAAAGATTTATGATGAGCTATATAAATTGTTGAACAGGATTGCACAAGGAAATCCGGATTGGCATGGTGATGCCTCAAGAGGCTCTATAAAAAAGGCTACAAGCATGATTGAACTTGGTAGTATTACAACCTTAGATGCCCAACTATCAGCTCTGCAGAACAAAATATGACATAATTCAGCAAGTTGGGTGTGAAATAGTTCAAGCTTAGGTGAATGCAGTGCAGCAGACTCCAACATGGAATGAGGTTTGTGGCAATAGTGGCCACTCTGTACATATATGTGGTGTGAATTCTGAGTTAGTCAATTTTGTGCGTAATTCTCAAAGGACAAATTATGGTAATGCCTACAACCAAAAGTGGCAGACTCGACACCAAATTATTCGTGGAACAATAATTAGCGAATTCATCAGCAACAAAACACACATGATAGTAACATAGAGACATATTAAAGAAAATCATGGCCACCCAAGAACAGATGGCTGTTGAACTAAAAAATTAGCTAGTACTTCAAAAGCAGTTGGAGTATCAGTTAGGAAAAATGCAGTACACACAAAATAACAGGCCTCAAGGTGGTTTTCCAAGTGACAATAAACCTCCTAAACAGGTAATGAGAATCATTTTAAGGGGTGGAAAATAGTTGATTTACAGACCTCTAATGACAAATAAGGAGGTAGATATAGAGTTGATTTCTCAACCAATTGCAGACAACATTGTTGATTATTTCGAAAAGTTAGAGTACCCAAAAACAAAAATTACTGAGAAAAAGAGACCACCACCACCATTTCCACAGAGGCTAAAAAAATCTAAGGAGGATGCATGCTTCAAAAAGTTCTTTGACACGTTCAGATAGCTTTACATTAACCTTTCTCTTTCTGATGTTTTGCAGGGAATGCCTAAGTAAAATAAGTACTTAAAAGACACAATAAATAATAAAATTAAGCTGAAGGATGTTGAGATAGTAGCACTCACTGATGAGTGTAGCTCTATGGTGATACAGAAGATGCCTAAAAAGCTTAAGGACCCTGGGAGGTTCACTCTCCTCATTTAGATTAGTAATAATGAGATGGTCCATGTACTGAATGATTTAGGGGCCAGTATCAATATGATTCCCCTATCAATGTTCAATACTTTGGGTTTGGGGAAGTCAAGACCATGCTCTGTGGTACTCCAAATGGTAGATCAAACTATAGTCCATCCTGAAGGAATCATTGAGGACATTTTCATCAAGGTTGGTAACTTTATTATCCCTACTAATTTTATTATTTTGGATTATAAGGTAGATGATAGGGTGCCGATTATCTTAGGACGTCCATTCTTGGCGACGGAAGGAGCATTAATATATGTGAGAGAAGGTACACTCTTAATGAGTTTAGATGCTGAAGAGGTGGTCTTTAAGGTTTACAAATCACTCAACATACTATCCCCTTACAAATATTTATGCATTATTATAGTAATGGAAGTGGATGAGTCTGGGTGTTTGAGCTTAATCCACCAAAGACCTCTTTGAACTTTCTCATTGAGCTCCCAAGCCACCAATACCTAAGACCAAAGTGATGTTGATTGATAATCCTGAAAAGGCTATTGTTGAAAAAGCTATTGACCTAGAGAGTTCACATTCAAAATGTTAGAAACAAATAATAAGATGGCCTCTAAGTAGGAGGAAAAGGATGAAAGAAAATAGTTAAGTGTGATGTTAGGTCATGCCACGACACTAAATTAGGTGCTGCTTAGGATGCAATCCAAGTTAAGGTAGGTTTTATTTTTAGTATTTTAGTTTTTACTTCATGTAGTTTTTGTTTTTGTTGAGTCACAGGATTATGGAAAGTCCGAGTAGAAAAACCTAAGCTAAAGAGTATGGCAAAGACTGAGTGTGGGGTCTCTGGACCCTCTTAATATATAAAGATGCTACTATCTAGGCTTAGAGGTCTCAGGGAGTATTATACCTCTACTTTTAAGTACACTTTAAGGACAAAGTAGATTTTTACATGTAGGGTAGGGAATTCCCATTGTTACGGGTGAAATGATGTTGTAGGGTCTTGAGTCTTAGTTGTATTTGTAGTTTTTCGGTAAATTTGAAACAATTACAAAAGGATTTTATCTTTTTAGTTTTTAGTTTATTTGGTTCAGTCTAGTAGGTGCATACTTCACCCACCTTGTGGTTGCTCTTTTTGGTTATTTTCCTTAGGCGTGCCCCTTAAACCCAATATTCTTAGGAGTAATTTTTAAAACTTTTGTGTTAGAAATAAGTGGGATATTCTTATTAGTGATATATGTGATTGTATGATTCAAGATTTTTGGTTGTAAAGAGAATGTTGATTGTGTGAATTATTACTTTTGACACTCCTAGGCTCTAGTTTATGACTATTGTACTTGTTGGCTTAATGTTGAATTCATGTGATTGTTTGGTTAAGAGTTTATAATTATCATACTTGAGTTGAGCACATTCCATGTGTGTGAGAGCTTTTATGTATTCCTTGTTATACTTGATGTCTAGAACTTGCCTGGTGTGTGTGCATAGTGAAATAACGAGTGTGGGTTTTAGAGATGATATACACATTTCTTTGATAACCAGGTTTCATACACTTTTTACCTACCCTTTTTCATAATCTTAGTTTATCCCATTGATCCTTTATCTTATTTTCTTTAGCATCCTCATATATAGCCTGTATCCCTTTCTTTAATTGACTATAACTTAATCCAAAGCTCCTAAGAGATTTTGTGAAAATTTAATAAGTTAAGGAGTTTTAAATTAAAGTAGGAAAATTTTTAAAGTGAAGTCCCAAAGAAATAGCTATTGGTGTTGAAAATTGATATGTGTTGTGGTTGGAATTGTGTAATAAAAAGAATAAAGATTGTTCAAATTGAATAAGACGTGAATAGAAAACTCCCACCATAGTGTATGTGAATGAACGTAATGATATACGGGCAAGACAAAATATGTGGGTAGATAGAAGTGATGAAATTGGTTGTTTAGAGAGAAATCTCAAGTGATATATGTGATATATTAATGCACTTAGGGAAAATAGTCATTATTCTTGGAAAAAATAGTCCTACCTTTCCTTTAGCCTATATTACAACCCTTAAAGACCTACTTGATCATGAGCTTTAACATTCTGATATTAGTAGAGTACTACACAAGAGTAAGCTTATGGTTAATGTTGTGCAACTTGTGAATTCTTTGTGAGACTAAGCGTAACTTGATTCTTGTTCCCATTCTATGATAAATTTCTCCTATGTGAGTGAGGGTAACTCTCTTGTGGTGAGGGAACATATTTGATGATAGTTGGGTGAGTTGTGTGATGTCTTTGATTAAGAAATATGTATGAGTTTGCCAACTTGGTGAGTCAATTCTCGAGGCTAGGATGTTTGGGAGTAGTGTTCTTGAGCTTTCAATTGTGTTTATAACATGCTAAGCGTAGAACCTTGGATTCTATGTAGTCATTGTGGTACTAGCTTGAGTGTCTTTCTTGTAGTAGAAATGTGGATTCTCCTCTGATTATGATGCTTAGAGTAAAGATTTTTTCGAGGATGAACAAGGATTTAAGTGTGGGGTTGTGATCTAAGGTGGATTTATGCACCTCAGTGTTGTTATCTGGGATTATTTAGCCTTGTTTTGAGGACTTTCTATGTGCTTAATGTGTTAACAATGATATAATTTATCATATAATTGTTAAAGTACTTAATTACAATGTTTAAGGTTCTTTTCAAACAAGTTTGTAATTAATTTGATCACTTTGAATTTAGACAAGAAAACTAGGTTACTAGCTTAGGTGTTGTTCTAGTTCATCTCAATGGATTCTAGTGTGTGTAATGAGTTCCTATTGGTATGATTTTGTAATTATGTGCGGGACAACTTTTTTTTATAGTTTTTAAGGTTCCATTGAATCAAGCCAAGAATCAAAACTAAGTTAAAGATCAAAAGGACAAAACTAGCATTCTTAGCTTAAGTTTTTAGTTCACCGTCTAATTCATGATGTTTGATGCTATAGTATGCTTGGTGAGTTGATAAAGATGATATATGGAAGATTCAAAATCTTTAAATCAAGAGAAAACAAAACAAGGATTGGAATGGATTTACAAAAGCAATGGACAAGATTTGACATAAAACGGACACGTTGGAGTCATTAGCGCAACGCGGACCTTAGTTCATATCAGCAATTTTGTCCTCCTATAAATAGGACACTTAAACATAATGCTATACACCTTGGAATACCTTGAAACTTTGAGGGAAGCTAGATAACGCTTCAAATAATGTTTTTATTCCTTTGCTTTTGTTTTTTTATGGATTTTATCATGTATTATCTATGGTGATTACGGTTATGTCCATGAGTGGATAAAAGCCCTTTTCTGGGGTTAAGGCTGAGAGCATGAGTTATATTGTTATGAATTTATTTGTTTTTGATTTTTTTATAATATTTGGTTGTTTATTTATCCTTTTTATTACTATTTTAAGGATTCGCGACCCTTATAATACATCCATTGTCATCTTGTGAGCTCGAAAGGAGGAATAAGAGGACAAAACATAAGGGTAAATAGAATAATATTGTAATCTTCTATAGAATGAAGTTATAATTTGAATTTAGGATAGGAATATACCTAAGTGACCTATTTGGTTCACTTTTGGGATGAAATATGAATACTTTTAACTTATTTCCGACATCCCTGCTCAACGATGTAGTTGAGGGTCTAAGTTAGATATGTGACTAGAGGCTCGGAAGACCATGGTCATAATATCAACCCCATGAATCAAAAACCAAGATAAGTAACATAACTAATGAAGTTTAATAACATATCATGATTGTTTGTAGAGCCTTAACCCTGGGTTACTCCTATTGATTGTCCAAGAGCCTTTAATTTTCCGCATTGTTTACTTTACTTTAGTTATAACTCTCAAACTCTTATGGATATGTTTTCAAACACAAGTCTATGAGGGATCGATACTTGGCTTGTAAAAGGCCATTATATTACTTGGTGAGACCACGTACACTTGCGTGTGTGCTTGGGGGCATCACCATGTGTAACGACCCAAAATAACCTCCCAGGATGTCACACGGTGCTTAGGGATACAAGTAGCTTCAAGCTAACCCTTTGAGCCTATCACTTCTCATAATAGCTCATTCAAGAAGAAATATACAAAACATTGGCGGTTTTATATCAAATAAAAGGTAATACAAAGGTAATACTCGGTCCAAATGACCACAATACTGGAAATTTCAACATAACCACAGTCTGATAACTAGTCTGACTAAGCCTCTACTACTCCATGAACTCGAGAGCCGTTGGGCCAGGTCCCCAACTGAGTCAAACTGAACTGAAAATAATAACATAAACACTAAAATACTAAAATGTCTGAAGATAGGTCCTTGAACCATGAGGAATCACCACTGTAGAAATGTATACAAAGGTACTCGAAATCACTGACGAGGCTGGGACTGAGCACCTGAACCTACATTATAAGACAATGTAGCACATAGACGTATATGTGGATCAACACTTGGGAATGTACTGAATATATGGGGGTGTATACATTAACATAAAATAATATCAATACTTTTTAATCAAATCATACATGCAGATAGGAATAACTCACATGGCTTGAATAAGTCTAAAATGTAAAGCTCATAAATTGTGTAGAATGAAGCATCTAACACAAATCTCGTGAGTCATTATACTTTGTCTTTTAAATCTATGCTTTCCTCTTATTCTCATTACTCAAAGGATGAAGGAAGCTTTAAACAATAATTTCAAATCATGCATATGTCTCATGGAGAGTAAAACTTCTTTATTTCTTAAGAACTTATAACTCTTTTGAACTCAAGCACTTGGAACTCAGAATCATATGACTTTGGTTTAAAATCTGATGATCAACTCTTATTAGTATATAAAACTACTTCCTTCTTTGGAAAATACTCAAAAGCAATTCGTTCACTTTAGAAAATATCTCATCTCAAAGCTTTAGGGAAAATATTCTATCTCAATGAAAAATACTTTAGTTTAGTGAGGTTCTCTTAACCGACATAAACCATGCGAGCTACATGGAGTCCAACGTCTTGTCCTCTAATGGAAGAAACCTCACGTTGGGGAGAGGCATCATACTCTTCCTAAGGAGTATAACCTCAACTTAGTGATCACTTATCTCGGCCTCAGGCCAAAAATCTCAAACCTACGGTGGCATATAGTTCTGCGGCAAGAAACTGTGGTAACTTACCCAACTCGGTGCTAAATACTACTCCTTTTAGTTTATCTCACTCATCTCATGGAAATCCACTTTCAAAATAATCTCATGGTTCATAAGAACCCAATAATCAAATTTGTAATCTCATGTGGTAGAGTGGATTTTAAAACTATATGACCATTAGGTCAAAATATTTCTCAATAATCTCAATATACTCAAATTATGGGTGCTTATAGAACAATAGTTCATAAAATTGCAAGTACCAAGTAGGGCTTAATGACCCATAATTCAATATCAAGTTAAAACTCATCATAATTCATAATAGATAGCTTATAGATTCATAATTCATGTAGAAATCTGGAAGTTATAGCAATTTGTCTCAAAATATCAACATACTCATATACTTCAATTTCTAGAACATTGAAACTCTTAAATTCTCAAAGAGTAACAACATAGGGTATAAACCCAGCTTCAATTTCTTAAGAAAACATGCAAAATCATGCTATTTGACTTTCAATTCATAGGAAACATCAAGATATGGCAATCACTAACAATGGGTGAAAAATCCTAATTCAATATCATGTAAAATCTCATAGATTGCAGAAAATTATAGTTTAAATAAGCCTTTGGGCACAAGGGTGAAAGGATTACCCATGTTAAAAAACCTACATACCTTAGATTATGAAATTGGATGAACAAGATTGCTTCAAACTCTTCTTCTTACTCTTGAGAGAGGGTTATCGCAACCCTTGAACTTGGGGAATTTAAATCTCAACTCAATTTGTAGAATCTAGGGTGAGTTCTTGGATTTCTTAGAGAAGGGTTTTAGATTTGATCTTGAGGGAGAAAACTTAGCTCTCTTGTGTTTTGGATGATGAATGAAGTCATTTGCTTCATTTGGAATATATTTGGTTGATAAAAGAGTGGAAATACCAAAAAGTCCCTTTTAAAAAAAAGACTTAAAATACTGAAAGGGGGCTGCGACGGTCGAAGCGACGGTCTATCGCTAGCCTGACGGCCCGTTGGATCGTCCGTCGCACATTGGTTAGGAAAAGAACACACTACCTCAATGTGAAGGTCTCAGTGATGGTCTGTTGCAAACTCGATGGTCTATTGGATCAGCTATCGCACATTGGCCAGGTTGAGGCCACAGTGCCTCAGTGGCGATGGTCTATCGCAGTCTTGACGGTCCGTCGTCCTGGCCATCACTCTTGGGCAATAAAAGGGAGTTACTGCCTTGGTTGTGACGGTTCGGGCGATAGTCCATCACACACTTAATGGTGCATCAACCTGTCCGTCGCACCTAGGCGGTTCCGACAACTCTCGTAAAATGGCCAAAACTTCCCACCTCGATGCCAGATTTGGACGAAATTGGTATCGTTGGAAAGCTAATTCAATTCTCTACACTATAGGAAGTAATTTTTAGGAAAATTCAACAAGATTAAAACACTAATAAATTGGGAAGTCTCTTCTCAATCTTTTAGGGCCGGAATTACACTTCACTTGCACGCTCAAGTCTCAAACTACAAGGGAACTTTGTGGGATATTACACCATGCCTCATGTATTTTTGAAGTCCTAAGCTACTAATAGGATATGGTCATATTTTTCCTCTTTTACAAGTTTTAAAATTAAAGGATTACATTTGAGGGAAGGAATTATGTTTTGGTGCTGTCACGACCCCAACATGTCACGAGATGTACCCACACTAACCCTTTGGCAGGAGAACCATTACACTCAAACTACTCATTACCAACACCTAGGCGGAAATCACCATAACTAATAATTTAATTAATAATCCCGCATCTCAAAGTGTTCCAACAATAATAGATGTGAAAACTAAAATGAATGTATAGAGACGATCGTTGGAACAATAATGTAGAAACAAAAATGAATGTCTAGAAACAATCCCTAGAATCTGAAAGTCATTGTACCAAAACCACAGTAAATGTCAATAAAAAGGTTCAATCAAAAAACAACTAAAAATATATGAGTCTGAAATAATGGACCAGACACTAAGTAAATGACTCATTGTTTCCCGAAATATAGCTCACCCTTTAGTCGGGATGCAATCTTCTTTAAAACTGAGGTTTCAATGCAATCACCAGAAAATGCACTATACACAACAAATAGTAGAGCATATTTAGTATTAGTACACAAGAAATAATGTTGTACTAGTAAGGTCATCAGCCAAGCCAAAAAATATGACCTACAATATGACACTTAACCTTGTACAATAACACCAAAGAAGTCAATCAAGTAAAAGTTAAAATAGATAACAACTCAAGTCAAAATCATAACTACTAGCATGAATCCAAGTTAGTAGACCAAACTCAACTACAATATGCTAACTATGTCTCAAATACGTAAGTAGATAACAAATAAAGATATATGAAAATTATTTTAGTTCATTTCGGACTACTCAAGGATAAATTCCAACAACAACAAGGATAATAATCATAAATTTTGGTTCACTCAAGGAACCAAATATAACAAGTCAACATATAAACTCAGTTTACTCAAGAAATCATCACACTCACCAATACCTTGTACACACATGCTAAGGGCCTTATGATTGCCACTAGCCATGACATGCAGGGGTCGAGCTCTTGTTTATGTACCAAGTCCCAAATATCTACTTCCTGCCAACCTATATCCATGAATCCCATAAAGATTTCCAAATATAGACACATCCCACAATAATGGTATAAATCCCGTGAAGATGTTCAAATTTGGTACATCCCATAATAATCGATATAATATCACAACGATCATAGATATAATGAAAATAACAACTACACTTGTACAATCAAAATGTCATTTATTATAACCTCATTGCATGTGATTAAACTTAGGATATCATTCAACCATTTGCTTTCTTTGAACAAGCATTGTAATAGCTATAAGAAGAAATAATTAATACACACACATAAATAAAGTTGCATTTCAACTATATTAAACCATTACCTACCTCAATCCAAGCTTGCACCACACTATTAAACTTGACCCATGCCTTTCCATACAATTTCTGCTTGGTTGTGGTCTAAAAATGACAGCATCATCACAATTCAGACAATAACCTAGAATATTAGAGGAATAAAACCTAATCTCATATCCCCAAGGTGAAATACATGATCATTCCTTCCATTCTAGAATTTTCTATTATCATTCCACCTTAATTCTACTAATTTCATGAATTTAATATTGATTTATAAGCATACAATTGTAGATTAACTATTTTCAACAAAAAAAACCATGGGTTTTCTACTCTATTCATCTAATTGGATAAGAAAAATCACCTAGGTCAAGTTAAATCCTCCCGAAAACTCGTAAACTAGTGATTTTAAGGATTAATAATTTAAAAACTTGTTAAAGAAAGGGTTTAACCTACCTTTACAAAGGAATATGATGGAAATTTGGTGGAAAATCTCACAAAATAGTCTCTCCCAGACCATAGACAAATGTAGGATAAAAATAATATTTTGGGATATTTTCTAAATTAATAAACACATGTCCCACGATAAAGGACCTATCTCACAATAGCTGCCTCTATATTGAGGGATCCGCCTGCTTTGGCGAGATTGACCAAGGCTAACTCCTGCTATAGGGGAAATTCCTACTATAGAGGCATAGCGGTAGTGGCCTACCACCTTGTATAATAGGGTAGGCGAGGTAAAAACTTGATATTTCTCCCAAATTTGCCATTTTTGCAATACACCCTCTTATTTTGACATCCCAAACCAACTTCTTCACGTCAAATTTCATGTCGGGAGTTCTAATATCCAAATTCATTTTCAAAAATTCCTACAAATTCCTTATCATCTTAGCTATCATAAAATTAACTCAAAATATATAACTCTTAGCTAATCCATTCTCGAATTACCCTAAACTATTCGCTTGTATTTTATCTATGACTAGGCTTGCCTACAATTTATAACTCTCAATCAAGGGAAAACCTTAACCCAAATTTTGGCACGCTAGACTTACTCATATCCATGAAAATGGTTTATTACAATAGATACCAATTTATCCATCATTTGTCTCTAAAGGATCAAACAAGACAAACGAAGCAAGTAAGAAGTAGTAAAATGCATATATCCTCAAACAAGTGAGGGTACTTGTCCCACATGTCCCTATTAGTTCCCTACATAGCTTTCTCAATAGGATGACTCTTCTATTAAACCTTTACAGACCGAATTTCTTATGTTTGCAATTTTTAAACATCTAAAAAAAGAATTGAAATTGTTTTTTCTTTAACAAAAAGATTCTTATCAACAAAATTGAATCCCATTTAATGAATAGTCCCCATCTCCATGATATATCTTAAGCATTGACATTTGGAATACCGGGTGGACTCTTGATAGGATTGGTGGAAAGGCCAACCTATAAGCTATTGGGCTAATATCTCTAAGAACCTCCAACCAACCAATATATTAATGTCTAAGGTTACCCTTCTTTCCAAACTGCATAGCTCCCTTCATAAGAGATACTATCAACGAAACTTGCTTATTGGGTTTGAAAGATATATCCCTTACCTGGCAATTCTTTTGCCTACTTTGGGCTGCCAATAGCTTTCCTTGAATGAACATGACCTTCTCCTAAGATTCCTTCACCAGGTCTGTGTATAGAGGCTTCACATCACTAATATCAAACCACCGTATGAGTGATCTACACCTCCTTCCATAGAATGTTTTGAATGAAGCCATGTCGATGCTACAATGGTAACTATTGTTTGTATGAAAACTCATACAATGGAAATTACTTATCCCAATCCCTACTAAAGCCAATAACATAGGCCCATAACATATCCTCTAGCACCTGAATAGTCCTCTTTGATAGCCCGTCAGCCTAAGGATGGAAAGCTATACTAAAATCAAGCTTGTGAATAAATCTTCATGTAACCTATCTCAAAATTTAGAGGTGAAATGTGCACCTCTATAAAAAATGATGGAAATTAGCATCCCATGAAACCTTAATATCTTTTTGATGTAAATCTTAGTTAACCGATTCGAACTGTAATCTACTCTAAATGGAACAAATGAGATGGCTTAGTTACCTTTCCACTATGACACAAATCAAGTAAAGCTACTATAAGGTCTTAAAAAGACCCACTATGATGTCCATATCTATTCTCTCCTATTTTTATTTAGGAATGGGCATCCTCTGAAGTAAACCCACAGGCCTTTGATGCTTATATTTTACCTATTGAAAATTTTGGTCTTTAGACACATACTTTACTGTATCATTTTTCATCTGGGGCCACCATTATATCTGTCTAAAGTTGTGGTACATTTTTCTTGCATCTATATGAATAGAGTATCAAGAACCATAAGCTTATGCTAGCAAACCCTAAATCAAATCACCAACCTAAAGCATACACATATTTTCTATCACCATAAACACCCTACACACATCAAGTGTGGCGTTAGAAGCTTCACTGCACACCATTTGTTCTTATCCCAAAGTTTATTCAATTTCAAATCTTTAAACTAACAAGCCTTGATTTGATCAAGGAATGTTGACCTTACCTTTATACTTGAAAACACTCCACCCTTTTTAAAAATACCAAACTACATGACATATGATTCTAGAATCCGAATCTCTCTAGCAAAGGGTCGCCTTGACACCCTCAAGCAAGCAAGAGTTCCCATACTTATTGATTTCTAGCTCAATGCATCTGCCACCACATTGACCTTGCTTAAATGATACTGGATGGTCACATCATATTCCTTCAATAATTCCATCATCTTTCTCTTCCTCAAGTTAAAACTCTTTTGGGTGAAAGTATGTTGCAAGCTATGATGGTCTATAAACACCTTCTACTTGACACCACAAAGGTATCTCTAACTATTAAGAGCAAAAACTATTGTTACAACTCTAAATCATGGGTTGGATAATTCTTCTCATGAGGCTTCAATTTCCTTGAAGTATAAGCAATCACATTCATGTTCTACATTAACACAACAACCAAAATAGAGCATGAAGCATCAGAAAACATAATAAAGTCCTTATATTCAATTGGCAATGCAATGATGGGAGATGTGGTAAAACGGGACTTGAGATTTTGGAAGATCTCTTCTCACTTGTCAGACCATACAAATAGCACTTCCTTCTAGGTCAACCTTGTCAAGTGAGTAGCAACAGAGTCAAAGTTCTATAGAAACCTACAATAATAACTTGTAGACTAATATAACTTCTAACCTCTCTCACCGAGCAAGAATGAGCCCAGATTTTGACAATATCAATCTTCTAGAGACCTATCATCACCCTTTTTTCTGAAACCATAAGCCCCTAAAAGGCAATAGAAGATAACCAACATTCACATTTGGGAGAACATAGAGTATAGTTACTTCTCCTTTAAAATATCCAAAATAATGTGAAGATGGCCGGCATGTTCCTCCTAACTCTTGGAGTAAACTAAAATATCATGAATAAAAACTACCATAAATAAATCCATGAATGACTTTAAAATGCCATTCATCAAACTTATGAAGGTTGTCGTACATTGGTCAACCTAAATGATATTACAAAGAATTCGTAATTCCCATAGCAAGTACTAAAAGCTATATTGGAAACATACTCAAGCTGAATATTTAACTGATGGTAGCCTAATCTTGAGTCTATCTTAGAGAAAACTAAAGCACCATATAACTAGTCAAAAAATCATCTATACATGGCAGAGGATACTTATTTATGATAGTAACCTTATCTAGCTGTCTATAATCATAACACATTCTCATGCAATCATCATTTTTCTTGACAAACAACATCGGAGCACCCCAAGGCAAAACACTAGGACCAATTAATCCCTTATCAAGTAACTTCTACAACCAATCTTGAGTTCCCTTAGCTCAACCAAGGCCACTTGATAGGGAAGGATAGAAATTAGGTAGTGTCTAACTCCGAATCATTACAAACTTCAATCCCCCTATGTAGAGGCATACCAAGTAAGTCTGTGGGAAACACCACCCAAAATTTTAACACCACAAGAATTGACTCAACACAAAAAGACTCTTCACTAAAATCCTATAGATGTGCTAGAAAGGTCAAACACCCTATCCTAACTAAATTCTTAGAACTAATAAAAGGTATAAATTCCACAGGTTTCTACTTATACACACCTTCTTATTATAACTTATCCATCCAATGCATCTTTACAGTCGAAGTCTTAGCATTCTAATTTAGGACAACATGATAAAAAGATAACCAAGTCATAACTAAGATGATGTCAAAATCAATAATATCCAAGATTGTTAAATCTACCCAAGTTTGGAATCATATAAACAAGATAAAACAAGTATGATACACATTAGTCACTCCTACAGAGTTTCCAATCAGTGTAGTCACATCTACACAAGAGTCAAGTATATAATAAATCAATTCCAATCCCAAGCAAAATCTAATAGATACATAAGAATAAGTGGAACCCAAATCAAATAAAACAGTAGCCATCCAATCACAAATAAGAATAGTGATTTTTACCCTAGCTTTTTTGATAATTAGCCCACCCATCCTGTGGACGACCCTTACCATTGCCTCTACTACCACTACCAGTAAGAACCATAGATCTAACATGTTGTTGCCCCTAAAAACTAGCATGTATCTAAGAATACTCCCTTTTAAAATGAATTATAGTACTACAAGTATAACAACCTCGATCTAAGAAAGGAATGTTAGCTAATAAATATAAAGCTTCTTGGTATTTAGCAGCTAAGATCTTCTGAGTGGACCCTGACTGACCCATCTTAGAAGCTGGTAGAGTTTACTAAATAGGTTAAGCCAAATAGGCTTGATGGCTAGGACCACTGGAATAAGAACTGCTAAAGTCACCCATATTCTGGGACTTTTTGGTTAATACCTTAGCCTAACAGACCTATTTGATTCCTTTTACCTTTTTCACATAATCAATAACCTCATTACCAGTCATTTTTAATAAAGTTATATAAATAAACAAAACATGTTAGTAAGTGTTTAATCCCTTTAAAAATTATCAAATCCTTTCCTCTTCTGTCCTGAGGAACTGAATAGAATTATGGGATAAGGTATGAATCTTAGCCTCATAGGTTGCAAATAACATATTAACCTACTGAATGTCCAAAAAATCATCAATCATAAAGAGCATTGGGTACATACTTCTCCAAAAATACGGTATGAAACTAAGCCCATGTCAATAGAGATAAAGATGGGGATCGACATTCCACATAAAAACTCCACCACTATTTTACACCATCGTGCAATTAAAAAGTAACAAAATCAACACTATGTTACTCCATAATATGCCTTTTATGCAACCTTTCATAGCAATACACAATAAACTCAAGAACATCTTTAGTCTTAGAGCCAACAAAGGTAGGAGGTTTCATTTTCAGGAACATAGTTAGCATATTATTTTCAATCTTGAACACGACAGAACCTAACAAAGGTTTAGGGAAAATCTCAATCCCCAAGGCCTTATGGAATAGGGAGACAGAACATGGGAATAAACAAAGTATGGTTTGTATTTTTTTTATAAAATAAGGAATTCAAATTAGTATCTAGGATAGAGATGTACTTAAATCCCTTACTTGATTCAAATATAGGATGATAGCTTAAAGAAATTAATTGGACTATTAAATCCCTACTCAACGATGTAATTGTAAGGTTCAAATTAGTTAAACGATTAAAGGTCGGGATACCATGATCATTCAATTAACCCTACGAATCAACAACCAAGATAAGCAAGTTAACGAATGAGATTCAATAATGTGGTATGATTGTTCAAAGTGCTTTAACCCCGGGTTTTACTCTATTGATTTTCTTAAGTACTTTATTTACACATTATTTACTTTAATTGCAATTTTCAATATTCAAAACTCTTGTTGGTTACCTTTGCATCAAATTAATCTTAAAAATTAAACTAGAATTGAATCATTGTTAGATCAAGTCCCTGTGGGATCGATACTCGGCTTTCTTGAAGGCCACTTTACTACTTGGTAGACCACGTACACTTGCGTGTGCACTGTCAAGTTTTTGTCTACCCCACACTTAAAGCCTTATTTTTCCTAGAACAAATCTGTACTCTAAGTATCATAATTTAAGAAGACTCTACATTTCCACTGAATGCAAGACATCAAGCTAGTACAACAATGACTACGCGAATGTAAGTTTCTACACTACGCTTGTTAGAAACACAATTGACAGCTTATGAACATTACTCCAAAATATCCTAGCCTCATGAATTGACTCACCTAGTTGGGAAAATCATGTTTATCATTCAATCAAGGACATCATACAAATCACCCACATTCATCAAACAAGAGCCTCCCACAACAAGAGAGTTATCCATAATCACTCACATAAAGCATTTTATAAAATAATGGGTATAAGAATCAAATTGTACTCACTCTCACACAAAATTTCCAAGTTACACATGATGAACCATAGGTTTTTCCTTAGTGTAGTGCTCCACTAATATCAGAATAATGAAGCTTAGGATCAATTAGGTCTTTTTCTGGTTTTAATGTAGGCTAAGGGACAGGTAGGAACAATTTTGGAATAATAGTGACTATCTTCCCTACGTTCTTTAATACATCACTTTTTACATTCCATTAAATCAATATCCAACAACCAAATTATACCATTTTTGTCTGCCCCATCTTATTAAGCTTATTTACATGCACTATGGTGGGAGAATTTTATGAACAACTCATTCAATTTGAATGATTTTTATTCTTTTCATTACTCTACTCCCCACCACAACACATTATAATTCTCTTGAACACCAATAACTATCACTTTAGGACTTCAGTTTCACCTTTTCTTCTCTTATTTTTTCAACTCCTTAATTAATTAATTTTTCATTAAAGTGCCTAGGAGCTTTTGGATCAAATACAGTTAATCATAGAAGGGATTAGGCTATATATGCGGCTGCCAATGAAAAAGCTAAAGCCTCAATGGGGTTGACTAAGATTATGCACAAAGGGCAGGTAAATAGAAGGTACAAAACAAGGCTATCAAAGAAATGCCTAAATCATCTCCTAAACCCACACTCATTATTTCTCTTTGCACACACACCGAGAAAGTTCTAGAAATCACATGCAATAAGGAATTTATAAATACGTTACACACATATGGAACATGATTGATTCACCTAGGATCATCATAAACTCTTAACCAAATACTAGCATAAATTCCATTTAAGCCAACAAGTACAAGAGTCACAAACACGAGCCTAAGAGTCTAAAAAGTAGTAGTTCGCACAATTCAACATGCTTACACACTTAAAACACTTGAACCATGCAATTAAAAATAGCACCATCAAGAATATCTCACACAAATTTTCTTAAATTGAGCCAAAATTTAGAATTTCCCCACCTAACACTTAAAAATTTACTTTGTCCCAAAAGTGAACTTAAAAGTAAGAGATAAAAATACTCCCTGAGGTTTCTAGGCCTAGCTAGTAGCATCTTTACATATCAAGAGGGTCTTGGAACCCCATATTCAGTCTTTTCCATGCTTCTTAGCTCAGGATTTTTGTACTTAGACTTCCCATCAACCTACGACTCAGTCAAAAACAAAAACTACGTGAAGTAAAAACTAAAACAAACCAAAAATAAAACATACCTACTTAACTTGGGTTGCCTCCCAAGCAGTTCCTAATTTAGTGTCGCGGCACAACCTAACTCAACTAAACCAAATTCCTTCATCCTTTTACACTTGGAGTCCATTTTATAATTCATTTCACACCTCTTGGTTGTGAATTATCAAGGGTACCCGATATCTCAACAATAATAACCTTTTCAGGATCATCAACTTATATCTCATCAAGCAATGGTGGTAGTGGCTTAGGCAGCTCAATGAGGTTGTTTAAAGAGGTCTTTGGCAGACTAACCACCCCACACTTGTCCCCTTCAGTTACAACGATCATTTATAAATCTTTATAATGGGAAATTGTGTTGAGTGCTTTGTAAATTTTAAATATCACCTTTTCATCCTCCAACCCCATAGTGAGTGTGCCTTCTCTAGCATCAATCAATGCTCTACCAGTCACTAAAAATAGATGCACCAAGATGATTGGTACCTATTTATCTACCTTAAAATCTAGAAAAATAAAGTTTGTAGGAATAATAAATTTACCAACCTTTATGAGCACATTCTCTATCACTCTTGCAAGATGAGCTATGGACCCATTTGCCAGCTGCAGTTATACAGAGCTCGGTCTAGGTTTCTCCAAACCCAATGTGTTAAACAAAGATAGGGTCATCAAGTAGATACTTGCTCCTAAGTCATTAAGTGCCTACACCACCTCACTATTGCTAATTTGAAAGGGGAGAGTGAACTTACCAGGGTCCTTAAGCTTTCTTGTAATATTTTGAGTAACCAACAAACTACACTCCTCAGTGAGTGTTATTTCCTCCATATTCTGCAATTTAACCTTATTAGCAACCAAATCCCTCAAGTACTTCGCGTACTTGGGCATACCCTACAAAACATCTAACAAAGGTTAGTTAATGTAAAACTCTCTAAATGTGTCAAAAGAACTTCTTGAAAAAAATATCCCCCTTCTCTTTTATTTACCTCTGAGGGAAGAATTGTAGCGGCATCTACTTCTTTTCTTCTATAACAACTTTTTCTTTTGAGTAGTCAGACTTTCTCAAATTTTTAGCAAATTTTTCAAAAACCTGTGGGGGAGTTAAATTTATATCTACCTCCTTAGATGGATTATAAAGTTCTCCATAGAGCTCTTTACCACTCTGCAAAGTGATTTCCATAACTTGTTTTGGATTTCTTATATCTCCTGGAAAACCAACTTGAGGCCTAGTATTTAATGTATGTGATAACTGCCCTAACTAAAACTCTAAGCTTTTAGTGGCCACTTGATGATTTTTTACGTCTAATGCCAACTATGTTTGATTAGCTAGAATATGCTTCATCACCTCTTCTAAGTTGCTAGTTAACTAATTCTCTTGTGCCTGTGGTTGCTGAATTTGCTATTGTTGTGCGTTCTAAGGCTGAATCAATGGCCGAGTCTGTGATTTTATGTTGCAAGAATTCCCATAATTTTGACTTTGAGCTTTGCCCACACACATTACTGACTGTTTATTGGAAGCACACGTAGCCGCTATATAGATACTATTTCCACATACTTTACACCAACCTATAGCTTGTTGGATTGCATTGACTGCTGCGGTAGTTGTGTAACACCTAATTTTAAGCTGCTAAATTGAGTATTTATCATATTTGGCAATACTATAACCTGAGCTATTAAAGCAGTATATTGATCCACCTCCAACAAACCTGCAACTTTCTTTGTAGCAATTCTAAAATCACCATGCCACTCTAGATTTCCTTGAGCTATGTAGTTCAATAAAGTGTACAGTTCATCATATGTTATCTCAAGAGCTTGACCACCTACAGTCGAATCTAGCAATATATTTGTATTATGATCAAGAACCTCTACAAAAGTATGAGTAAGTACCTCATTGGACTGTTGATGGTGTGGATAGTCTTAAAGAAGTGCTTTGAACTACACCCAAGCATGATAAAGATTCTTTTCTAGCTTTTGTTTAAAGCACACTATCTCATTGCAAAGTCTCATGGTCTTACAAGATGGGAAGAACCGAATTAGGAATTTTCTAGCCATTTAATCCCATGATGTGATTAAATTTTTTGGTTCCACATTCAACTACTTTTTTGCTTCCCCAATCAGTGAAAAAAGGAACAACGTCATCCTCAGATAGTCTGTATTCATACTTAGAGGAATAAATATGTTCTAATTTTAAGAAAATTCTACAAATAGACCTGTGGATCTTTATGTGAAAGCCTGGTGAACTGTCCATTGCTAATCTGAAGTTGTACCATATTCTGTTTAAGTTTAAAATTCCCTTTAGTTACCGGCTTCTAAAATGGGGCAGTAAAATTTATGGGAAGTGGGATTACCACTTATCTGACTGTTCTGCAAGTTGTTTTGTTCATCAACTATAATTGCAGGATTCTCTTGGTCTTCTGCAATTTGTAGAATTTAGGGGAGAAGGATTCTTCTCTTATCCTTTTGTGAAAGTGTTTCTCAGGTTCAGGGTTGGGTTGAACCAAATCTTGATCCCTTGTCAGCTTCCTACTTTGGAAACGTGTTTCCGACAAATACAAAACCAAGACCAAGCATAAAAATACCAAAGAAATGTAAAAATAAAACTAAAATAAATAATTGCTAAATTACAAGTTCCTGGTAATAGTGCTAAAAACTTGACAATGCCCAAGCACACATGCAAGTGTACGTGGTATACCAAGTAGTAAAGTTGCCTTCAATAAAGTCGAGTATCTATCTCACAGGGACTTGATCTAACAATAATTAAATTCTAGTTTAACATTTAAGATTAATTTGATGCAAAGGTAACCAATAAGAGTTCTGAATATTGTAAATGCCAAGTAAAGTAAACATTGCGTAAACTAAAGTACTTGAGACAATCAGTAGAGTAAAACCCAGGGTTAAAGAACTTTGACTAATCATACTACATTATTGAATCTCATTCATTAACTTGCTTATCTTGGTTATTGATTCATAGGGTTAATTGTATGATCATGGCCTCCCAACCTCTAATCGTTTACCTATTTAAACCTTACAACTACATCGTTGATCGGGGATGTAACAGTCCAATTAAATTCCTTAAGATATCATGCTATGTTTGAATCAAGTAAGGAATTTAAGTACATACCTATCTAGACACTAATTTGAATTCATTATTTTATAAAATAATACAAACCATACTTTTCTTATGTAACGCCCCAAATCTGGTACCCAAAATATTCCACGGTGCTTATAACCCTGAAGGACCATAAGCTAACCCATGACTAATATCTGTAACTGAGCACTAAATAATATACTATAAATATGCAGAATATAAGCTGTAAGGTCATAAGGTTCAAACCTAAACTAATACTAAATATTAAACAATGTCTGTAATGGGGCATACCAATACCCAAAACTAAAATAAACTTTCTGAAACATGTTGTGGTCTGAAAGCCTCTAAACTATTTGAAAACTGTGGAGTTGATGATACATGTCCCCAACTAACTCCCAACAACTAAAATAATAAAGTAATAAAAAAATCATGTTATCCTTGAATGATGAGGACTAACTGTAAGTCTGGCTACTGAACGTCTGATCTACTAAGGATGCTCGGGAGTTCGTACTTCTAAACCTATGGTATAAAACACCATAGCACAAATATGTTAGTACATTCAATGTACTGGTATGCAAGTGAGGTAGGCTGAATGCAATGGTTCATATGAATGAATAATACTAATTGACTGAATAACATGAATGTGAGAATACATGTATGAATAAGAGACTGTAACTGAATTCATGATAACACTAACTCATTAATTTTGATAACATGGATTTACTGATATCTGAGTGCTAATACTGGGATACTGAATAACTGAGTATATAGAGTACCGAGGAACTGATGTTATATTATTAATAAAGGAAAGGCTATTTCTGACAGTTCTGATTATGAAGAACTAATCTAATTGATTGCATCAAACAATCTTGAAACTGAATACTAATAACATGGGTTTTGTATAATTAATATACTATGAACTGAGTTTGTGATAACATGATTACTGAGTCTGAGTACTGATAACATAAGATGTTGATAACTGTATAAATGAAATAACTGATAAAGAGCGACTGTATCTGCCAGTCTAGGTTTTGATAGAACTAGCTGAGTTTTGTACTATTCTGAGTTGACTGTATCTGACAGTTCTAAAATCTGAAGAACTATCTGAGTTATATATTGAGACTGAATGACTGCATCTGACAGTCTTGATTCTGTAACTAAAACTACAGGAAGTAGTCATCTAACCGGCATGCCCCTAACAAGCTATTATAGTTGTGTTGGGGTATAATCTATAAACCCAATTGGAAGGGTGTCAATACCACGCCACTGGTAAAGACAAGCTGTGAGTGACCTTCATCTATCAGTGTCCCCAAAAGAGAATGGTGGGACCTCATCTGACAGTGTTTATCCACCTCATCAACCCTCATCTGACGACAGTGTTGATATCTCAACTTATGCTGGCTACATAGTTCTGGAATGCAAAGATTTCTTCTAAGAATCATACCCTCATCTGACAGTATGTGTTCCCATCCTTGGTTTCATTCGGTGCTAATTCCTACTCCCATCTGAATAGAAACTGTACATGATTAACTGAACTGGACTAAACTAAATTCATAGAGTTCCGTTGACTAATTGAATACTACTAAATTTTGTTAACTGGCAGAATGCTACTGAGTTCTGCTAACTGAATAAGTTTACTAAGGTCCAAACTGAATAATACTGGGACATGATGACTGACTGAGATCACTGAGATTACTGAGATTACTGAGATTACTGAATGGGACTAGACTGAAACTGAGTTTACCTAGTTTTCCTGAGTCACATGACTGACTGAATTCTACTAATCATGGCTTGGTTGAGAGTATCGTGAAAACATAACACTGGCTCTAGGCACACAACAAAATTATCAGGTACAAGTACCCCCAAGACTCGATAGCATGAAACTGACAGAACCTGACACTTCTTGAACATATGACCAATATCAACAATTGATAATACATTAATTTGTGGATTTAATGAAGCATATGGTTATCATAGTCTTATACATGAATGGAATTGCATGTAAACATGTTATACTTTTATAAACCTATTCTCATGGTCATTTCCTCAACCATTCATTACACAATATCATGGAAGTCATTCTTAGTCATAGGGTGAAGCATGCATTTATCACTTGGGTCACAATTAAGCTATATCGCATAATTTCTATTCTCTTAGGTATTTTATCAAACACCTAGGATGCTTGACTTAGAGCATAGGCATGACCATCAAATTAATACAACAAAACTCCGTATTTCAACTCAATTCCACATATTTTAAATCACATACTATCATAGGTTCATGAACAACACATGAAGATTCCAACTTGGGAATCATACAACCATAATCACATGAGCATAATCAATCCACAACAAAATATTTACAATATAAGATTTAAAACTTGATTCTTGGCCTTTTTGGATGAAAGGAATTCATGAATGAACACTGTGCATACCTTAGTTCTTGATTCTATAAAAATTGACGGAGAGATTCTTGAATTGAAGTATTGAATTTGAATCCCCAATTGAAAACCCTAGCTTGTTCTTGAGAGAAACTTGAGAGAAACACTATTTTTTGGGTTAAAAATGATTGAATCACGTGTTATTGGGTTTAAATAGGGGTGAAAAATTAACCCTTTTAACCCTTGGACGTGTATTTTAATTTTTGTAAAACTTTCCCAATTTTTATCCTTGGCGCAATGCGCCACTATCGCACCAAGTCACTGGAACTAGACAATTGGGAATCTGCATGGTGGCGCGGTGTGGGGCTATCGCATTGCCACTTTATTTATGACCTGAAAGTTTGGCGCGACATGGAGACATCGCATTGAGACACTGGAAAAAGGATAATTTTGAATTTGAGCCCTAGCGTAACGTGCGATAATCAAGAAGGCTCACTGGATTTTGATGATTTCTATTTTGGCCTACTCTGCGATGCGTTGATGGCTTAGGTGGCATACTGCCTTACTAAAAAGGCTCTAACTCTTCGCTCGGGTGTCGAATTTAGGTAAATTTTGTATCGATGGAAAGATTATTCAATTTTACACATGATAAAAAGTGAAAATCTTGAAAATACCACATGTATAAAAGTGGATTCATCATTAAAACAAGCCTTTGACATCTTTGGGATGAATTTAAGTTAGGTAGAAGTATGGGGTATTACATTTATTACCATGTTCTATCTCTCTATTCCCTCTCTCGAGATGTATCTCCCCGAATCTGGTACTCGAAATGCTACATAGTGCTCATGATTTTGAAGGACCACAAGCTAACCCATGACTAATATTTGTACCTGTATACTGCATAACATACCGTATAATGCGAAAACATGAATTGAAAGGACATAAGGTTCAAAAGCGTAACATAAGATCTAATAAATTATAACATATGGATAGGGTATGGAATACCAAAAACAAAGATGAAATAAGCTATCTGAATATACTTTAGTCTGAAAAGCCTCTAAATATGACTGTTTGAGAGAAAAGAGTATATTTTGGGTGAAAAGTAGCTGAATTACGTGTTAAAGGGCTTAAATAGGGGTGTAAAATTGACCCTTTTAACCCTGGACGTGTATTGCAATTTCAGTAAAAATTTCTCAAATAAGACCCCAGGTGCGACGCGGCGCTATCGCACTGTGTCACTGGAATTTGATAATTAGGAAACTGAGGGATGGCGTGACGCGGAGCCATCACGTTGCCCCTTCTTTTGTGACCTGGAAGTTTAGAGAGATGCGGAGGAAATTGTGCTGAGACACTGGAAAAGGACAATTTCCATTTTAGCTTGTGGCGCGGCGCGCCACTGACCAATATGGCACTGTTTTACGATGGGAACTTGAAGTAGTCATAACTTTTTACCTGGTTATCGGATTTAGACAAATTTTATATCAATAGAAAGCTTATTGAATTTCCTACATGAGAAAAAGTAAAAATCTTAAAAAGTGGATTTATCTTTCAAAGAAATCTCCTAATATTTTTTTAGATGATTTTAAGATTGAAAAAGGTTCAGGGTATTACAATATCTCCCCCTTGAGAAAATTTATCCTCGAATGAAACTGAGAGTGAGGGAAAGAACATAAATTGACATACATACTGTACATTAATAACTAAAACATGGTCTCATGACTGATAACTAAATATATCATACTGGACACGCATACCTGATGAATGCGTAACTAATTCATGAATGCATGATTGAGAGTTCTAAGGAACTAAGTTTCTCACAATGAGAATGCATGTCTGATGCATAATTATATAACTAAACTGATACATGAATGCATGACTGAATATACAATGGTACTTTATATCAAGTTTGTGATGAACACTGAACATGAAACTCAGTAAGCCTAAGGAGGACTGTTACCTTGAGCTTGATGTAAGTTGGCGGAGAAGAGGTGATGATACTTGGTATGCATGTTTGCTTATGCTTCCTAAGTAGCTTCCTCAACAGACTGATTTTGCCAAAGAACTTTGACTAGAGGGACTTCTTTGTTCCTCAGTCTATGAGTTTGATAGTCTAGGATTTTGACTGGAATCCCTTCATAAGAGAGACTGTTCTGAACATCAATGCTCTGAATAGGGACTACAACTATTGGGTCACCAATGCACTTCTTGAGCAAAGAGACATGGAAAACTGGATAAACTGAGGCTAGATCTGAAGGCAATTCGAGCTCATAAGCTACCTTGCGGAAGCGACTAACAATATTAAAGTGATCGACATATTGGGGACTGAGTTTCCCTTTCTTGCTGAACCGCTTTACTCCCTTCATAGGAGAGATCTTTATATAGCCATAGTCACCAATCTCGAACTCGAGATCTTTTCTATGAATATCTATATTAGACTTCTGTCGACTCTGAGTAGCCTGGAGTCTTTCTCTAATCAACTAGACTTTTTCTAACGTATCGAATACTAAGTCAGGCCCTATGATTGATGCCTCACTAACTTCAAACCAACCGATCGGAGATCTACATCTCCTACCATAGAGAGCTTTGAATGAAGCCATTCGACTACTAGAATGATAACTGTTGTTGTATGCAAACTTAATCAAAGGCAAGTGGTCATCCCAACTACCCTTGAAATCAATTACACACGCCCGTAGTATATCTTGTAAAGTCTAAATGGTCCTTTATGCTTGACCATCTATATGAGGATGAAATGTTGTACTGAGATGAACTTGGGTACCAAGACCCTTTTGGAATACTTTCCAGAAGTGAGAGGTGAACTGGGTACCTCTGTCTGAGATAATAGATAATGGAATGCCATGTAATCTGACCAACTCCCTAATGTAGAGTCTGGCATAATCCTCGGCTGAATAAGAGGAATGAACTGGAAGAAAATGAGCTGATTTGGTTATCCTGTCTATAATGACCCAAACCAAATCACGCCGACGATGAGTTCGGGGCCAACCCATCACGAAGTCCATGTTCACTTCTTCTCACTTCTAAGTAGGAATACTAAACTCTTGCATGGACATACTAGGCTTCTGATGCTCTATCTTAACCTACTGATATGTAGAGCACTTAGCCACAAACTCTGCAATATCTCTCTTTATTCCACTCCACCAATAAACTTCCTAAAAGTTACGGTACATCTTTGTGGCCCCTAGATGAATAGAGTAGCGCACACCATGTGATTCTGCAAGAATTTGTTGCCTTAAGTCATCTACACCTGAAACGCAGAGACGACCCTGACAACGCAAAACACCATCTCCCTCTAGGGAGAAAACCTCTACTTTCTGATCCTGAACTGACTCTTTCAACTTGATAAGGCTGGGATCTCTATCTTGCTTTTCTTTCACCTCAAAAACTAGAGATGATTTTGAACTACTCTGAACCCATATATCACCCTCATCTATATCGACTAAGTGAACACCTAGTCTGGCAAGCTGATATACTTCCTGAGCTAACTTCTTTTTACTGTCATGCACATGAGCAAAACTACCCATAGACAGTCTACTGAGAGTTTCGACCACTACATTGGCCTTGCCCGGATGATAGAGGACACTCATGTCATACTCTTTCAAGAGCTCTAACCACCTTCTCTGATAAAGATTGAGATCTTTTTGAGAAAAGACATACTGAAGACTCTTATAATCTGTGAAGATATCTACATGAACTCCAAAGAGATAATGCCTCTAAATCTTTAAGGTAAAGACTATGACTGCTAACTTAAGATCATAAGTAGGATAATTCTACTCATGAGGTTTAAGCTATCTGGAGGCGTAGGCTATGACCTTACCATGCTGCATGAGGACACAAGCTAAACACACTCTGGATGCATCACAATACATTACAAACCTATTTGGACCATTTGGAAGAGCTAAACCTAGAGTTGAGGTGAGTCGAGTCAACTCCTAAAAACTCTTCTCGTAAGGATTGGACCATTAAAACTTGATTTTCTTCTGAGTCAATCTAGACATAGAGGATGCAATAAAAGAAAATCCCTCAACAAACTGTCTGTAATAGACAGCCAAACCCAAGAAACTCCAGATATCTGATAGAGAGACAGGTCTGGGCTAGTTTCTTATTGCTTCGGTCTTTTGAGGATCTACTCTAATGCCATTACCCAAAATAATATGACAAAGGAATGCTACTGACCTTAGCCAAAATTCGTACTTACTAAATTTGGCGAATAGTTGATGATCTCTGAGAGTCTGAAGTACTATTTTGATATGGTCTGCATGATCTCACTCACTGTGGTAATAGACCAGAATATCATCTATGAAGATTATGATGAACATGTCTAGTGCTGTTTGAACACGCGGTTCATGAAGTCCATGAAAGATGCTGGGGTATTAGTAAGACCAAATGACAAAACTAGGAATTCAAAGTGATCATACCGAGTACGAAAAGCTATTTTTGGAATGTCACATTCTCTGACTCTGAGCTGATGATAGCCGAATCTGAGGTCTATCTTAGAGAAATAACTGGCACCCTGAAGTTGGTCAAACAAGTTATGGATTTTGAGAAGAGGATACTTGTTCTTGACCATGACCTTATTAAGTTGGTAGTAGTCAATGCACATTCTAAGAAAACCGTCATTCTTGTGCATGAATAATACTGGTGTCCCCATGAGGAAATACTAGGCCTAATGAATCCCTTATCTAGTATATCCTTCAATTGTTCTTTCAATTCTTTAAGTTCTAATAGTGCCATTCTTTATGGCAAAACAAATATAGGTTGAGTGTTTATAAGAAGATCAATGTCGAAGTCTATTTCCCTTTCAGGAGGAATTCCTGAAAGATCTTCGGGAAAGATATCTGAATATTCATTCATGAATGTAATGGATTCAAGATTGGGAGTTTCAGAACTGGAATCCTTAACATGAACAAGATGATAGATATATTCGTTAGATATCATTTTCCTTACCCGAAGGTAGGAAATAAGCTGACCTCTAAATGCTGAAGTACTACCCTTCCACTCAAGGATGAATTTATTTGGGAATTAAAACTGGACTATTCTATTTTTTCAGTCGACTGTGGCCTAGAAAGAGTGAAGACAATCCATGCCGACAATGATATCAAAATTAGTCATCTCTAATTCAACTAGACCAGCTGAAGTGACTTTCTAAAATATCATTATCGGGCAGTTCCTATATACCCTTCGGACTATGAAGGTTTTACCCACTGGGGTAGAAACTGAAAAGGGCTCTACTAGAATTTTGGGACTGAATTCGAAATCAACTGCTATATAGGGAGCAACAAAAGATAAGGAAGCACCTAGATCTAGGAAAGAATAAACATGCACATGAAAGATCTGTAACATAACAGTAACCATATCAAGAGAATTTTCCTAATCTTGCAGGGACTAGAGAGCATATAGTCTATTTTGGCGTTGCCCACTAGTAGCACTAGAGGTGGCACGCTGCTGATTTGGGCGATCAGACTGAGCTGAGGAGTGGAGATAACTCTGATAACCTGACTAAGGGCAATCTCTAACTCTGTGGCTTGGCTTGCCACAACCAAAACAGACATTGCTTCCAGCTCTGCACACACTCTTGTGGTTGTTACCATAAGTTTGACAAAAGAGATTAGTTCGAGCTCTGCTAACACTGCCCTGAGACTTAGAGCCTGGCGCTCTATCTTTGTTACCTTCTTTAAACTTAGGAACTGGAGCATTGTCTAATGAAGGAGATGAAACTGACGACTTAGGACGAATCTAAGAGCAATTTCCTCTCTCTAACTTAGGCTGACTAAAATTAAAGCTACCTATCCTAGCTCTTTTATTCTGCTTCTCCCTCTACTTAATCTTCTGCTCCTCTATTTGCTGAGCATGAGTCATGAGCCTAGATAAATTTATGTCACTATTCAACATAGCGGATCTCCACTCATTAACCACACTATCATTCACCCCTGAAATGAACTTAGTCATCTTGGCCTTGTTATCTGCTACCACATGAGGGGTATATCTGGTTAATTCAGTAAACCTAAGAGAATACTCTTTCACCGTCATATTGCCCTACTTGAGGTTGATTAATTCTAACACCTTAGCTTCTCGAAGCTCTAGGGGAAAGAATCTATCAAAGAAAGCAGAATCAAACTCCTCACACTCAATAGGCCCTGCATTATCTGTCTTTTCTAACTTTCACTTTTTAAACCAAGTGTGAGCAACATCCTTCAACTGATACGCATCTAGCTCAGCACTCTAACTTGAATTAACCACCATTATGTCTGTAACTTTCTATACCTGATCTAGGAATTCCTGAGGGTTCTCATCTAACTTAGACCTGAGAAAGGATGGAGGACTCATTTGGGTGAAATCCCAAATCCTAGCTGCAGCTGAATTGGCCACTGGATTGCCAAAATCACAACTGGCATTTATTTTGAGAAGCAACTGAGTTAGCAAGAGTAGTGAATGCAGCTCAGAACTCTACATGAGAAACATGTTCGCCCAAAGGTTCTTCGGGCTGAGGAGCTGGCTAATTCCTGTTTCTTCTTTTAGAAGGCATGTTCTGTGGAAGAAAGGGAGAAATAGATTAGACTGAGAGATTGACTTGAGTTTATGCTCACTGGCACGACATGAATACTTAAATAGGGGAAACTATTCCTAAAACATCTTATAGCCTCTTATACATAAATATGGCATGTAACACACTCATGTACAAAACTCTACTAGATATGGCTTTCAGATTTCCTAGGACTCTATTGAACCTTAGGCTCTGATACCAAGTTTGTAATGTCCCAAATCTGGTACCCAGAATGCTACACGATGCTTATGACCCTGAAGGACCATAAGCTAACCCACGATTGATTTTGTACCTATATACTACTGCATAACATACCATATAATGCGGAAACATAAACTAAAAGGCCATAAGGTTCAAAATTGTAACATAAGATCTAATAAATCGTAACATATGGGTAGGGTATAGAATAGCCAAAACAAAGCTGAAATAAGCTATCTAAATATATTATAGTCTAAAAAGCCTCTAAACATGACTGTCTGAATAAGGAGTTGATGGGATATGTCCCTAATTAAATCTAACTAATAAATCAATTAATGATATATTAAAATAATAATCGTGTTCTCAAAAGATGTGGACTCACTTTTAACTCTGACTGCTGAGACTAGAATCTACTGATGCTCTGGAGCTCGTGTCTCTGAACCTATGGTATAAGGCAGCATAGTGCAAATGCATCAGTACTTTGAATGTACTGGTATGCATGTGAGGTAGGCTGATGCATGGGGTTTATATGCATGAACAATAACAATAGCAGACTGACTATCATGAGCGTGAGAATACATACATGATACATAATAACTGACACTGATATTGTGATAACATGATTACTGAATCTGAATACTGATAACATGACATACTGATAATTGATATACTTGATAACATAAGTGACTGTATCTAATAGTACTGAATCTAATGAAACTAGCTGAGTCTTGTACTGTATCTGAGTTGACTGTATCTGACAGTCCTAAAATCTGAAGAACTATTTGAGTTCTATTACTAAGACTGATTGACTGTATCTGACAGTCCTGATTTTGTAACATAAGACTATACGAAATAGTTATCTATCTGACATGTCCCTAATATGCTATTATGGCTGAGTTGAGGTCCAATTTGTAACTCCAATTGGAAGGTTATCAGTACCGCACCACTATTAAGGACAAGATATAGGTGACCCTAATCTGATATTATCCCTACCAGAGAATGGTGGGGCCCTTATCTGATAGTACTTATCCACCTCATCAACCCTCATCGAACAGTGTTGATGTCTCAACCTATGCTGGCGACATAGTTCTGGAACGCAAAGATGACTTCTAAGAATCACACCCTCATCTGATAGTGTGTGTTCCCATTCTTGGGTTCACTCGGTGCTAATTTCTACTCCCATCTGAATAGACTCTAAACGTAATTTACTGAACTGAACATGGGCTGAGTTACTAAATTCCATTGACTGATGGAATACTACTAATATCTGACAACTGATTGAGTTCATGAGATCATGGAGATTTCCTGAGTCATAAAAGTGTCTGAAGTCTAAGGATTCATAGCTTGATTGAGAGTATCGTAAAAACATGACATGGCTCTAGGCACACAAATAATGTTTCGGGTATGAGTACCCCCAGGACTCGATGGGAAGAAACTGACCAAGCATAATTTACTTGAACATATAACTAACATCATTATCCATAATACATTTATAGAAGCATTTTATCTAAACATGTGATAGGAATAACTTGTACATACATGGGGATTTCATGGTGTCATGCTAGTTAGGCACTTTTCCTTCATCTAGGCATTTAATCAAATATATTGTAGGCATGGTACATATAAAGATCAATGCACAATAATTAAACATCATGGTTCAATTCTAATTTCATCATTAAAGGGTTTAGTCATAGGTTTGCATGAGTTTATATCTATAATAATTTAATCCACATAGAATTTATCACCCAACATAGAGTAGAATTCAATTTGTCATTATCCACATGAACAAGAGCAGCCTAATCATAAAATTCATAAGAAAATCCATAGACTTGAATTTAGAAAAACGATTCTTGGGCTTCATGGTTGAAAGGATTCCATTAATGAACACTATGCATTTCTTGGTTATCCTTGAGAGGTTTTTGAGAGAAGATAGTGTATTTTGGATGAAAAGTGGTTGAATTATGTCTTAAAGGGATTAAATAGAGGTGGAAAATTGACCCTTTTAACCCTGGATGTGTCTTGTAATTTCAGTAAAAATTTCCCAAATTGGACCCCTGGCGCAACGCGACGCTATCGCGCTGTGTCATTGGAATTTGACAATTGAGAGACTGAGGGATGGTGCGGCGCAGATCCATCGAATTGACACTTATTTTGCAACCTGGAACTTTGGCACGACGCGAAGGAAATCGCACTGAGACACTGGAAAAGGACAATTGCCATTTTAGCTTGTGGCGCGGCGCGCGACTGACCAATATGGCGTTGTTTACGATGGGAACTTGAAATAGTCATAACTTCTTACCTGTTTATTAGATTTAGGTGAATTTTATTTTGATGGAAATCTTATTGAATTTTCTACATAAAAAAAAGTAAAAATCTTTAAAATACCACATGTACAAAAGTGGTTTCATCTTTCAAAAGAAGGTTCCTAATATTTTTTTTGAGATAATTTCAAGCTAGAAAAAGGTATGGGGTATTACACGAGATCAAAAGGTTGATGATAGATATATTTTAAGGGTGATCAAACCTCAAAATAATTAAATCAAGAATAAATAAAAAACCAATAATCATAAAAAAAATTAATTTAATCCAAAATAATAGTACTCATGTTCTCGGCTTTAACCCCGAAAAGAGGGCGTTTAGCCAATGATAATCATAATCACGGTTCAAATAATTGAATACATGTTATGATATAATTAAAAGCTAATTAAAGAATGATAAAATCTAGTTACTATGTAGCAGCCTCCTAAATACATCCAAACCATCACAAGAATTGTCCAAGCTTTCCTAATAACGTGTGCAAAGTGTGTATGTATAATAAATTAATCCTAATCCTTGTAGGATTAAAAGAATATCACGTGATCCAAGATATTCCCACCATCCCCCTAATAATGTGTGCAATGTAATATATATATATATATATATATATATTGGACAATGCCTAACCATGTAGGAATAAGATATGATGTGCACTTTTGTTGCCATGTATGAACTACCCAATGTGACGTGTTGGTAATATCATTGCCATATCCAACATGATGCATTGGTTATTTCATTAAATATCCAATGTGTCGCATTTCTCATATCATTTTTGGAGTAGTTCATCACATCCATATCACATCAGCTCATTTGAATTAGCCTCCAAAATCTATTCTAAGTGTTGAACATCCTCTCTTTTTCTCATGCCTTTTGTAGTGTATTTCCAATGATTTTCCAGCCTTTTTATGATCAATATATCACAATATTCATCTTGCAAAGATTTATACATAATCACACACCACATATTAGATATCATAACAACATAATATCCATAATAGTGAATCAAAACAAGCGCTAAGGTAAGGCTAGTTCCATCGATCTTCAACTTATTGCTCCAACTCTAAACTTAATTCAATTGAAATTTTACCATTAAAAATAAGTTATTCCATTAATAATGACACATTAAAACCATTTGGAACTACTTAAACACATTAGAATCAAACAAAACCAACTAGACACATAACTAGCTCAATCTAGTAAAATAAGTTTCCTCGATTGAACTCTAAATGACTCAATTAAGTACAATCTTGTTTGAAAATAGTTTGAACCATTGTAATCATGCACTTGAATACTTATATGCTTATTTATATCATATTAACACATAAAGAACATGAATTGTCCTCAAAATAAGGCTAAATAAACTAGAATAGTAACACTAGAATGCATAAATACACCTAACATCATTGTTCCATCCTTTTATGTTATGGACTCATACTTGGCTATTATTTTGGTTTTGGTATGGTTATTGGTTGGGTATTGAATGGTTGAAATTACTTGGGTTGGTCACAGTCATGGACTTATCCTAGAGTTTAGACTTGTAATAAATGCTATCTTGTTATATGTTCAGAATTTATCCAACTCATGGTACGTGTTATGGGGTTGGGTTATGTAACGGGGGTGGTCGCCAATCCTGGTTAAACTTGGGATGCTCATTACAACAAGGCCCCAATTTGGGTCGTATCAAGTTTGTATCGGAGCTTTAGGTTTATGGTCAATTGGGAGTCCACAAATCCATGTTGAGTAAAGTCTCTTTTAAGGGTGTGTTGAACACCACACTTATAAGAGAGAGGCTACAAGGCATTTAGGAAATATTTCTCTTCTTTTTATTCTATTTTCAATCTTAGAGTCTACGTCCTAGAATCTTCTTTAATTCTATTTGTTCACTTTTCAAATTATGACTCGACAATCTGAAGTTTATGGAAACTTTTTTATCCCAAATGGGGATAATGTTGATGGGACACACTCTACTCAAGGGATCCATCTCAGTCTAGGGTTCCAGTCCCTGATATTTTCGGAGCTCCACTGATTTCTTCTAGTCCTTCTTAAGGTAATATGGCAAACACTGAGTTTCGTCAGTTGATTCATATGATTGCTCAGTTAGTAGCTTCTCAGGATGAGTGTGGTACATCTAGTATTCTATCTTTTGAGGCCATACAAAGTTGTCCAATTTATGAATTTAGTCTTCCAACCTTTACTGGTGTTAAGGTAGAGGAGGATCCTCAAGATTTTTTAGATAAAATAGAAAAGGTATTCAGGATTATATATGCCACAAATGTGGAAGAGGTAGAGTTTGCATCTTATCAGCTCAAGGATATAGCGTACCAATAATACGAGGAATGAGATCAAGCAAGGAATAATGTTGAGAAGTCTTCTCTGTAGAAGAGTTTCTCTAATGCTTTTTTGGACCTATTTTTCCCTGAGACTTGAGGGAAGCAAATATGGAGTAATTTGTTAATCTGAAATAAGGAAAGATGCAAGTCAAGGAGAATGCCTTGAAATTTCACCAACTGTCTAGGTATGCTCTAGAATTGGTGTCTGATATGAGGGCTAGGGTGAAAAAGTTTATTTCAGGATAGTCTCAGGATTTTTTCTTTGAAAGCAAGACTGCATTGCTGATCAAGGACATAGATATCTCTAGATTGGTTTCATATGCAATAGTGAAGGATGAAAAGAAAAAACAGGCTTAGGTGTGTGAAAGACAGGGCAAGAGGTTTAGGTTCTCTCAGCAGGGTGGTCAACAATAAGGTGGTCGAATGGTGGTAAGTGTCTATAGAAAAAGTGAGGGAGTTTTGGTATTTTTTCTAAAGCTAGTACTCCTTACCTAAAGAAATTGGGTGATAGGTATCAGTAGGGTGATGATAAGTTTAGGGAACATGGTGTTCAATCTCAAGTTAGTAGGGCTCAACTGGCCTCATCATGTACTTTTTATAGGTTCTGTGGTCGGTTACATCAAGGTTTTTTAATGAGGGAAAGGAAAAGTGCTTTAAATATGGTAGGCCAGTCCATATGCTTAGAAATTATCTAGTTGGTAAGGTTGCTTTGGGAGAAAATAAGGTTCCGATTACTTCTTTATTTGCTTGTACTCTAAAGGGTGTTGCTTTTGCATCTATTTCTACTTTTAGTACCGACACAGGTTTGTGTCCTGATAGAAGTCTAAGGCATCACCTAATATTATGACTAGTATGTTACAACTCTTTTCTTGTGATGTGTATTATTTGCTTGATCTAGGGTCCACTCTCTTTTTTATGACCCCATTTGTGGTTGTGTATTTTTGTTTTGATCCTGAGGTTATTTTGGATTCTTTTTTTATTTCTACCCCCGTAGGTGACTCTATGGTTGCTAAAAGAATGGATATAGGTTGTGTGGTATCTTTTGGTATTATGGAGACTTTGTTGGATTTTTTCAAATTATATAAGGTGGATTTTGATGTTATTCTAGGGATGGATTTGTTACACTTGTGCTATGAGTCCTTAGATTATGGGACTCATAAGGTTGTCTTTGAGTTCCCTAGTGTACTAGCTATTGAGTGAGAGGGTGGATCCTTAGTTCCTAAGGGGATGTTTATATCATATCTTAGAGCTCAGAGGTTAATCTCTAAAGGGCGTCTATATCATTTGGTGCAGGTTAAAGACTCTAATTTAGAAGGTCCTTTTTTCATTCAGTTCTGGTGGTGAATAAGTTTCCCAAAGTGTTTCCAAATGATCTTCTTAGTAATCCTCTGGATAGGGAGATTGAGTTTAGGATTGATTTGTTTTCAGACATTCATCCAATATCTATTCCTTCTTATAAAATAGCTTCGCCTGAGTTGAGGGAACTCAAGAAGCAACTTAAGGTTCTTTTGGATAAGGGTTTCATTCGTCCTAGTGTGTCCCCATGGGGTGCACCAGTATTATTTATTCATGAAAAAATGGTTCCTTTCTAGTATTATTTATTCATGAAAAAATGGTTCCTTTTGAATGTGCATTGACTTTAGGTTATTGAATAAGTTGACGGTTAAGAACAATGTCTTCTTCCAAGGATAGATGACTTGTTTGATTAGTTGCAAAGTGCTAAATTCTTTTTAAAGATAGATCTTCAATATAGGTAACATCATCTTAAGATTAGGGATGTGGATATTCCTAAGATGATATTTCGTACTCGGTATGGCACTTTGAGTTCTTAGTTATGTCATTTGGGTTGACCAATATCCCAGTGGCATTCATTGATTTAATAAACAAGGTCTTCAATTAGTTTTTGGATTATTTTGTCATTGTATTCATAGATGACATTCTGGTATACTCTAAGAGTGAGGTAGATCATGCCAATCACCTCTATATGGTGGTACAAATCCTAAAAGAGTCGCAGTTGTATGCCAAATACTTTAAATATGTGTTCTAACTGAACGTTGTCACTTTTTTGGGCCATATTATTTCTAGTGAAGGGATCATGATGGATTCATAATAGGTGTCGATGGTTAAGAAGTGGCCTAGACCCATAACTCCAACTGACATTCAGAGCTTCTAGGGTTTGGCTGGGTATTATAGAAGGTTTGTAGAGTGTTTTTTGATAATAGCTGCCCCATTAACTATGACTCAAAAAAAGGTAAAGTACTCTTAGTTAGATGCTTGTAAGGGTAGTTTCGAGAAGCTAAAGGACAAGCTAACTTGTGCTTTAATTTTGACTCTGCTTGAAGTTAATGTGGGGTTTGTGGTTTACTTTGATATGTCTTGGGTGGGACTTGGTTATATTCTGATGCAATATGGTCAGGTGATTGCCTATGCTTCTAGACCATTAAAGGTACATGAGAGGAGCTATACTACTTATGATTTGGAGCTTTTAGCGATTGTGTTTGCATTGAAACTTTGGAGGCACTATGTGTATGAAGTGCACGTGGACGTCTTTTTTGATCATAAGAGTCTGCAATATGTGTTCAATCAGAAAGAACTTAACATCCGATAGAGGAGATAGCTTGAGCTTCTCAAGGATTATGACATGAGTCTTTACTACCATCCATGTAAGGCTAATGTTGTTGCTGATACTCTTAGCAGGTTATCTGTAGGGATTTTAGCTTATATGGATAAGAAGAGGTGGGAATTAGTGAAGGATATTCAATGCTTGGGTAATCTTAAAGTTCGCCTTTTAATACTTCAATAATAGTAGTGTGTTGGTACAGGAAGTGGTTAGATTGTCTCTTGGTGCAGAGATCAAGGAGAAGCAAATGCTAGATCCTATCTTGATAAAAATCTAGGGTGATGTAGGTGGGCAAAATATAATGGTATTTGAGATTAGTGGTGATGTTAACTTGTGGTACCAAGGGAAGTTATGCGTTTCTAACGTCAATAGTTTGCAATAAAGGGTATTGACTGAGGCGCCTGAGTCATACTACTTTGTTTATCCTGATTTGGCAAAAATGTATCATGATCTCAAGGAGATGTAATAGTGGAATGGTATGAAGAAGGATGTGGCTAATTTTATGGCCAAATATTTAGGTGTATCAGTAATTAAAAGTTGAGCACATAAGGCCCGGGGGTTTGTAATAGGAAATTGAATTACCTAAATAGAAATGGGAAGTGCTCAACATAGATTTTATTATTGGTTGTCCTCGGCCTTAGAACTAATTTGACTCGGTTTGGGTCATCGTGGATAGGATAATAAAGTCGGCTCACTTTTTCCCAATGAGGACTAAGTTTTGGTTGAGGATTATGTGAGGTTATATCTTTATGAGATTGTAAAGCTGCATAGGGTACCTATTTTGATTATCTCTAATTATGGTACATAATTTTTATCTCACTTTTAACGGTTGTTTCAGAAGGGGTTGGGTACTAAGGTTAGTTTGAGTACTGCTTTTCACCCACAGATGGATGGGAAAGCAGAAAAGACTATTCAGACATTGGAGGATATACTTCATGCATGTGTGATTGAATATAGTGGTAATTGGGTTTAGAATCTATCTATTGTAGAGTTTTCTTACAATAATAACTATCATTCTACCATTAGGATAGCCCTTTTTAAGGCATTGTATGGTATGAGGTGTAAATTTCCTTTTGGGTGGTTTGAGCTTGGTGAGGTAGATATGTTTGGTCCATACTTGGTATATAAGGTTATGGAGAAAGTGAAGTTGATTTGAGATAGGCTTAAGGCTGTCTAAATTCTCCAAAAGTCCTATGTATATATAAGGCATAGAGACTTAGAGTTTGAGGTTGGGGATAGGGTGTTCCTAAATGCATCTCCCAGGAAGGAAGTAATGCAGTTTGGTAAAAAAGGTAAGCTTAATCCTTGGTATGTTATTCCATGAATTGTTTTAAGGAAAGTTAGTAATGTTGCATATGAATTAGAGTTGCCTTCTAGTTTGAGCTTCATTCATCCGATATTCCATATCTTTATGTTGAGAAAGTATATAGGTAATCCTTATCGGTTGTTCCTTTGAAAGACTTGGGTATCTCGAATTCTTTGTCTTATGAAGAGGTCCCAATTGAGATCTTAGATCAGCAGGTTCATCGGTTATAGACCAAGGAGGTAGCTTCGATTTAGGCTCTATAGCAAAACCACAAGGTTAAAGAAGCTACTTGGGAAGGGGAAAAGGATATGAAGTCCAAGTACCCACATTTGTTTTCTGCTCTAGATATTTATGCGAAAGGTATGTGTTCTTGATCACATCTTTATTTTCTAACTTGGTTAAGGTTGGAATGGTTATGTTGGGATAATTCATGCTTGTATTACCTTGTCCGTCATTCAGGGATGAATAATCTTAGTGGGGGAAACTAAAATACCCTTGGTTTTGGTCCATAGAAATTTCTTGGGTTTTAGACTTTTTGGACTTTATATGACTCACTATACTAGTCATACGATGAGGGTATAGGGCAGGTGACCCAGTCATATATTGTACAGTGTTGGGTGGTGTTGGGTAGTTGAGTTTCTGAAATGGATATGACTAGGTGGTTATGAGTTGTATAGTTAGTGGCAGGTTGTTGGTTTAGGTTTTCCTTCACTTAATCTAAAACTTAGTAACCTAACTTGGATCTGAGTCTGAGTTCATCATCATGAGTTGTGAGGATAGGGTACGAATAGTATAGTCCAACTCGTATGTTAGCGTCAACCCCTCTGGATTCTACCTAAGGTATGGGTTAAGGGTATGTGTCGTATGCTTGGGTACGATTGGGGATTGGTGGTCATACATTTGACAGTGCCGAGGGTCCAAGGGATGCCTAGGGTATGAATGGTGGCTACCACTCGTATGATAGGGTACGAGTGGTAAGGTGGAGTTGTACCCTACTGCGAGAAATTAATACAGTTTAAGTTGGGGTATTTGGACATTTCCCCTTATAACTCCTTTGGACCCCATTACTTAAAACACCTTTTTGGGGATTTATTAACCTGTTTGCAATCAATCAAATTCTTTAAACTCTATCAAAATCTCTCAATGCTCTTGGGTTAAACAAAGGCTAGAGTTTCATCAATAGGATCAATTTAGGGCTTACAAAGGTGATATCTTTCTGTCATCTTCGAAATCTAAGGCATGTTACTACTCCCTCATTGTTAGTTCCAAATAAAAATGTTTTATGAATTGTTTTCATGGCATAATTATTGTATGGTTTTGGGTTTTCAAATATATGTTGGGGGTTCTGGTTAAAAATGTATAGTTATGGTTTTTCCAAGTTTTAATTATGGATTTACATATTTTAATGGTGGTTTGAACATTTGGTTGCATGGGAATGGTTAATTGGTACTTGGTTTTAGTTTTGAAAACACTATGCCCCCAATGTGTTTGATAAAATGCCTATGAGAATGCTTTTACTATATAATTGGATTTTTAATTGAACTATTGCATGGTATAACTTGGTAATAGAATTCTAAATGGTATAAATTGTTTGGAATGATTAAATAGTAAGGTCTTGGTAGTTATGGTTTGTCTAGTTGAAAGCCTTGTGGGGTACAAGGGAATCCCCCAAGCAAGCATAATAATGATCACTTGTGGGGTACATGGGATTCCCCAAGTCAATTTAATAAAGTAATTTATAGGTACATAGGAATCTCTTCTTCTTAAAAAGGATGGCTAAGGAGATTTGCAAGCTATAGTCAGTATAACAATACCACTACTTATAGCCTCGATAAATAATAAATGGAATGATGGATTGGTTGTATGGTAATAGTTTTAAATTGCCAATATTGGCAGGGTGTGATAGCTAACCGTGAAGGTGTGAGTACAATGGACAGACACAGGAAATTTGTGTTTGTCGACATGATGATTGGCTATGGTGACCATATATGATACTTATGGAGTACATGAGAATCCCTTAAGTATACTTATACATATGTATCATGGAGAGCGAAGGGTACTCAGGAATCCCCTACTCCTATGGAAACTCCGGTTTACGCGGCTACATATTGTAGGCCCGTTCATGGGGTTACACTAGATCCATATAGCCCATGGGTGGTTCTATGATGGTTAAGATACACATACCTAGGTTAATGGTTTTAAAGGCATGCTAAACCTGGTTCCCTTTCCCAGCATGGTTAAATATATATGTATGTATGGTTGTGAATGCATATGGTTGGTTTATTCGATTCTAAAGGTTGGAATTATTTATCCTTATCCTGATTTCATGTTAGCGTTCACCCGCTAACCCATCTTTGGGCGGATGTATACCCACATAATGCAGGAACCGACCATTCTAATCCTCCTGCTTAGTGATCAAATTTTGGATAAGCTATTGGATTAAAGTGGTAAGATTCCATACTCCATAAGGCTCTATTTCATATCATGGATGTCTTTACATACTTTGGTTATTTCCTGTACATTGGTTTTTTCTATGTTTGGGGGCATGTCCCAATTAGGTATTGTTTTACATTCAGTTAAAGGCTTTGGAAAACTACTATAGGTTGGTATGGGTAGTGTTAGTATTGGTGTCAGCTTTAGTATTGGTATTGGTATTGGGGCTGATACCATTGGATTGTATTTATAATTGTTTTATCCTTTTATGTTATGGACTCGTACTTGGTTATTGTTTTGGTTTTGGTATGGTTATTGGTTGGGTATTGAATGGTTGTACTTGATTAGGTTTGTCACAGTCATGGACCTATCCCAGAGTCTGGACTAGTAATAAATGGTATCTTGTTATATGTTCAGAATTCATTCGACTCAGGGTACGTGTTTGGGGGTTGGGTTGGGTAACGGGGGTGGTCCCTAGTCCTAGTTGGACTTGGGATGCCCATTACGACATGGCCCCAGTTTGGATCGTGTCGGTATAGTTTGATTGCTAGATCAGTTGATGTTTCTTGTATGATACAGTTTGATATCTTTGTTAGATTCTATTTTTTATTTCATGATGGAAGTTGGGTCTTATATTATTTCTTATTTACTTGAATAGCTCTTTTACATGTTTAGACTAGGTACTTAGGGAAAAGATTTTGTTTGTTGCACTTAATATATATTGTAATAAGTTTTATATAATTATGAAGAGATAAATGAAATTAGTTATAACTTACTATTATATTTTAGAAGGGTGATAAGGGTTCTCTTATCTCAGTATATTATAGTAGCTGCCCTCACCATCAGGTTACTAGTGGTCATGGCAAATGGTATCAGAGCCTAGGTTACTGAACTCATATGTACAAGATCAAATATCGAGTAGAGTTCCGTGGATTGGTATGTATGCATCCACATAAAATCCTTGGAAATCTTTGAGGCATTCTAGTAGTTTCTCACATCTTTCTTTTATCTCATGCGATTCCTACTGATTATTTGTATGTTTAATTCCAATTGGTATCTCTTGATTCTAACAGGTATCTTGACCATTTGGTAACTCAGGCAAGTGGATTGGAACATGAAATATTCATATTGGTATCTAGCCATAAAGGTTGTGTTGATACGTGAAGGATCAACTACTGATAGTCAAGAATGTAGTACTTAACTAGGTGTTTTAGAAAAGCAAGGGCTAGGTAGAGTTTATTGCCTAAGGAGATTCTTTAAGTTAATTTCAGTGTAAGTTGAAATATATAATTAATTGTTTTAAGTATCTGTGGCTAAGTAAAATAATTGTTAAATGATTTAAATGTTTGTTAATTAGTTGGGTGCTTTTGATGGTGAGAATATATGATAGGTGATTTAAGTGAATTGTTGATGCTTGGGTGTTGACAAATACACAGGGAAAATGTAGGGGTGGTAGTGGAATTTGATGATTGTTAAGGTCCTTTGCATTTTCAAAATCTTCTACATAAATTGCTTAAGTATGCTAAGAGTGGGAAGTTTGAGGAAGCTTATAAGTGTCATTAATGTTTGACATTATCTGTTAATTAGGGTGTATAATTTAGAGTTTTGGTTAATTATCATACTTCTAAGTTGTGGGATTTTGATCCAAAAGTAGTAGGTAAATATTATTGTGTAATTATTAGATATTTGTGTTATCTGGGAATTAGAAAAGGGGAAAGCAGGAAGTAAATATGGAGTCAATACCAATGGGTCACCAGAGCGGCAAGCATCCTATTATCGTGAACTTTCTATAGTGAGGTCATTATAGAGGGGAGAGTATGACTCAATAACAAGATCCTGGGCGGTGCTCCTACTTTATTTTTCTCTATTTTTACACTCCTTCCTAATCATTCTAAAAACAATACTAAAGTTGATATAAAGTAAGCAAGTCAGTCTATCACTTGAAAAATAAGATAACAACAATGTAATTACTTCCTCGCGTATAAAATAAAGCATTCATATACACGGTAAAATGAAAAATTATTTGTTACAAGCCTTAAGAGGGGCAAACCAAAAAGGGTAAAGAGGATAATGTGCATGACGAGGATTTAGCTGGAAGCCCCACGGTCATTAAGGCTCAAAGTATGTTATTTAAAAAATGTACAAGTAGGTATGTATTAATTTAGTTATGAGAAATATTAAATTTAATTATGAAAACTTTAGAAATGTTAATTTAATTATTAATTATGAGCTATTATTATTTACGCTGTTATTTATGTGTTAAATATGAGAAGACCATTTAAAAATATAGAAGCTTTTAGAAAATTTAAAGAAACTTTAACTAGTTACTACCCAGAATATACGAAGTTAAATAAAACAAAAGAAAATACCCATAGATTAGCTTACTTAGTTACCTTAATATCTATCAATGAGACAAAATTAATAATCCATTTAAAATCCAGAAGAATGAGATTCATACCACCTAATTATGATAAAATCAGATTTCGGTATCCACCAAAATATTATAAATATTGGACAGATGAATAATATAACAAAATTTCAAAAATATAAAGAACTAAAACAAATAATATCTGAAAAATGGAGAGAATTAAAAATAAGAAAAGAAAGACTACAATATAACATGATTGTAGGAGTATGTCAAAAATCAATAAATGCACAAAAAGAAGAAATATCATATTTAGAATCACAAATAGATAGTCTAGAATACATATATCAACATGATCTATACACCATCAAGTAGATAAAATGAACAAAGAAAAATTTATAATAGATGAAAAAACATATGAAAACCATGAAGGATTAAAAATAAGAATAATATTTTCCAATTTAGGAAGAAGATATAAGAAAATAGGTGAACATTTATATTTAATGTTAGAAAAAAGAAGAATTAAAATTAGAAGATAAATTAACATCTATTGTAAGAATATCAAAAAAAATGAAGAAATAGATAGGAAAAAAGAAATATATCAAATAAAATAACAAACTACAGAAGAAACTAAAAATAGTAGGATTGTTGAATTAGAAAAAGAATTACAAATGCTAAAAGATCTGTATGAAAAAAGACAGAAAGAAAAAAGATGAAAAGGATAAAGAACAAAATTTATTCATTGAGATAAATCAATTTAAAGAAAAATTAGAAGAAGAAAATAAAAAATTAGAAACTAATGAAATAGAAATAAATACAATAGATACTGAAGAAACAGATAATTATGATTCGGAAGATAGTGAAACATATACAGAAATCTTAACAAATATAGAAAAATTAGAAATTAATGAAAAACAAGAAGTAATTAATAAAGGAAGCTTAGAAAATATAAACATAGAAATAAATACTCTTGATAAAGAAGACGATGAAAATATAATACTTAATACATCAGAAATAAGAAAACCTACATATCATTATAAAGATAAGTTTAAAAAATTTAAACAAAAAAATGAATATAACAAATGGACACCAAAACAGATAATTAATAAAAATTATATCTTCTTAGACTTAGACTGTGTAATAGATGTAGATAAAATGATACAATTATGGATAGGATATATAGCAAAACAATTATTAGACAGTGGTATAAATGCAATAGATACACCAGAATATATAGAAAGAACACTAATAGGAACATCAAAATTATGGTTTTTAAATTTAACTGAAGAAAGTAAAAACGTATTAAGAGATGATAAAAAATGGAAGGAACAATAGTAACTAAACTAACACCTATAGACATATTGAAAAAATATGAAATAGCTATAAGAGATTAATTTAGCAGTATGACAACAGCAGAAGAAGAACAAAATAAAGAAAAAGATATAAATAGAAATTTAATGTTAAAACTAGCAATATGTAATATGTGCTATATAAATGAATATACATGCGCATTTAAAGAATACTACTATAAAGGAGAATATAATATAGAAGAAAGTACATTTAAACCTGATTCACCTCGTACTCACATATAATTTAGAAGAAAGTAAAGAAATAAGAAGATTATATTTTAACAAATTACCTGAATCATTTAGTTAAAAAATAATAAATAGTTGGGATGAAGCAAACATAGTAGATACCCTTGGAGCAAGAATAAAATTTTTACAATAATGGTATAGAAATCTATGTGAAAAATATAGCGAAGAAATAAAAATGGAAAAAAACATTAATAAGAAATTTAGCATGTTGCAAAGATAAAATAACACCTCAATTTGGATGTGAAGAAAGATATTATAAGAAAAAAAAAGACATAAGAAATATAAGAAAAGCAAAAAGTCAAAATATAAATATAAGAAACCAAGAAAAAGATATTATGTAGAAAATTATAAACATAAAAGACCATATAGGAAAAAGAAATTTATAAAATAATGTACTTGTTATAATTGTGGAAAACTAGGACATTTAGCTAGAGATTGTAAAATGCCTAAAAATCCAAAAAAGAAACAAATATCAGAAATAAAGATAGAAAATACAGAATATATGCAGATAGATTATATAGATTACGAATTAGAAAGTAACGATAGTATATATGAAATTTCGGAGAATGAAACAGATAATGAAATAGATAGTGAATTAGATGAATCAAATGACTGAAGAAGATATAAAAATGAATCAAATAACTGAAGATATAAAAATAATAACAAAGAAAGAATATTTAAATGAAGAAGGAACAGATCAAAAAGTAATATTTGATAATAATATATTTGACGAAATAAAAGAAAAAGAATTAGATTTAAGTGTAGAAAAAATATTTAAAATACAAACAATAAAAAATATATTTAATAGACGAAAAGAAGAATACTACATAGTAAAGCCAAAAAGAACATGTAATAGACTGTAGATATGCAAAAGGAAGAGCTAGTATACCACTAGTAACAAAAAGAATAATTAATAAAGAAATAAACGATATAAAAACTAAAGACCCAATAAAATACGTACACCTTGGAGGAACAGAGATATTAATAAAAGCATGTTTTAGAGAAGGAATAGATACTCCAATAGAATTATATTTAGCAGATGATAGAATTATAAAACCTATAGAAAAAAATATAATAACCGCCATAAGAGGAAATTTAATATACCAAAAATATAAATTTATAATAAGTGAGAATTATTCAGTGGCAATAACAGATAAAAACATAGATAAATCATTAGTATTATATTGGAAAATATCAGGAATAAAACTAACCCTAGAAAGTAAAATATTTACAGCAAGATGCAAAAATCTATATGTATTAACAACAAAACATAAAATAACTGGAAAAAATAAAATTAATAAAATACAAATAGAAAGTCCTTTCGAACATTTCTAAAAACAATTGATAACAATGATTATAGTTACAAAGACATAGATATAGAAGAAGATTTAGAAATAATAAATGATAGAATAAGTATAATAAAATGAATAGCTTTTGAAAAACCAGAATCATCAGGATCATAAAAAAGAACAAACTATGAAATAACTTCAACAGTTAATTTAACTCAATATTATATAACGGGAACAATAAATAAAAAAGAATATTTAATACGCCTAAATATAGGATAAGAAGAAAATTATATAGCAAAATATTTAGTAAAAAATGAAGAAATAAAATCTAATAGTGATATATGCCCTGATCTACCAAGAAGTTTAATAACTATTAAGGATACAGCAGAAAAATAATAGTAGGAATTAGAAAAATAAAAATAGAATTTGAAATAAAAGAAGATATACAAAAAGCAGACATAATATTAGGAATAAAATGGTTAGAACAAGTAAAACCATACAATATAGAACATACACAATTAACCATAACATATAATAAAGAAAAATTATTAATAAAAAGAACTTTGACATGTTATGAAAATATATGTATTAATAAAGATAATAGTAGAAGGATATTACAACAGATATTATACGTCTATGATAGATACAAGAGTAGAAGCCAATTTATGTAGATATAATTGTTTACGAACTAGTAAATGGGATAAATTAAAAACACCAATAGTAGTTAGATGATTTAATAATGAAGGAAGATTAATTACCTATAAAGCTAGAAATGTAAAAATACAAGTATGGGATAAGATATTAACAATAGAAGAGATCTATAATTGTGAACTATCATCAAAAGATATGCTTTTAGGAATGCCATTTTTAGATAAACTATACCCATATATAATAACTAGAATACACTGCTGGTTTACAACACCATGTAAATAGAGAGTAAGAGCAAAAAGAGTTATTAATAAAATCAGAAAGAAAACTGATTAGATAAAAGGAGGTGAAAAAATCACACAAAAATTAGAAAATATAAAAATTACTGAAGACACAATAGACCTAGTTATATTTTCAATAAATAAAGTATAAATGACTATATTTTCAATAGATAAGGTAGAAATAATAAAGAAAAATTAAAAAAATTATACAGTGAAGATTCATTAAAAGGATGGGAAAAACATAAAACTACTGTAAAAATTGAGCTAATAGATAAAAATAGTAAATAACCCAAGAACCGTTAACATATAACTTGATGATTTAAAATAATTTAAAATGCATATAGATGAATTATTAGTAAAACAATATATACAAAAAAGTAATAGTAAACACAATAGTCCAACATTTATAGTAAATAAACATAGTGAACAAAAAAGAGGAAAAAATAGAATGTTTATTGATTATAAAAACCTTTATGCAAAAACTATGACATATAATTATCCAATACCAAATAAGATATTAAAAATAAGACAAATACAAGGATATAATTACTTTAGTAAATTTGATTGTAAATCAGGATTTTACCATTTAAAGTTAGAAGAAAAATCTAAAAAGTTAACTCATTTACAGTACCACAAGAATTTTATGAATGGAATGTGTTACCATTTAGATGTAAAAATGTTCCAGGTAGATCCAACACTTTATGGATAGTGATTTTAAACAACTACCTAATTGTATAGTATACATAGATGATATACTATTATATACAAAAACTAAAGAGGAACATTTAAAATTATTAGAACAATTTACAAATATAATAGAAAAATCAAAAATAAGTTTAAGTGAAAAGAAAGTTGAAATTATGAAAAACTAGATAAAATTTTTAGGAATACAAATAGATAAAAGAGGAGTAAAAATGTAACAACATATAGTACAAAAAATAATAAATTCAAAAGAAGAATTAGATACAAAAAAGAAATTACAATCATTTTTAGGATTAGTAAACCAAGTAAGAGAATATATACCAAAATTAGGAGAAAACCTAAAGCCATTACAGAAAAAATTTAAAAAGGATGTAGAGTATAATTACAACGAAGAAGATAAAAAACAAGTTCAGAAAATAAAAATACTTTGTCAAGAATTACCAAAATTACAATTTCCAGACGAAAATAAAAAATTTACATATATAGTAGAAGAAGACGCAAACGAATATAGTTATGGAGGAGTACTTAAATATAGATATGGAGAAGAAAAATTAGAACATCATTGTAGATACTACTCAAGCACGTTTAATGAAACAGAGATAAAATGGAGATAAATAAAAAAGAATTATGTTCATTAGCATTTGAGCCATATATTGTATATAACAATTTTATTGTATGAACAGATAATACATTGGTACGTTGGTGGTTAACAAAGAAAATACAAAATTAAGTTACAACAAAGGAATACAAAATTAAGTTACAACAAAGGAAATTCGGAGACTAGTATTAAATATATTAAATTTTACATTTACAATTGAAGTAATCAAAACTAACAAGAATGTCATTGCAGATTACATATCAAGACAAAGCTACGCAAACTGATATAATAGAAGATGATGCTTTAGAAAAGATACTCAAAACCCTAACTATGCTTTCAATGAAAGTGGACAGTATGGGTAGTGAAATAGAAAAGCTAAAGACTAATGAAGTTAAACTAAAGTCTAAAGCTATAAACCAGATAACTTAGCAGTGTGCAGAGCTATGTCGATCGGAAGACATCAAAATTCTAGAGCTAAAAGGAGACATTGGGACACTCTATAAAACCCATAACGTTTATCAATCTATAACTGTAGGTACACGCAAAGGAGTTAGTGGACAAAGATATCAGAACATGAACATGAATAAGATATTTGAAAAACCATGTATACCAAAAACAAAAAAAGACCCCTTGTTCATACCCCCATAAACTACCACATATCGAGAAAGTTTAAACCAAGATAGAAAAGTCTATAACCATATAACTCGAGCATACATAGAAAATATCTAAAAAATACAAACTTATCTAAACCTTAACCCAGAGCTACAAATATCCAAGAACCAAACACAAACTATATAAATCCAAAAATTACAAGGTTACAACAAGTTAATCGCATTACTGAAAACCAACCCAAGCTTAGTTAAAACTTATTTTAGTTATAGATTATTAAATATCGTATATACCCAAGATGGAGATGAACTAACAGCTATACCAGAATTATATAGAGCATTCACCACCTATAAGAAAATAACCAAAGGAAATCTATTTTTTATAAAGTTTTATACTGCACCAACAGAGATCTTATATGACGAAATTAAACCGGTTATACAGGTTGTAAAAATAGGATTAACCAGAGATATGATTATACCGAAAGATGTTGTTCAACAACCAGAGATACCTAAAGTCGAGATACCTAATTTTTATGCAAATAAATAAATTATTGGAATATTTTCAATTATTCAAGAATTAGCAAATAATTATATCAATGGAAACCCCATATGGAGTTATTATTCAAGAGACCATCAAATGATTTATTCAAATTCAAGGGAGCTACGACAGTCAGATATGGAAGAAGCTAGACAATGGATTTTGACACTACTCAATCCAGAAAAACAACCAACTGCAAGAGCAATTAGGAAGGGATTTATTTCAGATGAATTATTAATAAGATATTGCAAAATGATTAGACACAAATATCCAGACCATTTATGTTCGAGATGTAATGGAGAAGATAATATTATTCCAGAAGTTCAATTAGAATAAAAGAAGATAAGAACGAAGAAGAACAACTGGAAGATACGCGACAAAAGATATAAAGCAACACGGACCGATGGAAAACTAAGGACAAGAAGAAAAAAGCATTAAAGATAAGAAAACGACATATGACTTATCAAACTAAGTTTTTAACATGTGAATTGTAAGAATACGTAAATTATTTGTATAGTTTTTGACTTTTTGACAAAAGCCATTATTAGTCTGGTATTAGGCATTAAATAGTTTTTTTTTCTTTTTATACTTTAAGTCCTTTTCTACTTTTGAAAAGGAAGACTTTTTGTTAAAGTAGGAATAGTATATAATTTACGTGTAAAGTAGGAATAGTAAATAGCTTACACGTTTTTCACCTTTTTAGAGAGTATAAATATGTAAGCCATCCGGCTAAGTTAACGCAAGACTTTCATGTGTTGAAAGCAAGCCTTCTCTTTTGTACACAAAAAGAAACTTTTGAATATTTAATAAAAATAGATATATTTCTAAGGAAATGCTATGGATGAGCAAAGCACAGATTTATCAAATCTACTAGAACAAGTATTTTCATTTATAATTATGAATAGCTAAATTCATAAATTCCTAACAATCATAATATGATAAAATAAGTTCATGTTAGTTACTATATAGTAGAATTATTCGAAGAATAATATGTTACAAAGTTTATTACCAAAGAGGAAAAGGAGAAAAATCCCTAGGACTATGCCATCCTAAAGGTGAAACCAGTGAGGCAAGAAGGTCATGATAAGGGAGTAACCAATGTAGAGGCGATGTTTAAGGGAAAAGTATCCAGACTACCATGCTAATAGTGACAGAGTAACATAATTATTTAAGAATAATCTGGTATATAGTGATCTAAGATGATCATATTTTGTTATGTATATGATTGAAAGGAATATTTTGAAATAGCATCATATGAAAAAGAATGGCTACCTACTTATCCGATGAAATGATAGATATATTCAAAATACTTGTCTTGTATGTACTTAAGGATATAGAAATAGTAGATATAAGAAAGATCATATGGGAAAATTTTTTTGATAAATATACTATGTCTAGAATAAATTACATACCACACCTACCTACCTACTCCTATATATACCTACATGCCAAATCTATGCATAAACCATGATAAACTACGTAGAATATTAGAAAATGGATATAATATACAATTAATAGAAAAACTAATGAAAACAAATTTAGAAGAATACATAAGAACTAAAAATATAAAATATATAGAATACCTTAATGAAAATATGGAAGAATTAAAAAGATTAAAATAAACAACTAAAGAATATTATGTAAAAGTAAATGACAGATAACTTTAAAATACTTGTTTTATATATACTTAGAGATATAGAAATTATAGACATAAAGAAAATAATATGGGAAAAGATATGGAATTATGAAGAAGAAGAGTTATTAAGTTCTATAGAAAACTTATACCTATATAATAAAAGCTACTGCTCATATTTGGACAGTTATTATTCAGATGGATATTATACAGATTAAAAATGTTAGAATATATTAAAAGAGTTAGAGAAAAACAAAGTTGTCTATACGAAGAAATTAATTATAGAAACTAACTTAGAAGAGGAAGAAAACAATTAAAAGAAAGAATAATTTAGATAGATAAAACCATAAAACAACTAGAGTTAAAAGATAGTTTAGAATATGATTTAGACATAGAATTATTCATAGAAGAAAAAAAGGATAATTAACGAAAGAGATAACCTAGAATTTAATATCAGATATAGTACAATTAGAATAAATTATTACAAAGAAATTTACAGTATTACAACTACTTTAGGATAAAATGATAAACTACCAATACTTAGAATATTGGAGAAAAGATATGGAGGAAATAAGAATAACAGAAATACTTATGAAAGAGAATCTACTTGACTACCTAAAAACTAGAGATATGGAACATATAGAATACCTTAAAAATAATATAGAAGAATTAATAAGGTTAAAACAAAAAACTAAGGAATATTATAACATAGCATTTCAATTAACATGATAAAACTAGTAAGTACTAGTTATCTACTAGTTATCCAAGCAAATTACGCAAGTTATCTGCACCCCCCTTTCCACCCCATTCAGAAAAGAGAATACCTACACATATTCCTTCTTCAGATTAAGGTGTTTCTCATGAAAGACCGCACACCTAAATATGACCTTCAAAATCTTTCATATTTGAGCAAGCATGCGATTTTGGGAACTCTTTTTGTTTTTCTCCTTGTCCACCTTCCTCTGGTGTACTACATAAGCCTGAGTTAGGTCTAGTGGGGCTGCAAAACTAAAAAATATTGAGACATGTCAGGGGGAGTGGGACCACTCTAAGTAACTCTTCACAATAGCTATGTCTTCCTGGAAAGACATAGGGGGATGTATGGAGAGGGTGCTAGTCTCCTTACCATTTCTAGCCTAACTTTTCTCTCCCTCCAACCCCATTTTTGTCTTCTTTTTATTATGAATTTATTCACCTTTCACTTTAAGAGGATTGAAAGGTGTCTCACACTCTAAGAACAAATCAACGCAATCTTTAGGCATACGCTCACAGGAGCAAAACTCTAATTTGGGCCTTTACATTAAGCAAAATTCCCTAAATTATGCAAGCTTCCAGTAGAGAGTGAGGGTAAGTTACATCGGTGGTGTTGCTTGAAAGATAAATCCTCTTAGTCACCTTTGAGCCTCTACACAGAGGTGAATACTCTTAATACCCTTCATGCTATTCCAGTAGACCTTCTCATAGTCAATCTCCACTATCAGAGTGTCCCCTATTCACTTTAGATTAATCTCCATAAGTTTTTCCTTATGCTCAATATTAAAGACATTTGGCACCCCTAAAACATCATTGACCATGTATATGTCCACAAGAAAATTCATTTCCCAAATGCATTTAGCAGGGTGGGGTTCATCCCATTGCATAGTTTGGCCTATACCATAGAACTCCCAAAACCAGCTTAAAAAATCATCTATGTCAAGCATAGTAGTGGCATCCACCCAAACTTCTGTAGTCAAACAAAGAATTATGGTGCCTCCTCCTCTACCTCTGTCAGCATATAGCCTCTCTCATGACAAATCCCTATCCCCCTATAGTCTCTATATTACCATTGACTAGTTTTATTAGAGAACCTTTGAAACAAATAGGGAGCGTGATCTTGGTTTTAATTATCCATTGTGTTAGAATTCCTGTAAAATCATGTTAAATGAAGTTAGAAGCTATAGAAATGCTCAATTAGTTGAAAAGTTTCAAAAAGTTATAAAGTTCAACTTCAAGGTAGGCTACTTCTTGTCTCCTGCTATAGTGGGAAGAAACCTCTATAGTAGCCTTCATCATCCCCTACCAACTTTTTATACGTCAATGTTTTTTTTGTAGTTTTCTACTCAAATCAGGGTTGTTAAAGTAGTGTATGACTTCTACATACCAAAAATTAGGTGTATATTACCCAATTAGATCTCTAATAGCTAAGAAAATTTTGAAGTATGACTCTTCACCTTTTACCCCTTGTTCAAGTCCAAACTTCACCATGAACTCTGTAAATCTTATGACAAGAATGCCATATGAGCTTTTGAATGTAAGAGAAGCAAGTTTGCTTTGAATTTCACTCCAAATGGGGTAAATCAAACTATTTTCAAAACCAACCCCAATCTCATCCATTTTATGAATTCTAGCCTTATTATTTTATAATAAGTGCTATAAATTAAAGAGATGAAGTTAGAATTAGAGTTTGCCTTGAGTTAGACATCGGTAAGGGAATGGTTGATTGGAATTTGTGAGGGGGGATTTGAGTTTTGAATAAGAGAAATGGGGTGAAAATCCATTACTTTTACTCTTTAAACTGTTGGTGGCCCACTATAGAAGCCCGCCTCCCACTATTGCAGCAAGGGGCCTGTTATAGCATGGACTAAGAAATTGAAATGCATAGAAAATTTTGTTCTTATTTTATGTCTTATTTAGAGGTTTGTTCATGTTAGTGAGGCCCTGGTTACCTTGGGTACTCTTATGCTCTTGTCTAAAATGGTATTGTACCTTTCCACTTATGATGTATGATGTGAGGACACTCATGGTGAGTAGGTGCGTTACATATTTTTATAACTTTATTGTAAAGATGATGAGTGAAGATAAGTCAATGACTAAGTAATTAATGACCTTGGAAGAGCGTCTACATAGTTTTCTTCCTTATCATTTTCATTCAAGGATGAAAGATAAGTTAATTGGTATCTTTTATAATGAACCCTCTCATCATTATTCTAATGACCAGATTCAAAAGGCACATAGTATAGACACTTTTAAAATATTTTACAGGTCCATTAAACATTATTCATAGACGAACTCGAGTGTTATAAATTTTGAGGGAGGAGGGTTGATATCATCACGCTATAGTGGAAATTTCCTTGTTATAATGGAAAGTAGGCTACTACAGTAGGATCTCGACATTCTTTTCATAAACTATAAAAATCTTTTATCTTCCATCTTAACTTATGAAATTTCCTCCTTCTGAAAACACTCTAGTGTTGTTCCTAGGCCTAAGAATGATGGAAATAAAGTATAACACTTCAATAAGGCAAATTATGAGGATTTTCTTGTGAAATTTTCACCAGAAATTGCTAGAGCAGGTCAAGGAATAGAGGTTCATGCCTCTGTCATAGTAGTTTGTCCCTAAGGTAGGCTAGGTTTAATAGAGTAGTTGTAGACCATGGTTAAAAATGTGTGAACTTAATATATATTTATGGGAGAATTTATGTTTTGACCTATGGGCACGGTTTTTAGTTGGATAAATTGGATATATCGGATAAATCAAAGTAGACATGGATTTCCCTTTAGGGTAAGCTTAGAGATTGACTATGTTATATTTGATACCCATTTGATACTATTTTCACAATGTTATTTAACAATAAAATAGTATTGGGGTGTGACATTGATGAAGTATTATGAACTCATATTAGTTTGGCTTAAGGTTATTGAATTGTCCAAAGTAAGTACTAATGTTGCGGGTAGAAAGGAAATGCAGGAAATGGGTTAACAAATGAATGATTATGGCTTTAGATTATGATAGAAGTTGGAAAGTGGCATATGTTTAGTCTTAATAATTGGTTGTGATAATGGAATCATATGGGGATTAAGGGATAATAGTATTTGGTTAGGATTAATTTTTTTTTCAAAATGAATGGGTTCATAAGAAATTGTGTGCATCATAAAATAGGCAGCCAACGTAAATCAATTGTGTGTCTATTCCTTTATTATATGTTGCTTGGTCCCTAAGTACTCGTGTTTTTTGAGTAGGTTATGTTTAAACTAGAATGGAGACTCAAATTGATTATATATGAGTGTGTTTAACTGATTATTTGTTTATTTAGTTGCAATATATGCTAGTAAATAATGTACTTGTTGAATCTTGAATACAAGTGTGTAAATAAATAATTTGTAACATAATTGATTAAAGGACCATGTTTTTATGCAAGTATTGTTGATTTAAACTCACTATGCGATTAGACTTGTAAGTAGTACTATTTATTTGGTGTGAGTTAATTTGAAAGAGGCTTTTTATTATTGAAATGGTTAGATTTAAGGGAGGGTAAGTATGGGAATATTGTAATAAGGGTTAGATAGTTCTCCCACTAGAGGGTTAGTATGGGCACCACTATGGTTTTGGATCATGAAAAAATTTGTATTGGAGTCCTAGGTTCATCGATCTATCATAACATAATGATCTAGTAAAGTCTTGAGATATAGTACGAAGACATTTGTACTTTTCTTTGAGATACAAATTGGTACCTGAAGTTTTTATTTTATTTTTCATAGATGGTGAATGTGAGAGTGAATGGAGCTAGAGCAGAGGTTCCTACACTAGCAACTCCGATTATTGATCATGTATCTAGAGGTTAAAGATATGAGAGGGGAAGTGGTAGAGTGGTACCCGCTAGGGGTAGAGCCCACTATACAACTAATCAGGTAATAAGAGATGTGAGTCACCTCTCCAACAAGAGAATCATAATAATAATGTAATGAATAATGAGATTCTAGAACATGAGGAATATGCACCAATTTAGAAAGGTTCATCCTAAATGCAGATGACTTCAAAGCTAATTTAGCAAGTTCTAGGTTTCCTAAGTGGGTTGGCTAATACTGTGGCCACATCTATAGTTCTTATTTACTATCATCTTAGGTATAACACATTGTCATAATATTGGATGTCACCCAAATTACACCTCCTAAAAAGTATAACACAGTCGCTTATCAAATATAAAACCCAACAAGGTTGGGTCTATCCCACAAGGAATAGGACAGAAGACTGTCACGAGCTTGATGATATAGCTAGAAAGTGGAGAAAGTAAATTAGGGGTTTTGTAAGAACAATATTAATAGTAACAGTGTTGCCAAATACGGTTAGTATCAATATGAGATGACCACTAGGATTCTGTTCCCCCTAAATTCTTAACTTTGCGTTCTCGTCAAACTATCTTGGTGCCTTATATGCAAAATCTAATAAGTTATGTATCACCTAAACATATATCAACCTTGGTTTGGGTGAATTTCACTCAGCTCCTCTCGATCTCAAAGTGTCGCATTATTAACCCTTATTTTAGATTTCAGATTAAATTTCTTCTCTCTATCTCAAGTTAATTAAATGAAGGTTGGTAGCTTCAAATTACTAGTGTGATCTCCTTTTCCCAATCTCTACGTCTCTCTTAAGTTAGTATCAAATACAGGTGAGTTCCTAACATTTTTAATCATTAAGAAAGCAATCAAAGCAAAGAAAACCACAATACATGGACGAACACCAATTTAGAATTACTTTGCACTTCCTCTATTTTGTTAATCCATCAGGTTTCCCACAACTTTAGTTGTGGGGTTTAGCTGCTCATGATTGTAAAAACACACATCATCAATAATAATAACAACATACCCAGTGTATTCCCACCTAGAAGGTTCTGGGGAGGGTAGAGCGTACGCAAACCATACCACTACCTTAGGAGAAGTAGAGAGGCTGTTTTCGATAGACCCCCAGCTTAGAACCGATACCCATATACCAACCCAAAGATAAGTGCATATAACTAGTATGGTACACAATAAAAACTACCAAAATACCAAACACAAAAGATAAGTACATATATAAACTAGTACGGTAAGCAAAATAAACTAACACTGCTAGCCACAAACAAAAATCTCCAGCCCCCGAGGACCGCACCTCTACTATTACCGATGCCCTTTCACCCCTAACCCTCTACCCTAATCCGCTTCCTCCAGACCTTCTTATCAAGGGTCATGTCCTCCGTTAGCTGTAACTGCTCCGTATCATGCCTAATCACCTCCCTCCAATATTTCTTTGGTCTACCTCTACCCCACCTAAAACCATCCATAGACAGTGTCTCATACTTCCGTATAGGAGCATCTAAGCCCCTTCTCATCACTTGCCTAAACCTATGTAATGTTACATCTTGCATCTTGTCCTCCACTGAGGCAACTCCTACCTTCTCTCGAATAATCTCATTCCTTACCCTATCTTTATTGGTATGCCCACACATCCATCGAAATATTCTCATCTCTGCTACCTTTAACTTTTGGATGTGGGAGTTCTTAACTGGCCAACACTCCGCTCTATACACCATAGCTGATCGGACTACCACTCTATAGAACTTACCTTTAAGCTTTGGAGGCACTTTCTTATCATATAGAACTCCCAAAGCGAGCCTTCATTTGAACCATCCTGCCCCAATACGATGTGTAAAGTCCTCGTAAATCTCACTATTTCCCTGAATCATAGACCCCAGATACTTGAAACTCTCCCTCTTCTGAATGTCCTGAGAATCCAGCTTCATAACCACTCCAGCCTCCTGCAACACATCACTAAACTTACACTCCAAGTACTCCATCTTGGTTCTACTTAACCAAAATCCTTTAGATTCAAGCGTCTGCCTCTAAATTTCCAACTTATCATTAACTCCACCTCGAGTCTCGTCAATCAGAACCACATCATCTGCGAATAACATACTCCAAGGCACCTCCCCTTGAATATGTCGCGTCAAAACATCCATCACCAAGTTAAAAAAAAATGGGATAAGAGTCAATCCCTGATGCAAACCTATCAAGACTGGAAAGTGCTCTGAATCTCCACCTACCATCCTCACCAAAGTCTTTGCCCCATCATACATATCCTGAATCGCCCTAGTGTATGCCTCGAGCACCCCTCTAGCCTCCCAGAACCTACACAGAATCTCCCTGGGAACTCTGTTATATGCCTTCTCAAGATCAAAAAACACCATGTGCAAGTCCTTCTTCCTCTCCCAAAACTACTTCACTAATATCCTTACAAGGTGAATGGCCTCAGTGGCCGAGCGACCTGACATGAAGCTGAACTGATTCTCAGAAATCATCACGATCTTTCTCATCCTTACCTCTAACACCCATTCCCAAACCTTTATAGTATGACTCAATAACTTAATACCTCTATAGTTATTGGAACTCTGGATGTCTCCCTTATTCTTATACACTGGAATTATTATACTCCATCTCCACGCTTCAGGCATCTTTTTTGTCCTAAAAATACTATTAAACAACCTTGTCAACCACTCCAAACCTGCCCTGCTAGTGCTTTTCCAAAAATCCACTGGAATCTCCTCTAGCCCCGTTGCCCTACCCCGCCTCATCCTACGGATAACTCCCTTGACCTCCTCAACCTTGATATGCCTACAATATCTATAATCTCAACACTCCTCAGAATTCTCCAAGTCCCCCAACATGAAACCTTTGTCCCTCTCGTTCAAAAGTTTATGGAAGTAGGACTGTCACGTCTTCCTAGTGAGAGCATTCTCCACCAACACTGTACCATCCTCTCCTTTGATGTACTTTACCTGGTCAAGGTCACAAATCCTCTGCTCCCTAGACTTAGCCAGCCTATACAAATTCTTATCTCCGTCTTACTCCTCTAAAGCCACATATAGGCGCTCAAAAGCTGCAGTCTTAACCGCCATAACTGCTAACTTAGCCTCTCTCTTAGCTACCTTATACTCCTTTTTATTCGTCTATCTTTCCTCCTTATCTTTGCTCGCAACCAACTTAGCATAAGCCATCTTTTTATATTCCACCTTTCACTTAACCTCCTCATTCTACCACCAGTCTCCCCAATGTTTGCCAGATTGACCTCTCGAGACACCCAACACCTCTTTAATGGTTTCCCTAATACAACTAGCAGTCATCTCCTACATACTATCTGCACCTCTTCTACTCTCCCAAGCCCCCCTACTTTTCAACTTCCCCTCTATTTCCAAAGAACTAGCAAAAGTTAAGCTACCCCACTTAATCCTGGGCTGAGCCTCCACGCTTCTTTATTTTTTTTGCTCTTATTGATAACCAAATCCATCACCAACAACCTATGCTAAGTCAAAATATTCTCACTAGGTATGCATTTACAGTCTTTACAAAGCTCTTTATCTCCTTTTCTAAGAAGCAAAAAGTCTATTGAATCTTGGCCACTGAACTTCAAAATGTAATAAGGTGTTCCTCCTTCTTCGAAAAGCTTGAATTCTCTATCCACAACTCAAAATCCCTAGAAAATTCCAAAAGAGTATCTCCTCCATCATTCTGCTCCCCAAAACCAAAACCGCCATACACATCCTTAAAACCTCTTGGAAAAGACCTAATATGCCCATTGAAATCCCCTCCCATGAGAAACTTCTCTGATATCGAGATGCTCCGCTCTACCTTATCTAAAACCTCCCAAAACTCCTTCTTTGCCTTCTTGTCCAACCCTACTTGTGGGGCATAGGAACTAATAACGTTCACTGTACACCCTCAATGACTAACTTAATAGACATTAACCTATCACTAATTCTCTTTACCTCAACAACCTGCTCCCTAATTTCTTCATCTACTAAGATACCTACCCCATTTCTATGTCTCACGCTACCCGAGTACCACAACTTATAACCATCCACATCTCTCGCCTTAGTGCCTACCCATTTAGTTTCCTAGAAACACACTATACTAACCCTTCTTTTACGAAGAATTATCACCAGCTCTATAGACTTACCCTGCAAAGTTCCTATGTTCCAAGATCCAACTCGCAACCTAGAAGATCCCTTATCTCACATAACCTTACTACCCCTTGCCCCTAACCCCAAACTCGTCCCCAACCCAGCCCTCCACCTTCCAACCCTAATCTTGACCTATGACATGACCCTAGTCTACCATTGCCAATTCAAACCACTACACAAATAGGAGAAAAATGATGGAAAGAAAAAAAAGATAGATAATAGAGAAGGATAAAGATAAGGCTAAAAGGACAAGCTGGTTATAATAAAATCAGTCAAGGAGTTAGAATCTGCTGCCCAACATCGACAACAACCAATATATACTACCAAACTAAATATATATGCTAGTTCCTTAGGTAACAGTAATCAAAACTACTACAACAACTAGAAGCAAAAAAAATTCAAATAGTATTAACAAGTTAAACACTATTAAGAATTACCAAAATCACCAAGTCATCACCCCCAATCTAGATAGGCAGCCAAGACACTCAGAAAAAGAAATCAAGACAAAAATATTATACCCAACTATAAAAGATAAAGTGAGTACACCTGATCGATTATGTCTGTTTACTTGATTTAGTCGCTGGATTCTGGTAAGTTGCAGTTAAAATTGGTTACAGAATAGTATTGATGTCTCTGGAATAGTATTGATGTTGCCGACATAGTGTTTGTTGTCCTCCGATTATGTACTTATGGTACCTGAGATGGATTTCAAGAATCCATCAAGAATTCTATTCCTCTTCGATGTTAACTAACTGAAGCGATGAGGATGAGAAGAAGCGACGGGTGGCCATTTTGATAGATTTTGTCGGTGGAGCATGAAAACTATTGTGTGGCGCTCTGGGGGAAAAGAATAGAAGCATCAGGGGTTTTGGAAATGGTTGGCGTTGTTGTTTCCATCTGGAAATGGGGAGGGTGGCGGCAACTTTGGCTGGTTTGGGGATGGGGCCTGGTTGTTCGCCGAAGAGCGATGAGGAAGAAGGAGCCAACGGCGGTGTTGGGTTGGTTCGCTGTTGTTAATGATAGTGGCGGCGTGGTAGTGTCCAGTTTTGCAATGGTAGTTGGTTAAAGTTGACGGTTGGTTCTAAGGGTGAAAGGGTTTTGAGAGAGAAAAGGGCTGGTGGCTCCATCCGTTGGCGACCATAGAGGGCTATAAGAATAATCAGAAGCAACTACTATCCCATATAGAGAACTTGAAAATCAAAATCTCAAATTAATATCAAAGCCTAAAAACCAAGAACAAGAATTCCATTATGAAAGATGTATCTCAGAACTCAAAACAATGTAACAAGTGTATAAAGTGCGTCAGCTAATAATGAAATATCCAATGGGTATTCATAGTTACATCAGACAACCAATCCTAAACAAAGTAGGAAATAAGAGTCAAAACCAACCTACGACCCCTGGGGCCGTAGATAGTACCTACGGGATGTAAGTAGGTTCATAGGAATCATAGGGATCATCAGTTTTCAGAACCCCTACCAACGAGGGGTACCTATGGGTCCGTAGGTAATACCTACATCTAGGAATGGTCCATAGGACTAAAAACTCAACAATATCTTTCAGAACTTCAACACTTATACCTACATATGTCACCTATTGACCCATATGTACTACTTACGACTTGTAGGTAGACTTTCTTCTACGCTTTATCACTTTTTGCTGTTTTTCTGCTCCAAATTCTTTTTTACTTTAAATCCAACACAAAAACAAATCACATATAACAAAAACACCAAAGTACTTGCATAATTTCCTTGTTTTAAGCATCAAAAGTGCCAAGAAACCATGGTACATTGACACCCTCAACTTAGAGCATTTTAATGTACTCAGGAAACAAACATATAAAAGGAAAATAAGATGCTTAACTAAAATAAACCTAAAAAATCTACAACAGTCAACTAAATTTAGCTCAAATTTCATACCCCCTCTTATTTACGACTTTCAAAACCACTGCGTGGATCCATAGAGCATAACAGTATGACCTAAAGGAATCAAGTGATGGCATTACATTAATAACAAATAACCAAGCGTATATGCATATTGACACTACCCTAACAGATAGGCAGTTAACAATACAACCCATGTACCTTCACAAAAAAGAAGTCTCAACTCTCATAGTATAATAAAGCATGTTATAGGGACCATATCAAGATACTCATGCTCTCAAAAGAAGTTCCAACAATGTGCATAAAATACCATAGGCTTGCGCTTGTTTTCTATACATTAGTTTTTTGGACAATTGGGCAAGGATCACTATAAGACTTTTCTACTCTTTTAATTTAGGCTTAAGGTCAAGTATGCTACATTTGGGATATAGTGACTCACCCTTCTTGACACTATACTTACATTATTAGTTTTACTTCCCAATTACGCTTCTTTTATTTCTCCCTTTTTCTTATTTAATTAGTTGAATTGGGTGTGGTATCATTCTTTCTTTGCATTTATTCACTTTTTTTTTTCATTTTCTTGTTTTATTTCTAAGTCTTTTTCTTTTCTTTTTTTAGACTTTTCTACCACATCCAACCCTACTTTCTTTTCTTTTATTCAATACCCTCTTCATATCAATTTAAACTATGCACCCCTATAATAGCCAGTCTGAAGTTAAGAAATTTACTTATGTTGAGGTACACGACATCCAAGGAAGGACCAAGGCCAAAATAGTTTCATTATAATCAAACGCAACGGTGACAAAGTGAAAACATAAAAACATGTCAATTTAGGATGAAATTAGGGATCAAAGGATACTTATTCACATTTGGTTGGTCTTTTACATGAGTGGACTTATTCAAACATGACCTATGATAATGTCCTAACCAACTATCTTACAACCTAGGTAAGACTAATCGTGCAAGTTCTTGATTAAATGCACAAAGTAAACTAGGTAAATTCCTCAAACACACATGGTACAGGGTTATATTGTCAACTATTTTCGAAACACATAAAAAGAAAAATAAAACATTTCAAACTCTCATAGGTTCTTTATTTCTCTTCTAATTAAACTTAAAAACCACATAACTCAATACAATACCTAAGCATGCCGTCTCTACTATGATAGCACACCCAGGGGAAAAGAGACACAACAACAAAAACCCTGGGTGATTGGTACACCCCCACCACCCAACTAAAAGCTAATGCACTATCCCTAGTGCATACTAGAAAAAAGCAAAAAACGGGTGTAGGATCATACCTTGATGCTCTAGGCAATAGAAGTGGGCTCATCCCCAGTTGAGGCATCATATGGCTCATCACTAAGAGGAGGTGATGGTGCATTACTTGAACAGGTGCCCCATGAATCTATTCATGCCTCCACTCATCGACAATAAGCTGATCCCTAGATTGACAATGTCCTTCTTCAAGAATGGTTAAAACTCCTCAACTAAGTCTCTCTACTCCTTTTACTCATGACCCTCTTTCACCTAATAGTCTGGGCCTCATCATACTCAATGAATAAATTAAAGATCATACATAGAGGTCTATCTAGTGGATGAATAAAAGAATAAATCATCAAATGAATAACTGGAATGTGGCTCTCAACTAAAGAGTACACCTTAGATCTCAAAATAGCTACCTCCTCATGAATGCCCAATAAGTCATGTACCTGAATCTCGCCAAGTCATGCTCCTATTCAAGCCTCAAAACTATCAGTATACCTATGCATCTTTCATATGAAAAGATCTATGATAGTCATCATCGTACCCTCAACTCTAGCCTTAAAATCCTCTAATATTGTCTGGACCCATAGCCTGATTTGATAAATAATATGGATAAATTGGTGTCTATCTGTGTATAGTATTCAGCCAACTCCTGCTGTCGGTCCACTAAATCATGCAAGAACTCATGAGGCACACTAACCAAATCTTTAACTAATAGGCGAGAGGGCAAAGCAGAAGCTAATGGTAGAGCTGAAGTATCTATAGCCCCCTCACTGCAAGCAGTAGTTGTAGGCTCTACCCTCTGTCCTATGAATATGCTTAGTTGAGACAAACAACCTCTCAAAGTGGGTTCCACCCAAAAAAGTAGTTGTTTGTGCTCTATGTAGTGCGATCGAGTTGGCACCATGTGTAATCAAGCCAACATCAGCCATGCAGGTAATCTATTCCCTATGATCAACCTCTAGACTACTTTGTACCCCTGCCTTATCACATAATCTCTATATCAAGCACAGGAAAGGGATAACAATGAAGTCCTAGAATCCTATCTCATAAATGTCAATGTAGATCCACCTAGCAAAATTAATATCGTAGCTATCTATGAGAGTGGAAATCAGTACTGCTCTATCGTATAACCTTTATATCAATCACGGGGAAGGGAAAAATAGTAAACTATAGAAATACCTCTTATAAAATACAGTGTGGATCCACCTAGCAAATCAATATCATAGCCAATTATGAGGTTAGTTATCATCAAGGCTCTATCGAAGGTGAGCTCATTATCCAAATATGTCAGACTCAAAACGGTGCCTTGCTATAATCTGCCAAAACTATTATACAAAGCATAACAAAGCCTTCTTAATATTTTCCTTTCCCTTAACCCAAGGGGCATCAGTACCCAACCCAATAATTTTTTTGGCTATCCAGCTAGCCAAGTCTCTCATCTACTCTCTCTATGCTTAGTGTCTCTCATAGTACACCTACTCCTCACAAGTATCAACCAATAGTACAAATATATTCTTATGGTTGTCATTTCAAACTCCTCCCAAATAAGAAATGCTAAATATTCTCCTTTAAAATATTAACCTAAACCTCTCTAACTAGATATAGGTCAGTGGGGGCTGTTCCAGGACTTTTTCCTTACCTAGGTTAATCAAATAGAAATATGTCGTGTACGAGGCATAGAACTCACAAATAATCTCTAATCAACAAGATCATATAGGTTGCGTTATCCAAAAAAGTCTATACCTTTCAAAAGTAGCCTACTGGTTTGGGGCAACTGTCAAAGTGGGAAATTCAATCCATGTCTCCTCCATAATATTATCCCATGGTATTCCCTACTTAGTAATAGTACTATATGTATCATAAATACTCTACATGCCTATTGTAAACTATCTTAGAATGGTCTGATCAAGTGGGACTTTAGAGACGTGTGTGGACTCTGCTTCTATGCAGCAGAAGTTGAAATGGTAGCATCTAGAGTACCCTGAGCTGATGAAGGAACACACTAAATACCTAGAATTTTATTATCACCCTTCTCATACTGAGGTGCATTAGTCTCACTTTACCTGAACTAAATTTAGACTCTGACCTCTACTTAGAGTGAGATCTGGCTGAATCCTTCTCCACACCAAAACTAAAGCTTGACTTATCCTCTTTCTTATTAGACTAGGGAGAAACAAAAGAGTATAGTGTTGAAGTCATAGTTGACTTCATCTGGGGCCCAATCCAGATAACTTGAGTTGGTAAAGTTTCGAGACCTGACTGGAGTGTATATGGTGGTGCTGTCTAAGAGCCCAGGTGAATAGTGGTTGTTATGGGATGAGAGCCTAACTGAACAGCTTCCCTAGTTACAACCTTTCTCTATACCTAACCCCTAGTCAAGCATGGATCCAAGGGTATACTATCATACCCTACAAGGTACTATTCTATGGAACAACTTTGCGCGAGAGACTTATCTCTCAACCTGGACAATACTCCCTTCATCAGTGTAGCCTTGGGTGCCATAGTACCTATAGAAAGAGTTTTTAGTGATTGAAACACAAGAATAGAATAGAAAATAAGAATAAAATTGATATTTTGAGCCATAAGATACCTACTATACCTACCTACGGGCCATAAGTAGCCTCATAGATAGTATATAAGGCCTTGAATCTTCAAGGCTTTAAGTTTGACACCTATGTGGCCACCTATAGGCTCATAGGTACAACTTATATGCTTGTAGATAGGGTTTGTGGGTTTAATCTGAGGGCATGTCAAAATTTTCCAAAAATCCCATCTAACAGAGATAAATTTTTATTTATCATACCAAATTCAATCACTAAAATATGCATCACTTAAGTTTCCACAGGTATTTCAAGCATTAATTTTCCTAATTTTAGGTTCCAAATATTAATAGAACTATACGAATTGAGTAAGTTTAAGTTTATTCTAAGTGAAGTCTCAAGTACAATTTTCAAGAATAACTTTTCAAACTAATTGGAAACAAAAAACCTTACCCAAGTGAAAATTCTAGAAGTAGAAGATGAACAAGTGGTTTGGCCCCAAATGATGAGTGAAATATGTACAAGTGTGTTATGGTGGGGTAGGGTCAACCTTTTAAACTTTTGAAAAGAAGAGGAAGAGTTTAAACTTTAGTGGGAGTTTTGCAACTGAAGAGTTAGGGATTAGAGGGCTCAAATTTTTGGTTTCAATACATGGGCATGCTAGATTGGTTCGGGTAGTATGGGCCCAACCTATATTTTTGTACAAAAATAGACCACTGTATGGAACCTACCTATGACCCTACTTATGGGCCATAGTTTGTACCTACGCCCCATAGGTAGGGGTTGTAGATTGGTCTTTGTGGCTTAAGTTGTCTCTGATTCCTACAACCCAACATATGTGAAACACCCTAATTTTTTACCCTTGAAAGTATCTTGAGATTTGAGCTCATTGCCCAGGTTAAGACTTGACCCTATAAGTCGTAAGGTATCTTGACGAGTCATTGGGATAAGCCATGACCAAATCAGTAAGTTTGTGGCTTGATTCTACTCTGAGTATGAATGGTTCACTGAGATCCATAAGGATACGTTATGAGTCATTAGGTGTAATCATAGGGTGTCTAGTGTGCATCTTAATTTGCGTTTTGTGCTGACTACAATTTTACCCTATAAGTCATAGGGTCCTATTATGATCTCTATGGATAAGTCGTAAGGTCAAAAGTGTAGGGTCCTTTAATGGTACTGCCTTGGTTACAACTCATAGTAACGAGTCATAAGGAGTGATTAGAGTCAAGGGTTAACTCGTAGTCAAAGATGATACCCCTTTTTAACTTTTAGGTTGAGCGCATTCTGGATATTTCCCCTCATAACCAAATTGAAACCCACGTGTTATAATCTCTCAGAAACAATCCAAGTAACTTTCAAACACTCCAAAAAGTTTCTCAAAATATCCTCAAGCAAGTCAATCTAGGGTTTTATCAAGTTGGTCAACTAAGGGCTCAAGGGTCAATTTCTCTCCAAATTTCTTGGTTTTTAAGGAATGTTACTCTTCACTCATTGTTAATTTTGTAAAAGTTTGTGTTTTAAAGTATTATCCATGAGATGATTATGTTAGTTTTGAAACAAAGGTTGGGGTTTTTGAATGTTTATGAATTAAACAATGCTTCTCATGGTTTATATATGATTTTCATGCTTTAATTATGGTTTTGAACTTATGGGTGCATAGGAATAACAAATGAACTAGGCAATTATGATTCCCAAACTTGTGTCTTTTGAAATGGTTATGTCCCTAACCCCATAAAGTAAAATTGGTTTTAATTATGAGAACTATAGGGATTTATAAAATTGAACTAGCATTGAACTATTGCATGATATAAAGAGGTATTTGAAATACAATTGTATGATTTAATGAACAAAGGGAGTCTGTTTCTCCCACTGCTTATTAATGAATAGTTAATGGGAATTATTTTGGTATGTTGTTGTTACCTTGCAAGTGTAGTTGGTATGACGATACCAACCAAGTATTCCTTAATGTGGAATGTGGTCAAATAAATGGGAATGTGTGGTACTAGTTTTAATTGGGCTCTAATGAGGTTTGTGTAACTGAGTTGTGAAAGTAGAACTTTGATTGACCAATACTAGAAACCGTATTTGCTGATGCAGGGGTCAAAGATACTAGGGATGTTTGAGTCCTCCTAACTATTATTTTATGATTAGGGAGGTTTGACTCCCCCGTATATCATTATATGATTAGGAGATTAAGTCAGCTTAGTATATATTGGGAGGTTCATGTCCCCCGTGTGTATATATATGAGATTGTTCTCTAGTTCGTACGGCTACACGTATTAAGGCCCGACTAGGGGGTAAGACCTGGGGCCTATATAGCTTGTGGGTACTGTTATATAGTGATTGAGCTACACGATCAATGTTAAGGCATAAAATTACATGGTAAACCTTGTTACCTATCCCGACATGGATTATATATATTTATATATTTACATATGGTTATTTTTCATTGGTTGACTTAGTTTGAATTGATGACAATATTTTATATTTATCCCTTAGTTACATTCTATCTTTCACCCTGCTAACCTTGTTTTAATGTTGTATCCGTATGCGATGCAACAATTAGCCATACTTCTACTCTTTTTGCACAGTGATTAAGATTTGAGATCATCTCGTGAGTTGACATTGAAGTGGTGATCTTCCATACATCAAAAGTCTACATTTCATGTCTTATTTCTCTAATGTCTTAGAATTATTTTTTGCTATTGTCGGGGGCATGTACCGACACTTTATTTATATTCAGTTTTATATTATTATTTAAAAGGCTTTGTTTTGACTACTATGGCTATTAGGCAGTGTCGATTGATTATTTGGCCGATCTTTAGTGGTTGGTTATGGATATGCATTTAAAACTTTCTTAGGTTATTGTACGCTATATTGTTATGTTCATAATTCATCTAACCTTGGGGTGTGGTGTGTTTGGTTGGTAAGGTTCAAGGGGTGATCTTTGGTCCACATGGACTAGAGATACCTATCATGGACAGGTCTTGGTTTAGGTCAGCACAAAAGTGGTATCAGAACCTAGGTTTAGTGTCATTAGATGTCCAACAAAGCCATGTCAAGTAGAGTCTCATTTATGGATGTGTAGCATGACACACTTATTAAGGAAAGGCTATGAGATATTTGGGAATGTTTCACTTTTTGGTTGTTCTATTTTAAGCTTTTTGGATCATTCCTCCTAAATGATCTGAAGCTCATAGACACTCCTCTATCCCACTTGGGGACAATGCTGATGGGACATGTCCTACTTATGGGGTACAGACCTAATCAAGGGGTCCAGTTACTGATTACCCTTTTGGAGTTCCATCGGTCCTCTCTAGTCCTTCTCGATCTCCCCTGGTTGATATGTCAAATGCAGAATTTCATTCATCTATTCATATGTTAGATTAGTTGGTAGCTTCTTAGTTTGAGTATGTAGCTTCTATTACTCCATTTTCTAAAACCATAAGGGTTCACCAGTTTATGAGGTTGATTCCTCCAACTTTTACTGGTTTTAAGGTTGAGGAGGATCCTGAAGATTTTATAGATGATATAGAGAAGATCTTTACAGTTATGCATGCTACTAATGTGGAGGGTGTATAATTCGCTGCATATCAAATAAAGGACTTAGCATACCAATGGTATGAGTAATAGGAATAGTCTAGGCGAGGCGATGCAAAACTCACACTTTGGGATAATTTTTCTAGTGCTTTTTTGGACTACTTCTTCCTCAAGAGTTGGGGAGTGAAAGCAGAAGATACTGTTAATATAAAACAATGTAGGATGATGGGAATATGCTTTGAAATTCCATTAGATGTCCTAATATGCTCCTGAGTTAGTGTCTAGCATAAGAGATAGAATAAGGAAATTTTCTTTTGGTTGTCACATGATTTGATTCTAGAGAGTAAGGCTGCCTTGATCAACAAGGACATGGACTTTTTTAGATTGGTTGTGTATATGAATTAGGTTGAAGAAAAGAAGAAAAAGTAGGCAGTGATAGAGGAAAGGTAGAGTAAGAAGTTAGATTTTTTGATCAGGGTAGAGGTCAACAACAGAATGGTAGAGATAGTAGAAAATGGTCTAAGAAGAAATAGGGAAGTTTTGGTTTCTACTCTACGGCTAGTGCCCTTTATCTTAAGTCATCGGGTGATTATCGTTCTTAGCATGATCGTGGGTTTAGTGCACCAAAAGCAAAGTCGTAGGCCAGCAGGGCATAATTTGCTCTATCATCTCCTTCTTGTAGATTCTGCAGGTAGGTGCACTATAGGTTTGTGAAGAGGGAAGGAATAAGTGTTTTAAATATGGTCAGATTGGTCACTTGTAGAGAGATTATCCTTCTAAGGTTATTGAAAGGGCAAATAAGATTCCTATTTCCACTTTATCAACTCCTGCATAAAAAGGTATTGCTTCTACTTATGGTATTGATATTGGCTAGAGTAACTTGTATGCTCTTGCTACCTGCTAGGACTCTAAGGCATCTCCCTATTTCATCACTTGTATGTTATGACTCTCTTATCATGATGCGTATTGCTTGTTTGATTTGAGGTCTACTCTTTCTTATGTGACCTTATTTATTGCTATATATTTTAGTTTTGGTCCTGAGTGTATTCCTGATCCTTTTTCTATTTCTACCCTAGTTTGTGACTTAGTGGCTGCTAGAAGATTCTATTGGGGTTATGTGGTATCTGTTGGTGGCAGAGGAACTCTAGTGGATCTGATAGAGTTAGACATAGTTGATTTTGATGCCATATTAGGGATGGACTAGTTGCACTCGTGCTATACCTCCTTAGATTGTTAAATTTGTAAGGTCATGTTTAAATTCCTAGTGCCTAAGGAAAGATTCATATCATATCTTAGAGCCTAGAAATTAATGTCCAAGGGATGTCCTTACAATTTGGTCTGGGTTAAAGATTCTAACTCAGAGGGTCCTTCTTTATAATCCATTCTCGTGGTTAGTAAATTTCTTGATATTTTTCATGATGATCTTTCTGTTATCCCTCCCAATGGGGATATTAATTTTGGGATTGACTGAGTTGAAGGAGCTTAAGGATCAGTTGAAATTCCTCATTAACAAGGGTTTTATTCGTGCTTATGTGTCTCTGTGGGGTGCTCCTTTTTTTTGTGTTTAAGAAGGATGGCTCCCTTCGGATGTGCATTGATTACAGTCAGTTGAATAAGGTCACAGTAAAGAATAAGTACCCGCTTCCTAAGATTGATGATTTTCTTAACCAACTTCAGGGTGCTAGATATTTCTCTAAGATTGATCTTCAGTCGGGTTACCATCAGCTAAAGATTAGGGAGGTGGATATCCCTAAGACTGCCTTTCAAACCTAGTATGGTCATTATGAGCTCCTAGTCATATCTTTTGGTCTGACTAATACCCCAACGACATTCATGGACTTAATGAATAGGGTCTTCCATCAATTTTTGGATTTGTTCATCATCGTGTTTATAAATGATATTATGATGTATTCCAATAGTGAGGAAGATCATGCCAATCACCTCCGTATCATGATGAAAACCTTGAAAGATCAACACTTGTATGCTAAGTTTTTGAAGTGTGAGTTCTAGTTGAAGGCTATTACTTTTCTGGGTCATGTCATTTCTAGTGAAGGGATTATGGTGGATCTACAGAAAGTTGCAATGGTTAAGAAGTAGCCTAATCCCACAACTCCAATCAATGTTCAGAGCTTCTTGGGTTTAGCCAATTGCTATAGGAGATTTATAGAGAGTTTCTTGACTACAGCTGCCCCACTGACTAAGTTGACCCAGAAGAAGGTGTGATTCTTGTAATCTGACACTTGTGAGGGTAGTTTTGAGAAGCTAAAAGATAAGTTGGCTTTAGCTCTAATTTGACTCAATATGAAAGCAATGATGATTTGTGGTTTATTGAGATGTATCTCATATGGGAATCGATTATGTGTTGATGCAGCATGGCAGGGTGGTGTCCTATTCTTCTAGGAAGTTGAAAGTTCATGAAAAGAATTATCCGACTCATTACTTAGAGTTATTGGTTGTGGTGTTTGGATTTAAGATTTTGCATCACTAATTGTATAGTGTCCATGTATATATCGTTTCTAATCATAAGAACCTGGAATATTTATTCACCCAGAAGGAGTTAGATCTCAGATAGAGAAGGTGGTTTGAGTTGCTGAAAGACTACGACATGAGTCTCCATTATCACCCAGGTAAAGCTAATGTGGTTGTTGATTCTCTTAACAGGTTATAATGGGGTGTCTAGCTTATGTGGATGAGGATAAGTGGGAGTTGGTGAAAGATACTCATTGTTTAGCTAACCTTGGAGTTCTTTACTTGGACTCTGAGGATGGTTGTGTGTTTGTGCAATAATTGGAAAAGTCATCCCTTGTTACTGAAATAAAAAAGAAATAGATACTGGATCCTGTCTTAATGAAGAGTAAGGAAGATGTGGGGCAATATTCCTAATATAGATAGGTTGCGGGAGAGGATCTTGGCTGAGGACGATGAGTAGCATTATGACATTCATCCTGGTTCAATGAAGATGCATCATGATATTAAGGAGATTTATTAGTTGAACAATATAAAGTGAGATGTTGCCAGTCTTATGGCTAAATACATGGTGTGTCAACAAGTGAAGGTTGAGCACTTAAGGTCTGGTGGATTGACTCAAGAGATTGAACTGCCATCATAGAAATGGGAGATAATTAATATGGATTTTGTTACCAGTCTTGCTCGATCTCAAAATTAGTTTGATTTAATTTGCATCATATGTATAGGATGACTAAGTCTTCTCACTTTTTGCCAGTGAGGACTAATTATTCGATAGATGATTATGCAAAGTTGTTCCTCCAAGGGGTTATAAAGTGGTATGGGGCACCTATTTCTATCATGTTAGATTTTGGCACTCAGTTCTTATCACACTTTTGGATTTCATTTCAGAGAGGTTTAGGAACTAAGGTGAGCCTTAGTACTGCTTTCCATCTGTAGTCAAATGGACAAGAAGAAAGGACTATTCAGACATTGAAAGATATACTTAGAGCTTGCGTGATTGACTATGGTGCTAGTTTGGTTGATCATTTTTATCTTATGGAATTTACATATAATAATAACTACCACTCTAGTATTGGGATGGCTCTATCTGAGAAATTATATGGTAGGAGGTGTAGGTCTCCCATCAAGTGGTTCGAAGTTGGTGAGGCTTAGATATTTGGCCCAAATTTGGTTCACTAAGTGATAGAGAAGGCAAAGGTAATTCATGATAGACTTAAAGCTACCCAAAGTCACCAAAAGTCCTATGCATATATGAGGAGTAAGGACATAGAGTTTGAGGTTGCTAATTGGGTGTTCTTATAGGTGTCTCCCATAATGAAGTAATGTGGTTTGGGCAGAAGGAGAAGCTCAGTCCCCCATATGTGGGCCCGTACTTGGTCTTGAAGAGGGTTAGTAGTGTCACATATGAGTAGGAGTTTCCTCCTAGTTTGAACTCCATTCACCCGGTGTTTTATATTTTGATGTTGAGAAAGTGCATGGGTGATCTTTCAATGGTTATTTCTTTCTAGGAGGTAGGTATTTCAGATTCCTTATCATATGAGTAAGTTCTAGTTGAAATTTTGGATCGGCAAGTTCGTCGGTTGTGTATGAAGTATGTTGCTTTGGCTAAGGTTCTATGGAGGAACCATAAGGTTAAAGAGGTTACTTGGGAAACCGAAGAGGACATGAAGTTGAATTACCCATTCTTGTTTTTCGCTCTAGATAATCGTGTTTAAGGTATGTGTTCTTCCTAAAATCTTTGTTTTCTGACTTTTTTAAAGTTAAGAGTAGAGGTATATGGAGTCAAATCATACTAGCAATGGCCTTGAACCATCATTCGAGGATGAATGATCCAAGTGGGGGAGAATTGAAACACCTTAAATTTTTGGTTTTCGAAAATTTCTTGATCTTTGAGCTCACTTCCCTGGTTAAAACTAGACCCTATGAGTCATAAGGTATCCCGACGAGTCATTAGGACGAGTAGTGACCAAAAATTAGTAAGTTTGTGGCTTGATTCTTCTATGAGTATGAGTGGCTCACTAAGAGCTATAAGGATACGTTATGAGTTGTTAGGTTTAATCTTAAGGTGTCCGGTGTAAGTCCCAATTTGGGTTCTCTATTAACAACAACTAGACCTTAGGAGTCATAGGGTCCTATTACAATCCCTGTGGCTGTCATAAGGTCAACAATGTTGGGTGCCTTGGTTGTACTTCTTTGGTTATGACTCGTGGTGACGAGTTGTAAGGAGTGGTTATGAGTTAAGGGTTGACTCATAGTCAAAGACGACCCTTTTTTAGCTTTTAAGTTAGGGCAATCTGGATATTTCCCCTCTTAACTAAATTAAAAATCACATCTTATAACCTTTTTAGGGTATCATTATCACTTAGAAACAATCTAAGTAACTCTCAAACACTCCCAAAAGGCTCTCTAAATTCCCTCTAGCAATTCTAGCTAGTGCTTCATAATTTGGTCATCTAAGGGCTCAAGGGTTATTTTCTCTCCAAATTTCTTGGTGTTTAAGGCATGTTACTCTTCCCTTATTGAAATTTTATAAAAGCATATGTTTTAAAGAATTATCCATGAGATGTTTATGCTGGTTTTGAATCAAAGGTTGGTGGTTTTGAATGTTTATGAATTGAACTGTAATAACCCTTCAGGTCATTTTCCATATTTATGCTTATCTTTATTGTTTAAGCTTCTCCATAGCTTCCCCTAGTTATTTATGACTTGTTGGGATTGACGGTTTGGCTACAAGTAGTTCGTTTGTTTTTTACAACCAATTACCTATTTTGAAGTCTTCGTTGGTTCCTAATGGCCACCTAGTTAAAACTTTAGTGAAACAATCTCGGATGTAAATTCCAACTACGCTAACAGATCCAAAATATTGATTCTAGTCTAGGTAGACCTTTAGTTTGAGTCCCAATGTACCTGAGCTCATTTGGACCTATTGGTCGAAAAATTAAAAATTGGAACAAATGAGTGTGGGACCCACATTTGGTTGAAATGATCTTGGATTGAAATTTGACTACTCCATCACATCTGGAATGTAAATTTTAGGCTAGGGAGACCTTTGGTTTAGGTCCCAAGGTTCCTAGACTTATTTTAGGCTATTGAGCAAATTTTAGAAAAAACTATGAAAGAATAGGTGTGGATTTGAAATGTGTCTTACACTCAAAATTCACTATTGGATCATGTTATTTGGATTTTGAATGAGTTCGAAGGGTCAAAAACACATTTTTGAGTTTGTTATCATCTGGTGCCTGTGATCGCGCCAAGATTGTGCGATCGCGGCCCGTATGATCGTGATAGAGGCATCTCTTCTAATATAGGGGCTATATAAAGGTCCCAAGATGCGTTTGGGGCATTTCCCCTTTACTATTTAGACGTAGGAAGCCCAAATGAGTGTAATAACTCAAAATTGGTCATGAGGGTGACTTGAGAGCCTAATTATTATCTTGTATTGCATTTATCTTCAAGATTAAGGCAAGAATTTCTTTAATTCATGCATGAATTTTATAGTTTGGACCGAAAACTCTAATTTAGCTTAAGACTTGATTTCAGCCCAATGTATTCTTAATTTTCACCCATTTGTTGAGGGTTATGATTCCTTGTTCAAGTGTGAGAATTGGGTTGGTCAAAGAAACTCATTTTCCATATGTGGGACCCACTAGGGATTTTAGGGTCATTTTTAGACCCAAAGCACAATAGTACAATATGGATATCGTTAGACTCATATTAATGAGTAGATAGTGTGATGGCAGTTTGAGCATTGTAAAGTGAAGACGAGCATTTGGTGCATGAAGTGAGGTTTTGCTGGTTGGCCTAGAGGTAGGTTTCTATCTACTTATCTTCATAGATGATGTGTGATATATATTGCATGTAAATTTAGATGTTAGGTTTGATAGTTGAGTAAAATGTCATAGCCTTGATTGTTGATGCTTGGGGATTAGATGAAGGTTTTGGACCCGTAAAATGACATGTTTATACCCCTTTTGTGTTCTATTTCCTTCCCTATTTAGTTTTGTTTAGTTATAAGATGGATATGATATAATGATATATTTGGAATATGGTTTTAGCATTTGAAGCATGATTTGTATATTTAGCCTTATTGGGCTTGTGTGGTAGTCTTGAAACCATAATTTGGGTAAAGTTTATTTAAGTACCCTTGTTTCTAGTCGAAGTTGCTATCTTAGGATTGAACATGGCTTACTTGACATCTAGAAGATGAAAACAATACCTTAGCCTAGTTTGGGGCATAGTATGCCTAATTATGGAAATTATAGATTAGAAGTGAGATCGTTCAACCCACTTAGGACTAAGCTTGTGTTAAGTCTTGTGGACTTAGTTATGGATGTTAGACATAGGTGAGGCTAGTAAAACATAGAATTAGGTTACTTTGGAACTTGGAAACTCGTATTGATATTCATGGATTGTGGCTTTTGTGATATGGTTATGATACTCCTTGTGGAAATGATATTTGGCATTTAGAGATGATATTTCTCCCAGATACATTATGTGGCCTATAGAGATGTTATTTTCTCTTAGACTTGATGATTGGCCTATAGAGTTGCTATTTCCTTTAGTCATATTTATTTGACATATAGAGATGATGATTCTCTTTGATATGTAAATTATCCTAGAGAAGCTATATTCCTTGTAGTCATGATGTATGACCTATTGATATATGATATCCTATAGAAGATTACATGTCGATATATATTATACCTCCTAGATGTGATATCCCTCTTGTATGAGAGATGATTAAATGCTTATTGATATTATGACTCTTATATGTGAGATGCCTCCTATATGTGAGATGATTAGAGGTATGCTACGGCTTATAAATTTGATTATTAATATGAGTCCCAAATAAGTGTATGGGACTAAGGTCGTGATTATGATTTTGAGATTATTTTGAATAAATTAATGGGCCAAGGGTTGTGTTATGATATTGATATAATAGACGAGAAGTATTTATCATTATATGTGATGATATGTTTATAGTTTATGCATATGAATATGTAAAAGTTGGTATACACATCTCTCCGGTATAGGATGGAGGAAGATACGGTACGATGTTTATTATTCTACTGATTGAATATTGGTGATGGCATGCATAGATATGGTATGATCATGATTATTTACCATTAAAAATAATGTGATTATAGCTTAACTATGATCTTATGACTGCTCGTCTTGTTAGACGGTTAAGCTATGTGGTAACTAGTTGTCTATTAGGGGAATATAACACTTGATGACTATGAATATATTGTATCATTTAATGAATCTTGCTTAGTTGAAACATGGCCTTTACAATGTTTAATTAATGAATGGTGTCAGGTAATAAAAGATGGTTAGGTGACAAGTAGTAATGTGTTGTCTAATAATGATTAATGAATATAGGATAATTAGTTGATAATAATGAATAGTGGGTAAATAATGGCTTTGGTCAATGATAAACGTTGACTAGAAGATAGATGTTGGCTAATTAAATAAATAGTGGTTAGTTGTTATCCTGTGAATAAGGATTATGTGAAGGATAAGGTTTAGACTGATAACTAGAGGTTATGTAATGACAAACAAACTAGTTATTTTATAATAATAAGTGTCGGTAGCTAATAACGAGTAGTTGGGAAGTATTGACTATATAAATATTCTATGGTGATATGTCTATGATTATGAGTATTTTAGTGTATCTTATTCGTAATGGTAATTGTGATGATTTTCATGCCCGGCAAGGCTGGAGGAGACTATTGTGATAATATTGATATCCGACAAGGCTGGAGAATACTAGTGTGATGATATTGATACCCAACAAGGCCGTAGGGTACTATTGTGATGATGTTGATAACCGGTAAGGCTGGAGGATATATTAATGATATGTTGATACCCGGTAAGTCTAGAGAACACTATTGATGATGTGTTTATACCCGGCAAGGATGGAGGATATCTTGATAATATGTTGATACCTGACAAGGCCAGAGGATATTGTTATGATGATGTTGATACCTGACAAGCCGTAGGATATATTGATAATGTGTTGATACACGGAAAGGCTGGAGGTTTATTACGATGACGGTAGTACTGATGAGGACAATTATGTTAAGTTGTGATATTGATTGTGTACTTTACATTCATTCCTGTATGCGCATCACTTATCACCAGTATGTACCTATATTTATCAGCCAGTATGGGCAAGTTGCATATATATGGGAGAAGAATATGCCTTGTACTTTTGTGTGTTGATTGAACCTTTCGATCCTGGTGCGGTGGGGCTACGCATAGGCTCGGCTAGGTATTTGGTTGTCCGGAGTAGCTAATTATTTACACTGTTATTGATATTGTTGTTATCATTGTTATGATTATTATTATGGATAGCTTATGAAATATTGGTCATTGATCTAGTATGGGGATTTGAGGTATGTCTTCGGCTTCTTCTATCTTATGATTACATTACTATGCATGATTATTTCATGTCTGGCTATGTGGATTAGAAAGCTTGAGTATGATAGTTTTTAAAACCTGATAGTGTTGTAATGAGTTCTTAAAATGAGAATAGTATGATATAGTTTATGCTTTGAAATGTCCTCGTGTTTATATATATATACCTATATATATCTAGCTATATAAAGCTATGATACTATCGTATATCCCTTTCTTTGTTGTTCATATTGTATAGTTGTTTATTCACCTTGTATATTACTACATATCCTTCTTTCACTCTTTATTCATATATCGACATGTGGTATACGATATAGCATTGACGTATATTGAATATAGCTGTAATAAGATAGTTCACCCTAATACTTCCTTAGTTTTATTATGTTAGACTCTTGGACATGAACAAGATAGTTGTTCCTTATCATCTCATTGACTTGTCATATAATTTCTGGATTCTTGGGTGTAGTTTCAATTCTATTTATCTGCTATATATATCTTCTTTATCTTTGGAGCTAAGTTGGCAGTAGCCTACTGAGTACCATTTGTTTGGTACTCATACTTCACTTTTATAGCCTGCAAATCATATTACAGGTTACCGCATCATGTGAAGTAACCCTAGTTCAGAGACTTAAAGTGAGCTCCTAACATTAAAAGCATTACTTATATCTCTATTATGTATTATACTATTCTCTAAGTTATATTCGGAGATAAGTTGTATCATTGTATTTCTCTGGTTATTTCTCTTTTGTACTCTTTTTATATTAGAAGCTCTTGTACTGATACCATCAGGTTTTGGAATTCTTCTATTTATTGATCTTTATTTCATATATTTCACAATATTTTCATTATATTATTGAGTAGTTCGTTACTATCCATTCCAGACTACGAGTTGTCTTGCCTACTGGTGGATTAGGGTATGTGCCACAGACCTGAGGAAATCGGGTCCTGACAAATTGGTATCAGAGCCTAGGTTTCATTGGTGTATTAGTGCAAGAGCTAAGTGTTAGTAGAGTCCTGCGGATCGGTGTAGAGATATCTATAACCTATCTTCAGGAGGCTACTGTGACATTTGAGGAAATTCACTTCTTAACTCCTTATCGTGTGTCTGTATTCCTATGAACCTTGAACACATTCTTTGACTCTATTCTACCCCGAAGGACGATGCGATATTGTCGACATATGTATATAAGACTTCAACACACGTTTCTAGAATTTTAGCGCAGCATCAGTGTAGACGGTCAGAGATGGATATTGAATATCTTCAACGGTAGTTAAAAAGGATTTGGACAGAGTCCCCATCAGACTTGCGGAGTGTGGTTTGGTTCTTCGGGCCATGGTGACCATTCTGGATTATGAGGGGTTGTATCTCGAAGTATTCTAGATTCTTGGTTTGGCTGTGTTGTGATGAAACACCGGTTTAGTGAATGCTCCTGGTATGAGATAAGTGATCAGCTAGAGTTAGCATGTATACCACGCCATCCTTGATACAAACCAGCAAACAAACACAAGAAACAAGATGTAAACAACAACAGAAAGGAAGCAAACACAAGCCGATTTACAAGACAACAAGAACAATACCAACGATTTGCAATAAAGAAAAGTATAGATAGTGAGAGATACGCTATTACAAGCTTTAGGAATTAAAGTGTGTATCAATCACTAGAACCCTTAATACCCATAATAACAACACCACACTCTTATGAAGACCTCAAGGGAACCAGAATCCCTAAGCAACATGACTAACCAATACAACTATTCCACGTTGCCACAAGTGAATACACATTTACATAAGTAATTCCACACTTGTAAGACACTCTAAAAGAGTATTCTATCAATATTAATTGAAGTTTCTGCAAAATGAACTAATAGAGGCTATTTAAAGTATTGACTAAACTTATTACATATTAAAAAGACCAAAAGGCCCTTAATGAGGCTTTATACTCCATGGCCGCCTCTTTTCTCCAAAGAAATGACAAAAAGGCCCTTATGGTGGGGCAGCCTTGGAGTGTAATTGGCCATTGTCCATTCTTCACACTAGTGCTCTCAACTTAGGCATCAAAGGTAAGCCTCAAGCTTGAGTCATCTTTATGTGTTGGGCTCCAATGATGTCGTTGAAAGCTATGATGCCCCTTGGACTCGTATCATCCTCCCGTCCTTGAAAAGGATTCGACCTCAAATCCAAACCTTAAAAAATAGTAGATGTCACAAGCAAGAACACTCTCCTCATGACATGAGGGTTAGGTTTAGCACAATCAATCATACCATAGGCATTCCAATCAACAAAACTCGAACACCCTTCCAAAAATGAAACAACTTGTCTATCCACATACGTGTGACATGAACACAAGAGATACGAGACAAGAGTTATTTATCAAATGGAATCCTTAGACTCTTCTTGGAACAAAAATTAGACTTGCCATCTGAAATAGAAAGATCATAGACTCCAGCACTTTCAAGTCATCATCATAAGCAAAAAGATAGAAAATAAAAGAGTTAGGGGAACCATTCTCAAAAAAATTACCCTCAAACATGAGTGCACAATAGGACGAGACAAGACAATTGTAGCACATTACATCTTTTTTATTCAAGAAACTCCCCTCAAGTAGTGCATTCACCAATAGAATCATGCTATTAGAGTAATTAAGGAATCCATGGGAAACCAAAATTCTCCAAGACAAAGGGTATACCGAAGAAGTTGGGTGACTTCTTTTCATGGCACTTAGCATGATCCTAAGAGTCCTCACTATTATTTCAACTTGTATAGCCATATAAGTGTGACAAGGATTACGAAACCAAAGTTGTACATCAAGTACACACCAAGGACTCTTCTTAAAGTAAATAATAGATTGGCCATTAAGATTGTAAGGCCCACACAATTCAAGCACCAAAAATGAACACCATAAAGGAATCATGAAGAAACTAATACCCTCATGGTGTGACATGATTTCAATAAATTTCAAGGGTCTATTAAATATAAGGAAAATATCATCATGTCTCCAAGGATCACTAGGAATATGAGGGGGTAGGTACATACCTTGGAAATAATGCCTTGAATTTGTTCTCTTGTCCTCCATAGGTGCTTTACAAGGACCTTTCCTTCCATGCATAACTTGGACCAATAGGTTTGATCCTTTTGCCACTTTGTAGGGATTACTTTGGTAAGGAACTCTTTCCTTCAGTCCATGGGGTGATATGCTTCACTCCTTGGCACAAAGTACCCATTTGCCCATAGGAGTTTGGGTAGCTTGCTCTTATGAGTCAAGTCTTCATCAACCTTGGAGTGCTTGAATAAGAACTTATCTAGGCCTTCAAACTTATGCTCATGAGGGGTAATCTTTGAGTCCTCCTTTGGAAGTATTAGCTTATGAACCTTCATGAGAGAAATATTTGTACTAGACAAAATGCTAGTTCCATGGTTAGTATGTAACAAGGGCTTAGGATTGACAAGTTCCACAAATAGGTGTTCCTTGTCACTCTAATTTAGCTAAACCCTTGGCTCAACAATATTATAAAACCCTCCTTATTGGGCTAAGTTCTTCTCCCTAATCTTATCTTTCTCTTTCCTTACAGCCTCAACTTGATTAGGAAAGCTTGGATGCTCTACCAAGTTGTCCCATTTTTTGCAAAGAGAACTTTCCATCCCTTTCATTCTCTCCATTCTCCCTTCCATTCTCTCTATTTGGCCACTAACACACATTATGGAAACCATCAAATCATTCATGGTCACCTTTCCTGATGCCATAGTACCTAGCCAAAGAAATACTAGGTAAATACATAAAAAACAGCAAATAACTTAGTAAATCAACTTCACAAATTCTCAAACTCACACCTTTGAAATGTCACTCAATAGGCGTCTCAAGTGTTAGTATCTCATTTATACTCCAATGAGTTTACTTGGTACTAATTATGGATTGAGGTTGGAATAGATTCTTGTTTGAAACAACTCAAAGAAAATATGTACGGACTTGAACCAAGAACTACAATGAATCACAAAAACATAAACGCACACAACGAAAGGTAACATGAAAGAAATGGACTCAAACAACTAACTCACAACTAAGTAGAAGATTACTAGTGCTAATTAGCACTTGAATCAAGAAATAAAACAAAAGAAACAAGAAAAGAAACTTAGAAATCCAAATTGCACCTAAAATAGTGAGTTGTTTGGAATTGGTAATGTGGTAGCCTTCTTTTGGACATGAAATGTTGTGACAATTTGAAAAAAAATTCTTGTCTTCAATTTGGATTGGTCAATTTCAATTTGGAAGTGTGTATTTTCAATTTTGGGAGGGAAATAGTAAGACTTGGAGGCTTTTCTATATTCAAAAAGACTTGACTTTTCTTTCACCTTTTTGGAAAAACACCTTCTAAAAGTCTTTGTCACCTTTTTCTATTTGGTAAGTCTTGGGAAGACCCCTTTATCCTTTTTATGTAGTTAGAGTTTTTGAAAGACCTCTTTCCCCACTTTTTCTTTTTTATGTTCTTGGGACTGTCTTTCAAGACAAACACAAGGCACACTCTCTTTCCACTTGGTTTAAGATCAACAAACACTTTTTCTTCAACAAGGTATGAAGATGGTGAAGAACACCAAGAACACAACCTATGGAACTTGGAGCTCTAAGGTTCACATTTTGCCCTCTAACATCAACAAAACATATTCAAACTCAAATCTTCAACAACAAACATCAACTACACCTTTTTAAGCCACCAATCTTTAACAACAACATCAACAAAACACATTTTTCAAGCTTAAAGATTTAGATCTAGACTCAAATAGTGTTAGTGAAGAAGAACCTAACACTAGAAAGGACAAAAACACACTAAAGATCCCTAGATCTAAGTTTAAACTTTTGGCTAAGACACAACACAAGATAACTATAGTTTAGGCCAAGACACAACATAAGAACAACTATTTTGGTAAGATTTCTAGATTTTCTAGGCAATAATCCCAAGAGTGATTTTCTTGAAATGAAATCAAGCCTTGGTCTGATACCAAATGATATAAATCAACCAAAAAACATAAGAAACAGAATGAAAATAGCAACACAAAGAAAGAAAATACAAGTCGATTTAAGACAAAAAGAATAACACCAATGATTTGCAATAAAAAAAGGATAGATAGTAAGACACACCCTATTACAAGCTTTAGGATTTAAAGTGTGTATCAAAAACTAGAACCCCTAAGACCCATAATAACAACACCAAACTCTTATAAAGACCTCAAGGGAACTAAAATCCCCAAGCAACCCTCATTTCTAAATGGGTAACCAATACGATGATTCCACGTTGACACAAGGGAATCCACCCTGGCACAAGTGATTCCACACTTGTAAAACACTCTAAAAAAGTATTCTATCAATATTCATCGAAGTTGCTGAAAAATGAATTAATAAAAGCCTTTAAAGTCTTGACTAAACTTATTACATAGTAAAAAGACTAAAAGGCCCTTAATGAGGCTTTACACTCCATGGGTGGCTCTTTGCTCCAAGGAAATAATAGAAAATGACCTTATGGTGGGGTGGCCTTGGAGTGTATTTGGATCTTGACCATTCTTCACACTTGTGCTCTCAGTTTAGGCATTAAAGTTAAGCCCTAAGCTTGAGTCTTCTTTATGTATTGGCCTCCAATGATATCGTTGAAAGCTATGAGGCCCCTTGGACTTGTATCAAGCCTAGAGTTCCCAAAATAGGTTGTGATTTTTGAAGTTTTGACATAATTTTATGGATTTATCTTAGTGTTAGTTGGCCGTCCATTGGGCTTAGTTTGTGTTCTCTCTATATTATGCTTTAGGAAATGCTAACACTATAGAGAGATCGACTACTAGTCTAGGGAGTATCCCTGATATAAATTCTAGTTATTCTGCTCATTTAGAATAACTCATGATATTATGACATCTTTAGTTAGAGATGGAGTGCTTGGCACCTCAGTTGATGATTCAGTTGGTCGATCCGATTTGGACCTATTTAGATTTATTTTTCTGTGCCTGTCATTCATATGACTGCTAACCTCTGCATGAATAGTGTGCTTGTATTTATCGTATTTATCTCTTATTATGTGTATTGGAGTTTACATACCCATTGATAATTTTATGCCTTGATAAATTTATATCAGTCATTATGTGCCTTATTGTTGAATTCATAATTATGTTACTACTTCATGGTATGTTTTTTAATAGTGGATGAAGTAGATCTATATTGATGTTTTACCCCTATAGGTATGGTTTTAGGTTTGAGTCTAATTTATATTGGCACATTAGCCCTATTGGGGCCATTGAGTGGTACATGATATTGATATTTATTTTGGTATCGTCTATTCAATATGTTGATATTAATATTGTTGTTTTTATTGCTACCACTGTGTGAGGTTATTGATTTTACTTAATGCTATTGCTTGATGTTGTTACATGATGAATTTAATTATCGCTGGGTAGCAGTATAGATAAGTATTATCTAGTTAGTCTTTTATTTTCTTTTGATATTATTTAGTGGCTTGAGTAGATATAGCCTGATTTGATGATTTCTTTGCCCTAGCACAGTGAGGTTGACTGTGTTCCCTTTTGGTTAGCTGAATAGATTGATTTCGAGGATGAATTATTGTATTGAAGGTAAGATGACCTTCTATTATTTTTGTGGATTTTGAGTTGGCAATTTAGTTATGTTGCCTGTCTTTGAGTTTGAGATCCTTAGAATTGCCTCCTAGTTTTTGAAGGATTTTGTTTTAGCTATCCCTTCTGACATAATCCATTTGTGAGATAGACCATTTTGAGGTTCATTCTTCATTTGTGGCAATTTATTCATTCTATAATAATTTTGTTATTTGGTATTGAGTTGTCATGGATTTATCTAATAGGTATGTTGTGTTTTTTCCCTTGTGATATATTTCCTTATTGTTAGTGTGGAGATTAAATACTCCTTTGTCATTATGATATAATTTTGTCTAGTGGAGTTGGAAAGATAGGGGCGGGTAGCCCTTTCTGTGATTGTTTCATAAGTTAGAAAATTAGAAACTCTTTAGCTTGAGTTATTGGTACTTTTGTGGTTGTCTCAACTTTGACCTTGGCTTTGAGATTGGTATTTCTTCTTTGATGATGTGGTTCTTGGTTGGATTCAGGAAGTCCCCATTTTAGTATTTGTTTGCCCTAGTGAGGCTTGGTGGAGTGATTCTCATTGATGATATATGTTTATGGTTATTTCTTTGCCTAGATGGGGTATTGCATTGGTTAGTTCCCAACTAAAATGTATTTTTCAAAGTAGCTATAACTTTTGCCCTTTCAAGTGTGGTTTTCAGCCTTGAGAAGTTTAGAGTATGTTTGGATAGTTCATACACTCCAGCGGATATGGGGTAGGATTATATGCATTTTCATCCAGTTATATTTCCATTGGCATAATTTCTATATTACGGCTATAGAGTTGGTTGCTTGTGATTATCAGTTAGTGTTTATTGTTGTGGTGATTTTTCTCTTTAGATTTGTCTCAACTGTGGCTTGGTATGGTTTATCTCGGATAAGTCATATTTAGATACTAGAGTCAATTTGAAATTAACATTGATATAGTCTTATTGGCCAGGTTTTGGATTTTGACTCCTTAAAATGGCAATTTGGAAGTATGATAGATTTAGAGCATTAATGCCTACTCATTTTTAGTTTTGATTTAGATATTTGAGATTGAATGGTTCGACCTTAGTTTTGAGATTTCAGCTTAGTGTTGTAGTGCAGTCGTGCAACCTTTGTTTTGGACTTGTTTCAGTTCGGGTTTCATTTATAGGTTGGTTAAGCCTACTCCGTGGTTGCCTATTCCGTCTTCTAGACTTCAGTTGGATTATAGTTGATAAGTTTTCAAATGATATCCCATGGGCCTCGTATTAGTTATTTCAGTTTTGACCTTTTTAGTTTTCTTTGGGAATTTGGATGATTTGCTTAGTGGGAGTAGTATTTTAGAGTAAGATTCAGTATGTATTTATTCACTGTGGATGAGACATCCTAGAGTAGAATATTCAGTATGAGTAGTTATGCCTTGGATTTTGATATTTGAGTTTGATTTTTATTTGGACTGGTTGCAACATTGGCATAGATTGCAATCCATGATTATCTCTATTTGTATACCCAAATAGAGATTTGTGAGCTTATTTCCATGTTATCCTTATAGACGATCAGTAAATCAGCTTTAGTTTTTTTATTTCTCTATGATGAGGCTGAGTGAATGAGACTCAAGTGATTTTTCAACTGGTTTGAAGTTAATAGCATGTGTAAAATGGTTGAGAAAGGTTATTTTTGGATTTGGAATCAATTTTATGACTTATGTCTTGGTTTGCTTTTTTCTTGGATAAGCCTTTATTGATTTATGTTGATATAGTAATGGTATCAGTGTGTTTTGGTTCAGTCTATGCTTATCAACCTTTCTAGTTCAATTTGAGGCCAATTAGCGATTAAAGTTGGTTTTGGCTATTTTGGAAGTACAATAAGAGTGTTAGTTGAAAAAGGGATACATATGGTGAAATCCCTTATAAGTGTTTTCTCTCTACTGAGGTTATCTAGGATGTCATTCTTGGAGCACGTGGCCCCAATACCTCATCCTTTCAAGTTTTTGAGATTCTTTCTGTCCGTCGACTTTCGAGGACGAAAGTCCTTTTAGTAGTGTATATTGTAATAAACCTTCAGGTCAATTTCCATATTTTTGCTTATGTTGATCATTTGAGCTTCTCCAAAGTTGCCCCAAGTCATTTATGACTTGTTGGGACTACCGATTCATTTACCAGGCAGTTTTTTGTTTTTAGAGCAAATTCCTTGTTTTGAAGTCTTTATTAGTTACAAATGGCCATCGAGTGAAAACATCAGTGAGATGATCTTGGATGCAAATTTTGACTGGGCCTGCAAATCCAAAATATCGATTCTAGTGTAGTAGACCTTTAGTTCGGGTCCTAATGCACCTGAGCTCATTTCGGCCTATTGGTCAAAAAGTTAAAAATTGGAAAAAACTTGGTCAAAACAATCTTGAATTGGAAATCTGACTTCGCCATCACATCTGAAATATCTATTTTAGAATAGGGAGACCCTTAGTTCAGGTCCCAAGGCTCCCATACTTATTATGGGTAATTGAGCGAATTTTATAAAAAATGATAAAAGAATAGGTGTAGGCCCTAGTGTCCGCCTAAACGATCTTTGATGGAATTTTTGATGATTCTAATGGATTTGAAATGTGGCTTACACTCAAAATTCATTGTTGGATCATGTTTTCTGGATTTTGGATGAGTTCGGAGGGTCAAAAACTCATTTTTGAGTTGCTGTCATCTTGTGTGACCGTGATCATGGCCAAGATTGTCCAATTGCGGGAGCGTGATAGTGGCATCTCTTCAGCTGTAGGGGTTATATAAAGGTCTGAAGACGCGTTTGAGGCATTTCCCATTCACTCTTTAGATCTAGGAACCCCAAAATGAGTGTAATAACTCAAAATTTATCATGGGGTGACTTGGGAGCCTAATTATCATCTTGTATCACAATTATCTTCAAGATTAAGTTAAGAATTTCTTGAGTTCATGCTTGAATTTCATAGTTTGGACCCAAAACCCCAATTTAGCTTAGGACTTGATTTTTGCCCATATGCTTAATTTTCACCCATTTCTTGAGGGTTATGATTCTTTGTTCATGTATGAGCATTGGGTTGGTCTTGGAAACTCATTTTCCATATGTGGGACCCACTTAGGGTTTTGGTGCCATTTTTGGACCCTAACCACAATAGTGCAATATGGGTATCATTAGGCTCATATTGATGGGTAGATTATGGTTTTGATAGTGTGATCCTGGTGTTCCTATCGATAAGGAAATTGATTTTGGGATTTATCTTATTTCTAACACTTATTCTATCTCTATTGCTCCTTATAAGATGGCTTTGGCTGAGTTGAAGGAGCTTAAGGAGAAATTAAAGGATCCCTTAGATAAAGGGTTTATTCATCCTAATGTGTCTCCTTGGGGTGCTCCTATGTTGTTCGTGCATAAGAAGGATCGTTCCCTTTGAATGTGTATTGATTATTGTTAGCTGAATAAGGTTTTTGTAAAGAATAAATATCCTCTTCTTAGGATTGATGACTTGCTTGATCAACTTTAAGGTGAGAAATATTTCTCTAAGATTGATCTTAGATTGGGTTATCAGCTTAAGATTATGGATATGGATATCCCTAAGACTGCCTTTAGTACCCAATATGGTCATTATGATTTCCTTTTTATGTCTTGTACGTTGACCAATTCCTCAACGACATTCATGGATTTGATGAGTAGGGTGTTCCATCAGGTTTTGGATTTTCGTGTCATTGTCTTCATTGATGACATCTTGGACTACTCTAAGAGTTAGGTGGATTATATCGATCAACATTCTATGCAAATTCCTCTAAGTGTGAGTTTTGATTAAAGGCTATGACTTTCCTTTGTCATGGTATCTCTAGTGAAGGGATCATGGTGGATCTACAAAAGGTTGCAGTGGGTAAAAAGTGGCCTAGACCAATGACACCAACCGATATTCAGAGCTTCTTGGGTTTAGCTGGTTACTATAGGATATTTATGGAAAGTTTTTTGACTATAGCAACCCCATTGACTAAGTTGACCAAGAAAAAGGTCAAGTTCTTGTGGCCAGATGCGTGTGAGGGTAGTTTTGAGAAGCTGAAGGATAAATTGACTTCGGATCTGATTTTGACCCTGCTTAAGGGTAATGATTGCTTCATAGTGTATTGTGATGCTTCTCGGTTGGGATTGATTAAGTGTTGATACAACATGGTAGGGTGGTGGCTTATGCTTCTAGGCAATTAAAAGTTTATGAGAAGAACTACCCTACTCATGATTTAAAGTTGTTTGCTATGGGATTTATGTTGAAGATTTGGCCTACAATATGTGTTTACCTAGAAAAAGTTTAATCTCAAGCAAATGAGGCAGCTTGAGTTGCTGAAAGACTATGATATGAGTCTTTATTACCATTCAGGTAAATCTAATGTAGTTGCTAATGCTCTTAGAAGGTTATCTATGGGTATTTTAGCTCATATGGATAAGGATAAGCGGAAGTCAGTGAAGGACATTCACCGTTTGGAAAGTCTTTGAGTTCATCTCACAGACTCTGAGGATGGTGTTGTGTTTGTGCATCAGGTATCACAATTATCTCTTGTTGTGAAGATAAAGGAAAAATAAAATGTTGGATCCTAATTTGATGAAGATTAAGAGGAATGTGGGTCATAAAAAGATTGTTGACTTTGTGATTAGCGGTGATGGTATCTTTAGGTACCAAGGTAGGTTATGTGTTCCTGCATCGATCATTAAGGGAAAGGATTATGGCTGAAGCTCATGTATCTCATTATGCTATTCATCCTAGTTATATGAAGATGTATTATGATCTTAAGTAGTTTATTGGTGGAATAATATAAAGTGAGATATGGCTAACTATGTGGCTAGGTTTTTGGTGTGCCAACAAGTGAAAGTTGAGCACATGAGACCCAGGGGCTTATACTAAGAGATTGAGTAGCCCAAATGGAAGTGGGAGGTGATTAATATGGATTTCGTAATCTGTCCTCCTCGATCTCCAAATCCACGCTTATTGCCCAGGGCATAAAAGGCATGATGACTTAACGTCATCCTCACCTTCCTTTAGTATATCACCGATAGTCTATTCAAGGTTCCAAACTCAATGATGGCAACTAAAATCGAGGGTTGCGCTCGTTGTGAGACTTAACCCAACACCTTACGGCATGAGCTGATGACAGCCATGGACTACCTGTGTCTGCATTCCTGAAGGTACCCCTCTCTTTCATTGTGATTCGATTAGGGTCATTATGGATAGGATGACTAAGTCCCCTCATTTCTTGCTGATGAGGACTAGTTATTCAAAATAGGATTATGTTAAGTTGTATCTTTTAGAGATTGTCAAGTTTCATGGTTCTCCATTTATATCATTTTGGATCGTGGTACTCCGTTCTTATTGCATTTTTAGAGGTTATTTTAGAAAGGTTTAGGAACTAAGGTGTGCCTTAGTATCTCTTTCCATCTGCAATGGGATAGAAAAGAGGAGAGAGAATAATTAAAATATTAGAAGATATGCTTCTTGTATGTGTGATTGATTATGGTGGTCGTTGCTATGATCATTTGCCTTTGATTGAATTTTCTTTTAATAATAGTTACTACTTTAGCATTGGTATGGCTCCTTTTGAGGTGTTTTATGGTAGGAGATGTTGTTCTCCTATCGGGTGGTATGAAGTTTTTATTGGTAAGTTGTTTGGCCCTGATATGGTTTACTGTTGGAGAAATGATTCATGATAGGTTGAAAGATGCTCAAAGTCACCAAATGTCCTATGCCGATGTGAGGCGTAGGGAGTTGGAGTTCAAGGTTGGCGATTGGTTATTCTTAAAGGTGTCACCCATAAAGGGAGTAATGCGGTTTGGTAAGAAGGAAAAGTTAAGCCCCTGATATGTTGGCCCATACTTGTTTTGAAGAAAGTTGGCAATGTTACTTATTAGATGAAGTTTCCTCCTAGTTTGAGCTCCATTCATCCGATTTTCCATGTCTCTATGTTGAGAAAATGTGTGGGTGATCCTTCATCAGTTGTTCCTTTGCAAGGGTTGGGTATCTTGGGTTACTCGTCTTATGAGGTAGTCCTAGTTGAGATCTTGGATCGTCAAGTCCAACAGTTGCGAAAAAAGGATGTGGCATCAGTAAAGGTTCTTTGGAGGAACCATTAGGTTGAGGAAGCTTCTTGGGAAGCAGAAGAGGACATGAAGTCCAAGTATCCGCATTTGTTCCCTGTTTCAAAAATTTATGCTTGAGGTAATGTTGTTCTTAATATCCTTATTTTATGTCTTTGTTTTCTAACTTGGTTAATGGTTAGTTGACATGTAATAATGTGTTAACTCGGGCTTGTGCTTGCCTTACCCATCATTCAAGAACAAATGATCCTAGTGGGGGAGAATAAAAACACCCTAGTTTTTACCCTTAGAAAATTTCTTGAGTTTGAGCTTCTGGACATCATACGGCTAGAGAGCACTAGTCGTATGATTGGCTATGGTTTAGGGCCTTCCTTCCATATGTTGATTAGTGTGGTTTGGTTTTTTTTTTTTTTTCCAAGAGATAAGAAGGAATCATACTAGTCATATATTAGGCACTAGAAGTTTGTTGCCAATCGTATGATGTTCTATGTCTAGCCTAGATGATTCTATCCTGCCAAAGGTACAATTCTAGGGTACTTGTCATATGCTAGGGTACGAGTTGGACCTTGTAGTCATATGTTGGATAGTGTTGAGTTCCAAGTTGATTCCTAGGGTATGAGTAGTGGTTACCACTTGTATGTTAGGGTATAGTTTGAGGGGATGTGGTTGTAACGCTCCAAAAATCTATCTCGAGACGTCACATGGTGCTTAGGACCACAAGTGATCCCAAGCTAACCGTTCTACTGGTATAACTCATAAGCAACTGAATTATATGCATAAAATGACTGAGTTTACTATGGGGAAACATAATAATGATGGAATGTGGAAAAAATACAATATCACTACAACTTTTACATTCTGATATAGTCTGAAAGAGGGACTGAAAATACATAACTTACTCTAACTGACATATGTGAAGCCTCTACTATACTGTCTATAGATAGTTAGGACGTGACTCCAACTATCACTAATCAATACAAATGAATAATAAAATAAAGTAAAATAATAACATCTAACTAAAGTCCTCGAAGTAGGAGGACTCAACATCTACTGACTAGAATCTGCAAACTGTCTGAATATAGTATACGTGCTATAAATGAGTTAATACTTACATTATGAGACAATGTAGGACATAGACATATATGTGGATCAGTACTTTGAGGATGTACCTAGTAAAAACATAATTTGCATAAGTAAAAACATCATTTCATCATCATAATTTGCAAAACAAAGCATGCTAAATGTAAATGACTCACATAAGCTGGAATATCTGAAATGCTAAAAATAATAATCATGAGAAACAAATCATGCTTTATAAATCTAGTGAGTCATAACATTTAGTTTTAAAAGTTATACTTGTATTCTCCCTTTAAATCATACTGTTAAGTGTAGAAAGGACTCACTCTAAATCTGAAATCAGAAAGCTAAAAACTGTAGTTAATATCTCTCTTTAAAGCATAATTTGAGTAAAACTTTTGAGCCTTACCACTTAGTTTTTCTAAAAGTTTTTCTGTTACTCTTCCTATTCTAGAATCTGTAGTCTGAAAGCTTTATAAATTTAGGGAAAATACTTTATCTAAAGGGAGATACTTTAAAACTATTCTGAAAATCTTATTATAGGGAAAAACTGTTCTGTAAGGGAGGTTCTCTTAACCGACATAAACCATGCGAGCTACAGGAGTCCAATGTCTTGCCCTCCTAAGGAAGGAACCTCACTTTGGGGAGAGGTGTCATACTCTTGCCAGGGAGTATAACCTCAGCTTAAGTGATCACAACTCTACCCACTATGGGCACTTAACCTCAATCCTATGGTGGCACGTAGTTTGGGGCATGAGACCTTGAAAACATACCCAACTCGGTGCTAAATACTACTCCCTTTTATTTGCTATGCTCATCTTATGGAAATCCACTTTAAAACTCTCATAAGGTTTTATTATGAAACCAGTTATACATTTATCTAAATAAATCTGTAACTAAAGCTATTTTGCTTTCTGTAATCTGTAGTAAATTTGTAAAGTGGATTCCAAAACTTATCTGAGGATCAAAAGATCAAAACTTTATAGAAAATCTGAAATAATCAGCTCATAAGATGCTTAAAGCATCATCATTCTCAAAATCTCAACATATAAACCTGGGGCTTAACACCTATATATCAAAATCATGTAAAAGCATCATAATAATCATGCTTGATAATGAAAACAATGAAAATTCATCTCAAAATCTAGAAATTACTGCAATATGCATGTAAAATATGAAAATAGACAAGCAATTCAACTTATAATTCTCTTGAAATCAAATAATCTTGTAAATGGCAACATTGGGGATGACCCCAAATTTCAAATTCATGGAAAATCATATAAAATCAAGTAACTTTGTGATTTAAAACAAGTCGTGAGCACAAGGATGAAAGGAGTATCCTAGTTCATAACCCCACATACCTTGATTGAAGATTAGATGAAGAAACTTGATCTGTTGAATTCTATTTGTGTTTTTAAAGACAGATTCTTGATTATCTTGCCTTGGGATTCCTCAATCTTAAGCTTTCTTGGAGAAACCATGGTGGAATTTGATTTCTTGGAAAAGGAATTTTGAATTATAGGGTTTTTTTTTTGAGATAAAATTGATGAATATAAGCCTAAAGTGCTTAGAATAGGCTTAAATCTTATGTTTGGACGGATAGGGGGCTTGGGAATTGACCGAAATGCCCTTTTTAAACTTCTAGAAGAAACTAAAAACGTAATTTTTTTTCTAATTTGGGTAGCCACCGCGATGCACCACAATCGCGGTGGATCACTAGAAAATGAAGAGTGGGAACTGGGCTTTCTTCGTAATACGGAGCTATCACGGTGCCCTATCGTTTTGCCATTTTGGCCACTGGCACAACACGCCATTATCGCGTAGGCTTGCTGGAATTGAAAAAAGTAAAATGGGACTCCTCCGCGATGTGGTGGAATTGCGGAGTCTCACTGGAATTCGATAACTGCCAATTTGCTTACCTCCGCGATGTGCTGAGAGTCTAGGTGACACACTGTCAACTTAAAAATGCCATAACCCCTTCACCGAGTGTCGGATTTGGGCAAATTTGGTATTGATGGAAATCTTATTCAATTTCCCACATAATAAAATGTCAATCTTGAAAATTCCACATAGAATAAATATTATTCATTTTGGAATCTCTCCATTAACATTCTAGGAACTAATTTAAGCTAGAAAAGTTTGGGGTATTACAGTGGTCATCCCTTCTTGCGCTCATGTTTTCAGATTTTAAGCTGAGGGTATTCCTAACATTTCCCAACCCAAGACCTTTAAGTCCCCATGTGTTATAACATGTTGTGGCCTCTCATAGCACACTTTTGTAATATCAAACACACCAAAAGCTCTCTCTAAACTCTTTCTTAAAGATTGGGCGAGAGTTTTCTTCAAGTGTTCATCTAGGGGCTCAAGGTTCAAGTTTATTCTGATTCTTCTTCATGAATAAGGCATGTGATTCCTCCCTCATTGTTATTTAATTAATATCTTGTGTTTTGAAGCTTGTTTATGATTCATAAATGGTGGTTTTAAAAACCAATGTTGAGGGTTTTGTTGCATATGGTTGATTATTATTTATTCTTGGTTTAACTTTTCTTTATACATGTTTTGATGATGATTTCCACGTGTGCATGCTTGGTAATTATGGTTTAACATATGGGTCATGGGTAACCCTAAACTTGTTGGTTTTTACTTTGATTTTGGTCTGCGTAATGGTATGCCCTCAAAGTGTTCGTGAAAATGCCTAAGTGAATAAACTAGTCACATATTAATGGTGTTTTAAACTAAGGAATTAGCCTAATGAATATGTATGGTTGGTAAATGGTATTGTAAAGGCCTTGTTGGTCATATAATGATTTAAATGGTAACCTTGGTGGTTTAATTGGATAAAAAGGGTTTGAGTCCCTAAACATTAAATTGATTTATGTCTTTACTTGAGAATGGGTTTGAGTCCCTAAACTTTGAATTGAACAAGTGTCTTTCTTAGACAATGCGTTCGAGTCTCAAAGTCAAATGAACAGTTGGTTGGTTGATAATTGTAATGGCAAGTGGTATGCTTGCAAGTGGTGTTGGTATGATGATTGATACTAATGAAGTGCCTGTGGTAATTAATTGGAATAATGGCTGTGTATGTTAAATAATGGTTTTAAATTAGTCTTTAAAGCAGGAAGTGTAGCTAGGGCATGAAAGTGGAATTTGAAGAACTAACACTATAAACTGCCCTAGCCAGTGTAGGTGTCTTCATAATCGGGTGGTTCGAGTCCCTCAAATGAATATGTGAATTGGTGGTTTGAGTCCCCCATAATACATGTATTGGTGCTTAAGTCACTTTGATTATGCCGGTAGGTTTGAGTCCCCCATATAGGTATATACGATTTTGGATATTCTCTTTTTTCATGCGGAGTAATACCCCGTACTTTTTCCTAGATAATTTTATCTCAAGAATGTGTAGTATTATATTCTAAAATGAATGATGGTTATTCTATGAGGAATTTTCAAGATTTTCACTTTTTGTCATGTGGGAAATTCAATAAAATTTCCATCGATATAAGATTCGCCCAAATCCGATAACCGGGTCAGAAGTTACGACTATTTCACGGTCCCATCGTAACACAGCACCATATTAGTCAGGCTCTGTGCCACAAGAGGAAATGGCATTTGGAAAATTCCAGTAGGGGTCCGCGATTATGGCGCATCGCGCCAGGGTCCAAATTCAGAATTGTCCATTTTACAGTGTCTTAGTGCAATTTCCCCCACGTCGTGCTAAAGTTCCAGGTCATAAATGAAGTGGCAATGCGATGGCCCACGTTGCGCCATCCCCCAATTTCCCAATTATCAAAATCCAGTGACAGGGCGCGATAGCGCTGCGTCGCGCTAAAGGTCTAGTTCAGAATTTTTTTTATAATTTTAAAAGACACATCTAAGGGTTAAAAGGGTCAATTTCCTACCCCTATTTAAACCCAATAACACATGATTTAGCTATTAATTACCTAAAATATACTAGTTTCTCTCAAGTTTCTCTCAAGAACAAACTAGGGTTTCTATTGGGGATTCGAATTCAAAAGGTTTCACCATCAATCCTCACGAAATTACGAACTAAGGTATGCATAGTGTTCATTCATGGACTCCTTTCATCCATGAAGCCTAAGAATCCCTTTTCTAAATTCAAGTTTATGGATTTTCGTATGAATTTCATGATTGGGCTGCTCTTGTTCATATGGATGATGAGAAATTGAATTCTACTCCATGTTGGGTGATAAATTCTATGTGGGTTAAATTATTAAAGATATAGATTCATTCAAACTTATGACTAAACCCTTGAATGATGAAATTAGAATTAAAGAATGATGTTTAATTATTGTACAATGAGGTTTACATGTACCATGCCTACAATATGTTTGATTAAATGCCTAGATGAAGGAAAAGTGCCTAACTAGCATGATACCATGAAATCCCCATGTATGTACAAGTTATGCCTATCACATGTTTTGATGAAATACTTCTATAAATGTATTATGGATTATGATGTTAGTTATATGTTCAAGTAAGTTATTCTTGGTCAGTTTCCTTCCATCGAGTCCCGGGGGTACACGTACTCAAAATATTAGCTGTGTGCCTAGAGCCATGTCATGTTTTCACGATACTCTCAGTTAAGCTATAAATCCTTAGACTTCAGAAAGTCTTATAACTCAGAAAATCTCCACGATCTCATGAACTTAGTCATTTGAGAGATATCAGTAGTATTCTGTCAGTCAATGGAATTCAGTAACTCTGCCCATGTTTAATTCTGTAAATCATGTTTGGAGTCTATTTAGATGGGAGTAGGAATTAGCACCGAGTGAACCCAAGGATGGGAATACACACTATCAGATAAGGGTGTGATTCTTAGAAGTCATCCTTGCATTCTAGAACTATGTAGCTAGCATAGGTTGAGACATCAACACTGTCCGATGAGGGTTGAACAGGTGGATAAGCACTATCAGATAAGGGCCCCACTGTACTCGTATAGGGGACACTATCAGATGAGGGTCACCCACAGCTTATCCCTACTGGTGGCGCGGTATTGACACCCTTCTAAAGGGGTTACAGATTGGACCCCAACTCAGCCATAATGGTATATCAGGAGCATATCGGTTAGATAACTACTTCCCACAGTTTTATGTTAGAGAATCAGGACTGCCAAATATAGTCAATCAGTCTCAGTAATAGAACTCAGATAGTTCTTCAGATTTCAAGACTGCCAGATACGGCCAACTCAGATATAGTATGAAACTCAGATAGGTCCACCAGATTCATGACTGTTAGAAATAGTCACTCATGTTATTGTTATATTCAGATTCAGTAATCATGTTATCACAGTATTAGTGTCAGTTGTTATGTCTCATGCATATATTCTCATGCTCATGATAGTTAGTAAGTTATTATTATTGTTTATGCATATGAACCCTATTCATTCAGCCTACCTCATATGCATACCAGTACATTCAAAGTACTGGCGCATTCATGTTATGGTGTCTTACACCATAGGTTCAGAGACACGAGCTCTATAGAAATAGTGGATTCCAGATATCCGCAGACAGAGTTAGAAGCGAGTCCTCATCTTTTGAGGACATGATTATTTCCCTATTATCTAATTAATCAATTTATTAGTTGGAGTTAGTTGGGGACAGGTCCCATCAACTCCTTACACAGATAGTTCAATCAGTTAGAGGCTTTCTAGACTATCATGTTTCAGACTTCAGTATGTTCAGTTTTGTTTTAGGTATTCTATTACCCTACATAGATGTTATATCATTCAGATCATGTTGAGTATTGAACCTTATGGCCTTTCAGTGTATGTTTCTGCGTTATTATGTCATATTATGTAGTGTACAGGTACAAATATCAATCACGGGTTTACTTGTGGTCCTTCAGGGTCATGAACACCGTGTAGCATTCCGAGCACTAGGCACAGGGCGTTACAAACTTAGTATCAGAGCCTAAGGTTCAATTGAGTCCTAGGAAGTCGAAAGCCCGCATCTAGTAGAGTCTTGTACATGGGTGTGTTGCGCACCACATTTATCTTTAAGAGGCTATAAGATGTTTTAGGTACAGTTTCCCTTCTTTTAGTATTTATGTCGTGCCTATGAGCATAATCTCAATTCAATCTCTCAGTCTATTATGTTTCTCCCTTTCTTCTACAGAACATGCCTCCTAAAAAAAGATGGAAATCAGTCAGCCCCTCAGCCCAAAAATCCTTTGGGAAATCATGTTTCTCATACGGAGTTTAGGCCACATTCACTACTCTTTCTCAGTCAGTTGCCACTCAAAATGAATGACCAATAGTCATTTCGGCCAACCTAGTAGCTAATTCAGCCACAGCTAGGATTCCAGACTTCACCCAAATGAATCATCCATCCTTTCTCGGGTCTAAGGTAGATGAGGACCCTCAAGAATTCATTAATCAGGTTCAAAAGGTGCAAGACATCATGGGGGTGACTACTATTGAGAGTGCTAAGTTAGCTGTATATTAGTTACAAGATGTGGCTCATACTTGATTCAAATAGTGAAAGTCAGAGAGGTCAGATGATACAGGTCCTATAGAGTGGGAGGAGTTTCTCACTGCATTCTTAGACAAATTCTTTCCCCAAGAGCTTAGAGAGGTTAAGGTTCTAGAATTCATCAACCTCAGGCAGGGTAATATAACCGTGAAAGAGTATTCTCTTAAGTTTCCTCAATTATCCAGATATGCCCCTTATGTGGTTACAGACAACAGAGCCAAGATAAGTTCACTTCAGGGGTAAATGATAGCATGGTAAATGAGTGTAGATCTTCCATGCTGAACAGTGACATAACTTTTGGCAGGCTTATGAATCATGCTCATCTGATAGAGGAGAAAAATATTAAGCAGAGGGAGAAGCAGAATAAGAGAGCGAAAATAGGTAGTTTCAACTTCGCTCAGCCTAAATCAGAAAAAGGAAATCATTCCTAATTTTGTCCTAATTCATTAGTTCCAGCCCCTTCTTCAGACAGGGCTCCAGTTCCTAAGTTCAGGGAGGGTAACAGAGATAGAGTGCCAGGATCTAGGTCTCAGGGCAGTGTTAGCAGTGCCCGAAACAGTGTTAGCAATGCCGGAACTAATCCTCTTTGTCAGACTTATGGTAAAAACCACAAGGGTGCTTGGAGAGCTGGTAGCAATATCTATTTCGGTTGTGAGAAGCCAGGCCACAGAGTCAGTGACTGCCCTCAGTCAGGTTATCAAAGTTATCTCCGCTCCTTATCTCAGTCCAGTCGCTCGAATCAACAAGGTGCCACCACCAGTTTAGTGGGCAACGCCCAAATTATCTCTATGCTCTTCAGTCCTGAATGGATCAAGAAAATTCTCCTAATGTAGTTACTGGTATGTTACAGATCTTTCAAGTGGATATTTACTCTTTGCTAGATCCAGGAGCTTCTTTGTCTTTTGTTACTCCCTATATAGCAGGCAATTTTGGAATTAGTATCTAAATCCTAGAAGAGCCCTTTTTAGTCTCTACCTCAATGGGTAAAACCATTATCGCCCAGCGGGTATACAGGAACTGGCCGGTTATGATATTTTAGAAAGTAACTTTAGCAGACTTAGTCAAATCAGAGATGACTAATTTTGATGTCATTCTAGGCATGGATTGGCTTCATTCTTGCTATGCCACAGTTGACTACAGAAACAGAATAGTCTAATTTTAGTTTCCGAATGAACCCATCCTTGAGTGGAAGGGTAGTACTCTAGCGTTCAGAGGTCAGCTTATTTCCTACCTTCGGGCACAGAAAATGATATCTAAAGGATGTGTCTATTATTTTGTTCAAGTTAAGGACACTAGTTCCGAAACTCCCAGCCTTGAATTAGTTCTAGTTATAGGTGAATATTTAGATGTCTTTCTCAAAAATCTTCCAGGAATTTCTCTCGGAAGGGAAATAGACTTCGACATTGATATTCTTCCATATACTCATCTTATATCTATTCTGCCATACAGAATGGAACTAGTAGAACTCACAAAACTAAAAGAACAATTGAAGGATCTCTTAGATAAGGGATTCATCAGGCCCAGTATTTCCTCGTGGGGCGCTCTAATATTATTCGTGTGCAAAAAAGATACTTCTCTTAGGGTGTGTGTAGACTATCATCAACTCAATAAAATTACGATCAAGAATAAGTAACCTCTTCCCAGAATCGATGACTTAGTTGATCAACTTCAGGGTGCCAGTTATTTCTCTAAGATAGACCTCAGCTCCGTCTATTATTAGCTCAGAGTTAGAGAATGTGACATTCCGAAAATAGCTTTCCATACTCGGCATAGTCATTTCAAATTCTTAGTTATGTCCATTGGTCTGACTAATACCCTAACAATTTTTATGGACTTGATGAGTCGTGTGTTCAAGCAGTACTTGGACATGTTCATCATAGTCTTCATAGATGATATTCTGATCTTTCTCATAGTGAGCATGATTATGCAGACCATCTCAGAACAGTACTTCAGACTCTTAGAGATCATTAACTATTCGCCAAATTTAGTAAGTGTAAATTTTGGCTAAGGTCAGTAGTATTAGTTTGTCATTTCATTTCCGTTGATGGCATTAAAGTGGATCCTCAAAAGAACGAAGCAGTAAGAAAATAGCCTCGCCCTATCTCTCCATCAGATATCAGTAGTTTCTTAGGTTTGGCTGGCTATAACAGACAGTTTGTTGAAGGATTTTCTTCTATCGCACCCCTTATATCTAGATTGACTCAGAAAAAAGTTATATTTCAGTGGTCATATTCTTGTGAAAAGAGTTTTCAGGAGTTGATGACTCAACTCACCTCAACTCCAGTATTAGCTCTTCCAAATGGTCCAGATAGTTTCGTAGTGTATTATGATGCATCTAGAGTAGGTTTGGGTTATGTCCTTATGCAGTATGGTAAGGTCATAGCCTACGCCTCCAGACAACTTAAGCCCCATAAGAGAATTATCCTCTAATGATCTTGAGTTAGCAACCATAGTCTTTGCCTTGAAGATTTGGAGGCATTATCTATACGGTGTTCATATAGATATGTTCACTGATCATAAAAGTCTTCAGTATGTCTTTTATCAGAAAGATCTTAATCTTCATCAGAGAAGGTGGTTAGAGCTCTTGAAAGTAATGAGATAAGTCTACTTTATCATCCGAGCAAGGCCAATATAGTGGCCGATGCTCTCAGTAGACTATCCATGGGTAGTGTTTCTCATGTTGAGGACAGTAAGAAAAAGTTAGCTCAGGAAGTCCATTAGCTTACCAGTCTAGGCATTTGCTTAGTCAATACAGAAGAGGGTGATATATGGGTTTAGAGTAGTTCAGAATCATCTCTAGTTTCTGAGGTGAAAGAAAAGCAAGATAGAGATCCCAACCTTATCAAGTTAAAAGAGTCAGTCTAGGATTCGAAAGCAGAGGTTTTCTCACAAGGGGGAGATGGTGTCCTTCATTGTCAAGGTCGTCTCTGTGTTCTAGGTGTAGATGACTTAAGGCAGTAAATTCTTCCAAAAGCATATGGTGCAAGCTACTCTATTCATCCAAGGGCCACAAAGACATACCGTGACTTGCAGGAAATCTATTGGTGGAGTGGGATAAAGAGAGATATTACAGAGTTTATGGCTAAGTTCTCTATATGTCAGCAGGTTAAGATAGAGCATCAGAAGCCTAGTGCGCCCATGCAGGAGTTCAGTATTCCTACTTGGAAGCGGGAAGCTGTGAACATGGACTTCGTGACGGGTTTGCCTTGAACTCATCATTAGCATGATTCAGTCTGGGTCATTGTATATAGAATGACCAAATTAGTTCATTTCCTTTAAGTTCATACCTCTTATTCAGCCGAGGATTATGCCAAACTCTACATCAAGGAGTTGGTAAGATTACACGGTTTTTCATTGTCCATTATCTTAGACAGAGGTACCCAGTTCACCTCTAATTTCTAGAAAGCATTCCAAAAAGGTCTTGGTACCCAAGTTCATCTTAGTACAATCTTTAATCCTTAGATAGATGGTTAAGCAAAAATGAATATTTAGACGTTCGAAAATATGCTAAGGGCATGTGCAATCGATTTCAAGGAAAGTTAGGATAACCACTTACCTTTGATTGTGTTTGCATATAACAACAACTATCATTCCAGTATTTAGATGGCTCCATTCAAAGATCTCTATGGTAAGAGATATAGATCTCTAATTGGTTAGTTCAAAGTTAGTAAGGCCTCAGTCATAAGTCCTGACTTGGTATTCGATGCCTTAGAAAAAGTCCAGTTTATGAGAGAAAGACTCTGGGTTGTTTAGAGCTGAAAAAGGTCTTATGTATATGTTTGTGGAAAAGATCTTATGTTGGAGATTAGTGATCATGTCTATCTAAAGATCTCTCCTATGAAGGGAGTAAAGATATTCTGCAAGAAGGGAAACCTCAGTCCCAGATATGTTAGACCCTTCAAGATTCTCAGTCACTTTGGCAAGGTAGCCTGTGAGCTTGAATTGTCCTTAGATCTAGCCTAGGTTCATCCAGTCTTTCATGTCTCTTTGCTCAAGAAGTGCATAGGTGACCCATCAGTTGTAGTCCCTATTTTGTGCATCGATGTTCAGAACACTCTCTCTTATGAAGAGATTCTAGTCAAAATCTTAGACTATTAGACTCGTAGATTGAGGAACAAAAAAGTCCCTCTAGTTAAGGTTCTTTGACAAAATAAGTCCATCGAGGGAGCTTTAGTTAAGTATCCTCACCCCTTCTTCGCCAACTCAGATCAAGCTCAAGGTAATAGTTCTCCTTAAGCTTACTTAGTTTCATGTTCAGTGTTTTTCACAAACTTGGTATGCAGTTTCATACTCATGTTCCCATTATAAACTTGGTATCAAGTACCATTGCATATTCAGTCATGCACTTATGTATTAGTTCAGTTATGTAATTATGCATCAGACATGCATTCTCATTGTGAGAAACTTAGTTCTTCAGAACACTCAGTCATGCATTTATGAATTAGTTACACATGCATCAGATATGCATGTTCAGTATTATATGTTTAGCTTGTCAGTCATGTCAGTCATGAGATCATATTCCAGTTATTTATGTTTAGTAGGAATGTCAGTTGTTTTTTCTCCTCTCTCAGTCAGTCTCATTTGAGGATGAATGTTCTCAAGGAGGAGATATTATAATACCCCGTACTTTTTCCTAGATAATTCCATAATGTCTAGTATTATCTTCTAAATTTAATGATAGTATTCCATGAGGAATTTTCAAGATTTTCACTTTTTTTGATGTGGGAAATTCAATAATCTTTCCATCGATATAAGATTCGCCCAAATCCGATAACCAGGTCAGAAGTTACGACTATTTCAGGTTCCCATCGTAAAAAATGCCATATTAGTCAGTGGCGCGCTGCACCAAAAGAGAAAATTGCATTTGGCAAATTCCAGTAGGGGTCCACGATTATGGTGCATTGTGCTAGGGCCCAAATTCAGAATTGTCCATTTTTTCCAGTGTCTCAGCGCGATTTCCCCCACGTCACACCAGAGTTCCAAGTCACAAAGGAAGTGGCAACGCGATGGCCCCACACCATGCCATCCCTCAATTTCCTAACTTTCAAAATCCAGTGACACGACATAATAGCGCCGCGTCGCGCTAAAGGTCTAGTTTGGAAAAAAATTTATAATTTTAAAAGACGCATCCAAGGGTTAAAAAGGTCAATTTCTACCCCTATTTAAATGCAATAAAACGTGATTTAGCTATTCTTCACCCAAAATATACTAGTTTTCTCAAGTTTCTCTCAAGACCAAGCTAGAGTTTCTATTGGGGATTCGAATTCAAGAAGGTTTCACCGTCATTCCTCACAAAATCATGAACTAAGGTATGCATAGTATTCATTTATGGACTCCTTTCATCCATGAACCCCAAGAATTTCATTTCTAAATTAAAGTTTATGGATTTTCTTATGAATTTCATGATTGGGATGCTCTTGTTCATGTGGATAATGAGAAATTGAATTCTACTCCATATTGGGTGATAAATTCTATCTGGGTTAAATTATTAAAGATATAGATTCATGCAAACCTATGACTAAACCATTGAATGATGAAGTTAGAATTAAACCATGATATTTAATTATTTTACAATGATGTTTACATAGACCATGCATAAAATATGTTTGATTAAATGTCTAGATAAAGGAAAAGTGACTAAATAACATGATACCATGAAATCCCCATATATGTACAAGTTATGCCTATCATATGTTTTGATGAAATGCTTCTATAAATGTATTATGGATTATGATGTTATTTTTATGTTAAAGTAAGTTATGCTTGGTCCGTTTCCTTCCATCGAGTCCTGGGGTTACTCGTAACCAAAACATTAGTTGTGTGCCTAGAGCCATGTCATGTTTTCACTATACTCTCAGTCAAGCTATGAATCCTTAGACTTCAAATAGTGTTATGACTCAAGAAATCTTGATGATCTCATGAACTCAGTCAGTTATAAGATATCAGTAGTATTTTATCAGTCAACAAAATTTAGTAACTTAGCCCATATTCAGTTAAGTAAATCATGTTTAGAGTCTATTAGATGGGAGTAGGAATTAGCACCGAGTCAACCCAAGAATGGGAACACACTATCAGATGAGGGGGTGATTCTTACGAGTCATCCTTCCATTCCAAAACTATGTAGCCATCATAGGTTGAGACATCAACATTGTTCGATGAGGGTTGATGAGGTGGATAAGCACTGTCAGATAAGGGCCCCACCATTCTCATATATCAGATTAAGGTCTCCCATAGCTTGTCCTTATAGGTGGCACGGTATTGACACCCTTATAATTAGGGTTAGAGATTGGACCCCAACTCAGCCATAATGGTGTATCAGGGGCATGTCAGTTAGATAACTACTTCCCACAGTTTTATGTTACAAAATCAGTACTGTTGGATATAGTCAATCAGTCTTAGTAATAGAACTCAGATAGTTCTTCAGATTTTAGGACTGTTAGATACAATCAACTCAGATACAGTACGACACTCAGATAGTTCCATCAGATTCAAGACTGTTAGGTACAGGCACTCATGTTATCAGTTATATTCAGATTCAGTAATCATGTTATCACAGTATTAGTGTCAGTTGTTATATCTCATGCATGTATTCTCACGCTCATGATAGTTAGTCAATTATTATTATTATTCACGCATATGAAACCCATACATTCAGCTTACCTCACATACATACCAGTACATTTAAAGTACTAATGCATTCGTGCTATTGTATCTTATACCATAGGTTCAGAGACACAAGCTCCAGAGGAACAGTAAATTCCTGATATCTGTAGATAGAGTTAGAATGAGTCCTCATCTTTTAAGGACATGATTATTTCCCTATCATCTCATTAATCAGTTTATTAGTTGGAGTTAGTTGGGGACATATCCCATCAGCTCCTTACTCAGATATTTCAATCAGTTAGAGGCTTTCTAGACTATCATGTTTTAGACTTCAGTATTTTTAGTTTTGTTTTGGGTATTCTATTACCCAACACAGATGTTATTTCATTCAGATCATGTTTAGTAGTGATCCTTATGGCCTTTTAGTGTATGTTTCTGCATTATTATGTCATATTATGCAGTGTACATGTACAGATATCATTCATGGGTTAGCTTATGGTCCTTCGGGGTCATGAGCACTGTGTAGCACTTTGAGCCCCAGGCTCATGGCATTACATATTGCTACATACATGGAGGACCTTCTATCTAGGGAGAGTTAAACCTACATAGCCCGTGGTTTCCTTGTCTTGTGATGGCTATGCTACACAACCCAAGTTAATGATTTCAAAGTTCATGCTAATCTTGTTGCCTACCTCAGTATGGTATATATGTATATGTATATATTGTTTTTATTATATGCATTGGTTGATTGGATTTGGAGTTTTGGCATTATTTTATCCTTATCTTGAGTTACCTGCTATTGCTTCTACCGCTAACCATCTTTGACGTTGCATCCCCATGTGATGTTGGTGTTGTTCATATTCTTACACCTCTTACTCAGTAATTTAACTTGGGAACAACTTTTATTGACTTGAAGTGGTGAGCCTCCATACCTCAGAAGTCTCCATTTCGTGCTTTAAGTGTTTTTATGTCTTTATTAGTTTAGACTTGGACATTGGTTTTGGCTATGGTTGGGGGCATATCCCAATCGGATTTTCTTGGATTTATTTTAGATGCTTTGTATGGAAAAATTGTGGACTTCGGTATGTTATGGTATGGATATGGACTTGGTTATTATTTTGGTTTTGTTATTATTGTTGGTTGGGTATTAGAAGGTTATACTTATTTGGGTTAGTCATAACTTTGGACCTATCCCAAATTCATTGTGGTTAATCACCTTATCTTGTCATATGTTCAAAATTTATCCAACTCCGAGTATATGTTGGTTGGTTGGATTGGGTAGTAGAGTGATATCCGTTCCTTGTTGGGCTTGAGATATCTATTACGACAAGGCCCTAGTTTGGTCATTTCAATTGTTTGCCCCCATGAGTATTAATGCCAATAAGAGGGAAAGTCCTTCAATTCCAACACTAGTGGCCCCTCAATAGATGGTCTAGCTGGTTGGGCCACTCTATTCTTCAAATCAAGATCCAACTTCTTTGGTGCATAAGAATAAGAACCTCAACCAATAAGTGTGCTCACCACCTCATCATACTCATAAATACCTTCACTATAAAAATTCATGATGTCTATCACAGACACTACCTATATATCTTTTGACTATCTCATCTACTGACACATATTAAAGTAACCTATTCATCATTAAGACTAAATTTAATCTATCCCATCTCTATGTCAACCAATGCCCTACCCATGGCTATGAAGGGCCTTCCAAAGATAATAGGACATCAAAATATACCTCACAGTTGAGAATTATAAGGATAGATGGGAATATGAAAGAAGCTACCTTCACCAACACATCACACAGTATACCAACCGACTTCTTCATAGTATGATCATCCATTAGTAGTCTAATAGAGGTTGGCTTATGTGAGCCTAACCCCAACTGCTTGTAAACCACTGGCTATATTTGATTAATGCTAACTCCAAACTCACATAATGATTGTACAAAATTCAAGGACCCAATAATGTAAGGAATAGTGAAAGACCCGTGATCCTTCCTTTACATAATCAAAGAACGGGATGCTAGAACTGTAGTGGTGCACATTATCTATAGGATCTAAACTCACCATCTTCTTTTTAGTTACTAAATCCTTCATAAATTTTTCATAACTAGGCATATTCTCTAAAGCTTCCATAAGAGGGATATTCACAGAAAATTCCTTCATTGTCAACATGAATTTTTGATATTTCCGCTTTTTCTCTTTCTTTTTCAACCTTTGAAGAAAAGGTGGGGGAGGTCATGGAATAGGCTTCGAGATAGGTTCAACCTCCTTACCCTTTCTTTTATCATTTTTAGTTCATTTCTCTACACCTTTCAATTATTACTATGTCTCACCATTAGACACCAACTTCTCATTTCAGCGTAGGTGCATCATCAACATCCACAGTATCATTCCTTATCTCATCAACCACAGACATAGGTGGATCAATAGTAGCCTTACTACTCCGAATGGTGATGTCTATGTAGTGACTGTCATTCTTTAGATTGTGAATGTTATTGCTCAAAAGAGTGCCCAAATGATAATGATTCAATGTAGCTGACATCTTCTCAAGCTACTTAATCACGGTAGCATGTGATTCTACTTTTTGGATCAATCTCGATATGCCCGCCTTAATCTTCTTAAGGCAAATCTCTTTGCTCTTTGGACCCTTAACCAGCTAAATAAGTAATGCTTATATTATAGTGTTAGTATCACGGTTCCCCAATAGAACATACATACCACTCTTCTCTGTGTAATCACCTTTTCTTCTCTAATAACCATCCTGCTCTCTGCTTCTACCCTATACTTGTGCCCATAATAGCTCCGACCTTGATTCCCTTGCCTCAATTTCTAAGGGTCCTAATTGGACCCTTGTCACTTGGTTTAGAAACTCATCATCACTCTTTCTGAATACTTTTATTCATCTTTAGAATCAGATTCATCATTTCTAGAAGATTTTCATCATCCACCCACTGCATTTATCTTTTTTGCTACCGTAATTTCAAACTACTTCATAAGCAACCCAATCTTAGTCCTTATTTGTGCTACCTCTTGAGCCACTATCTTATCTAGGGATCTTTACTCATTATAAACACCAATAACATAAGTAGCAGCTCCTCTATCTACCTTCTAAGTATGCAATCCTCGTTTGTTTTGGTGATACAATCAAAGATTTCTATAGCCTGCTCCCAAAAAAGACTCATGAAGTCCCCATCGGTAATAGTATTAATCACAACCTTGGTACTCACATTCAAGACTGTATAGAATATCTCCATTAAGTTCCTCCCTAAAATCCTATGATTGGGGAGCATTCATCAGCTTCTTCTAGAATCTCGAACATGTCTCATATAGTGCCTCTAAATGTAACTGTCTGGAATTATAAATCTTATCGTTCAACTACAATATTCTAAATAGTGGGAAAAATCAATCCAAGAATTATTTCCTCAACTCATTCTAAGTAGTAATGGACATATGAGGTAGTTCCCCTAACCATAATGTAGTTTCTACTATAAGAGACAATAGGAACACCTTAAGTAATAAAGCTTCTCGATTCACGCCCGATAGATTATAAGAATTGCAAATCCCAATGAAGTTCATAATGTGAATGTTTGCATCATCAGTAGGTAAACCAACAAAAACATCCTTCAGATTAAGCAACTGAATCATTGCACTTGTAATGTCAAATTTCATTCCTTGGGGAAACTCTGGAGTTATGATAGCTCCTATATTAAGTGGTCCAACATACCCTAAATCTTATTTTCAATCATCATAAACTGGGACGCAATGATAAGAGGATGGTTGAACACTATCCCTTCTAAGTGTGTTTGTTTCAAGTGATGTTCAATGATCTTTCTCTTTATGTATATCCATTTACTCAACCCATCAGGCAAGTGCTAAGCTTGCATTTTCTTAGGCTACCAATTAGTTAGTAGTTTCTTTGATAATTTCATGAACACCATATTGAGATGGATGGTTTAATGTATTTGGGTTATCATAAATCCTTTCATGCCGGGATTTATGTTCATATTCTTCTTATCCCTCTATCTTACGATCTATCATAGGGTCCATTAAGATCAAGATCAAATAGAATCAAGGGATTTATTTACTCTGAGTTTTAGGAATACATCAGCATATACCCTAAGAATAGTAGAAAACCTTAAACAAATAACCTCAACAAACTAAATCAATCAATATGTAATTGTATTCCCCAGCAATAGTGTTGAAATTCGATGTTGCCAAATTATACCTCCTAAAAAATATAATGTAGTCTCTTTTCAAAGATATAACCCAACAAGGTTAGGGTATGTCCCATAGGGTATAGGAAAGAAGTCTGGTATGAGCTTGCTGATGTAGCTGGAAAGTGCAAAAAGTAAATGGCAAATTTTCTAAGAAAAATAGTAACAATAATAGTATTGGCAAATAGGGTTGTTATCAGTATGAGACATTCACTAGGTGTTCCTCTTGACTTCTCAATTCCACTGACTTATCATGCCCATCAAGCTATGTCGATGCCTTGCATGAAAAATCTAACAAGTTATGTATCATCTAACTACCTCTTGACCTTGGTTTGACTGAATTTCACTTAACTTCTCTTGGTCTCAGAGTGTTGCATTACTAACCTTGTTCAGGATTTTAGATTAACTATTTTCTCATGGTCTGAAGTTAATTAGATGGAGATTGGTAGCTTCAAATTACTATTTTTATCACTTTTTCCCAATCTTTACCTCTCTCTCCAGTTACTATCGAATACAGGTAAGTTCCTTACTTTTGCGATTACTAAGAAATCAATCAAAGTGAAGAAAACCAAAATACATACACTAATATCAATTTTGAATGACTTTGCATTTCCTCTATTTTGTTAATCCACCAGGGTTCCCACAACCCTAGTTATGGGATTTAGCTGGTCATGATTGTAAAAACACGCATAGAATTCATAATTAAAAGCGTAAAAATGATCTCACAAATAAAAAGAATGAAAAACAAAATCTAGAGTTAATATCAACCCCTAAAAACCAAGAAAGAGAATTTCACGATCACAAGTGTATCTCAAAACTCAAAACAATGTACAAGTGTATAAAGTGCACCAGCTAATAATGATGTATCCAATGGGTATTTCTAGTTACGTCAAAAAAACTATCCTAAAGAAAATAGGATATTAGAGTCGACCCCAACCTACAACCCCACTTATGGGCCATAGGTAGTAACTATGAGGCATAAGTAGTTTCATAGGAATCTTAGGGATCTTTAGATTTCAAAATCCCTACCTATGAGGGGTACCTACGGGGTCGTAGGTAGTACCTATAGGGACGTATGTAGTATATATGCCTCGCAGGTAGGGCCATTAGAGTCAGAACTAAGCAACATCTTTCAGAACTTTAACACATACCTACGTGGGCCACCTACGGACCCATAAGTACTACCTAGGGATCGTTAGTAGGGACCATAGGCATACTTCCTGCTACTCTTCATCACTTTTTGCTCTTTTTCTACTCTAAACTCTATTTTCCTACAAAACCAACACAAAAACACATCACATCTGACAAAATGCCTAAGTAATGCATCATTTCTTGGTTTTAAGCATCGAAACTGCCATGAAACCATGATACATTAATATCCCCTAGAGTGGATGAGATTTTGAGAACAATAGTATTTTTTCTTCTGATACTGGGTTTTGTAACAACTAGAAATAAGCATGAATTACTGTGCAAGTTATTACAGATGAAACCTCCGATCTTTCTTTATTTTGAGATGGAGGGTACTTTTACCCAACTGTGGATTGTTATGAGAGGTTTCATAAAATATGTATAGTGGAGTAACATAGAGTGGAGTTTCTAATCTTCTAGCTGCAAAGACATGCTAACATCGCAAAGGATATATGTTCAGTGTGATATTTATTGTTGCCTTTGCAAACTTGGACTTAGATTCACACTTAATTTTAGAAGTAATTTTCCATGAACTGTGTGTGATTAGAAGAAAGATGAGTTTCTCTCTCTTGAGAAGGGCAATATGGAAGTTGCAACTTATGAGTCTAAGTTTTATGCCTTGTATAGGCTTTGGGATTAGATATGGTCTGTGACATACTTGATTTACCTATCTATGTATCTACATTAGTCAGAGATTTTGTGGTAGTAACTCAATTATACCATGCTTGTTTTGTGATTTTTATGGATTTACAAACTTAGATTGACTTGTTTTTTTGGAAAGGGTAAATTTTATTATTATTTTGGGTATGACTTGGTTGTCTCCATATCATGATGTTTTGAATTATAATGTTATAGTTGTGATCTTATCAATATAGGGTGTGGATAAGTGTCATGACCCGATTTATAAGTCATAGTGGCACCTACTCCATCCCGTCAGTAGGTAAGCCAAACCATGGCCCATAGCTAGATGTGATGGGCTAACTTGGTTAAAAATGGGCTAAAAGTCAAAAATTAATAATTTAAAGAATTAAATAGCAATAATATAGTTAGAAACATATAAGAGATAGATAGGAAATCAACAACCATCCCAAGACTCACTAATGGTGGTACAAAAGCTACTACAAATGAACTAGGAGTACTAAATAGTCAAATGCAATCAGTATTGAATATGAAAGACTAGACATAAATAAATGAAAGGAAAAAGGTTAATACCGACTCTAAGAGCTCACCTAATCTCCGAAATAAACCTGTAGGATCATTGAATCAGCGGCGGGATCTAGTACTCGAATCTACACCAAAAAGGAACAAAAGTGTAGTATGAGTTCCAAAACCATGGGTACTCAATAGTAATCATCGGTCGACTGAGCTAACTTATGATATAAATACGATAGGATTCAAGATAGAATAAGTTAAGTAAATAAAAATGGGGAAAACCTAGAAATAATCACTGACACCCCTGTATATAAATAAATGAATGCATATAAGATAATAACATAAGGGCTATAACAACAAGATTGGCCCCCATTAGCCAATAAGTGCGAAAAGTAAATAACCCAATGTAGGCCCCCATAATCCTAAAGGGTACAATCAAGGAAACTATGCAACCAAAAAGCCATAAATCACCAAATTATCATAGCATAACCAAGAATCCATCCAAACCATATTTTCTCACACATAATTCCCAATGTTGGACTTGCACTAAAACACAATAGTATCAACATTATAATTATTTGCTAGGCTTGAATTGGAACTTAAATTATTAAGTACATGATAACCTTGTTACGATTAGTGAGTCCTATGTATGCAAGGACTAGGTCACGATCGTGATGCCTTCCATCAGGACTGGTATCGCGTATGCGATACCTGGTTGCATACACGATTCTTGGACTATATATATACCTTGTTTTTTCCATTTTTCACTATTTTTTAAACTTGAAGCTTAGGGTTTACGGATTTTTTGCTATTTTTGTGTTTTTTTCTTTGAGAAAATTTTTCTTTATTTTTCTGAATTGAAAAGGAATTTATAAAAATTAAAAGTTTTAAGCACAAAACCCTAGCACGAAAAATCCTAGTATCATCGACGGTCGCCAATTTGGTTGTTGCGCAGTCTTTCTAACCAATATCACCTACACCTAAAATCCTAACCAATATCGCCGGCCATTATGGCCAATAGGGATGGTGGGACTATCCCACTGGATGAAAACAATAGACGGAAGAGTGAGGAGAGCAATAATGAGGTTAAAGTGGGGAATTGTAGTACAATATTTGGAAATCTTTTAAGCCCTAAAGTAATTGATAATAATAGTATTAGGTTTCCACCAAAACCTATGATAATGCTACATGGGGAGCCTTCGATAACGTGGAAGACATCAGAAATATGTAATCTTATCATGCATGAGAAACTTTAATATGCTATTATCCGCAAATTCTCTTATGGCAAGCCCTACATTGATCTATTGAGAAAAATTATACCAGTTCAATGCGGGATCAAAGGTTAGTGTACGATAGGAGTATTGGATGCAAGGAATATTCTAATAAGATTAGAAGTGCTAGAAGACTATGTTAAATTATTATCTACAGTAGCCTAATACATTAAATCGACAAATATGTATTGGCAAATGAGAACATTAAAGTGGGATCCAAGGTTTGAGCCTGATGTAGAAACAACAATTGGAGTAGCTTGGATCTCCATGCCTGACTTACCACCAAGTTTCTTTACCAGAGATGCAATATTCTTTATTGCTTCAGTAGTAGGCAAGCCTTTGATAGTAGATATGGCCATTAAAAACCAAACAAAACCTAGTTGTGCAAAAGTTAATGAGGAGAATGAGTGTACGGGGGAAATCAAATCCAAGTGACTACAAATCTAGTATGAATACATGCCAAATTACTATAAAGATTGTTGTTTCCAGGGACATGATGAATATAGTTGTTGGAACATTCATCCGGAGCTATATGATAAGAAGAAAGAAGACAACCGGGAAGAAGCAACCAAGAATGAAGGCAAAGAACAAAATAAACAAAGGCATCAGCAACAAGATTAGGATAAGGCAAGAAAAGGGAACACAATTAACCAACAATGGATGACAAAAAGGAACAAGTATAGGAGAGATAGAAATAGGCATATTCTGGGAGAGGTGAATAAAAAGAATGTAAAGGAAGTGGAGGTAACTAATTCGTTTGATGCACTAAAAGCTAAAGATGATGGTAAAAAAGTTAATAATAAGGAATCTGTGAATGTTGCTCATGTTAAAGAAGTGGAGACAGAGAAACTTAGTACAATAGATTGGGTAAACAAAAGCTTTGGCAATAATACTGCCTCAAATCAATCTTCAAAGGAAGCTGAAGATGTACCAGTATCAAAGGACTCAAGCATTAACTATGACAAAATGGGGGTCAACCTAGAAATATGTTGCAAAAAGATAATGATAATTAGCAAAAAGTAGAATATCAGAAGGAACAGAGTCAAAACAATGAAGGTTCTCAAATAGCAGCAGAAGATATGCAGATACAGATGCATCATAAAACAACAAAGAAATTGATGGTGATAGAAGGGGTGTTACCTCTAGCTATCCAAATTGAGAACTTAATAGAAAGTTGTAATAAGGATAAGGAGGACCTATATGGGACATACTTGGAAGATAATATCAATCAAGTGGTTGAAGTAGCTAATTTGTCACCAAACAAATAGTCAATGAAAGCAAAGCAAGGAAGAACAAAGAAAGGGAACAAGAACTCCAGTACCAGTTCAACCATAATGCAGAAAAAGAGTCACACCTCTAAAACAAAGTCATGATGAATGCATTGATATGGAATATAAGGTCAGTCAATACATAAAAAGCTTTTACAAGGTAGATTACCCTACAAAAGAGACACCAGTTTTACTTAATTAGCCTCATGGAACCATTTCAAGAAAGTCAGCATATAGAAGAGTATAGAAGGAGGTTGGGTATCAAACATGCTATGGCGAATGCGTCAGGAAAGATATGGGCCTTCATAGATGACAATGTGGAGTATAGCATCATTAAGCATGAGAAACAATAATTATCATTGAAGTTGGAAAATCAACATGCAGATGTTTCTTTAATAGTTACACTAGTCTATACAAAATGCACTCCAAGTGAAAGAATGATGTTATGGGATTCATTAGCATAATTAGTTGATTCACATCAATTTCCTTGACAATAAAAAGAGATTTTAATGTAATAATAAACGTAGAGGAAAATTGGGTGGCTTTCCTATTACACTTAATGAAATACAAGATTTTAATTAGTGTATTAATTTGTGTAATATAGAAGAGCTTTAATTTAAGTAAAGTAAATAAACATGGTGGAATAGAAGAACAAATGAGGATTGTATTTTTAAAAGGATGGATAGAATACTGTGTAAGGACAGGTTGCAATATGTTTTTCAAATGATAGAAGTGGAACACTTAGCTAAGAGTGGTTCTGACCACTCCCTTATTAATTTAATTCAAAAGGGAAAGGGACTACATTGTTAAAGCTTTAGGTTTCTGAATTTATGGTTGAAGGAAGAAACTTGTATGGAAGTGATAAAGAAGAATTAAAATATAGAGATAGAGGGTAATCCTTTTATAGTATTTCATCAGAAACTGAATAACACAAAAGCATCTCTCATAAGGTGGAGTAAAGAGAAATTTTTTAATATTTTCCAGGAAATTGAAACACTGGAAGATATTATTAAAGTAAGAGAGAAACAATTTGAAGAGAATCCTAATGGAGCAAATAGAGAAAAGTTGTTTAAGGCTCATGCTAAGATAAACTTGTAACTTAAAAGAGAAGAAGATTATTGGAGACAGAAAGCAGGATTTGAGTGGTTTAAGGATGGGGAGAGGAATACCAAGTTATTCGATACCATTGTTAAAGGAAGAAGAATTAGACTGAGGATTAGAAGAATTTATAATGAAGAAGGGGACAAGATGGAAGATGTACAAAACAGCTGATTCAGCTATAAAGTTCTTTTAAAGCAGTTTTACAAAGTATAAGGATGCAGTGGATTTCTCAATGTTAGATGAACTACCTATGTTGATAAATAATGGGCAGAATGAGGAATTATGAGATTGCCAATAGAAGATGAAATTAAAGAAGCTGTAATGAGATTGAATAGGAACAGTGCAGGAGGTCCTGATAGAATGAAAGGAGATTTTTATCATGATGTATGGGAGATCATTAAGCAGGACATTCAGAGAATGGTCGCAACATTCTTTTGTGGATTTAAATTACCCATTTTCATTACACATACTAATTTGGTATTATTACCAAAAAAGTTAGTACTGAATAACTTTTCAGATATGAGGTCTATATTACTTAGTAACTTTGTGAGTAAGATATTTTTGAAGAATTACACATGAGAGAATTAAGGGTTTACTTCCTCAGTTGATATTACCAAAGCAGGCAGGATTATCCAAGGAAAGAGTATTGTAGAAAATGTATTGATGGTGAAGGAAATAGTTTCAGAAATAAGAAAAAGAAGTAAACCTCCAAACATGGTTATGAAGCTTGATATGATGAAAGCTTATAAAAGGGTGGAATGGCTTTTTTTAACCAAAGTTTTGAGGAAGCTAGGTTTTTCTAAAGTTCTCATAGATATGGTGTACAGTCTCTTGGAGAAGAATTAGCATTCAATCCTTTTTAATGGTTAGACTAAATGTTTTTTCAAATCTTCAAGAGGTTTAAAACAAGGGGATCCTCTATCTCCTACATTATTCATAATAGCAACAAAAGTATTATGAAGGTCTTTGAAGAAGTTGATATAAAAAACGGAGTTCAAACTATTTGGCATTCCAAGAGGAAGTTCTAAACTAAATCATCTAGCTTTTGCTGATGATATGATTATATTATGCAAAGCTAAGGTAAAAACTCTGTAAATAATGACTAAAGCACTAGATAGTTATGAAGTGGTGTCAGAACAAAATATAAACAAAGAAAAGTGTGCGATCTATTTGAAAAAAGTGTTTTAAATGGAGTTGGAGTAATAGAAGAGGTAGCTACTGACATATTAAGGAAAGAATTCCCTTTCACCTACCTTGGATGCCCCATTTTCTATATAAGGAAAAAGAAAGACTACTATCAGAAACTAATGAATAAAACAGCTAGTAAGCTGCAAAACTGGAAAGGAAACCTTTTGTCATATAGGGGAAGAGAAGTCCTAATTAAGCATGTCTTGCAAAGTATCCCCATTCAATGTATGCCATTGATGAACCCACCACTTAATGTGATGAACTCTATACAAAGATTTTTAGCTCAATTTTTTAGAGTAGTAAAATAGGGGTAAAGGGGAAACACTGGGTTAAATAGAAGATAGTCTGCTTACCATATAAGGAAGAAGGGTTGGGTTTTAGAAGGATAACTCATATTTCTATGGCTCTATTTTTTAAGATATGGTGGACATTCAAAACTACAAAGTCCATTTGGAATGAATATATGCATAACAAATACTGTAAGAAAAAGCATAAAAAACTAGTCATGTGGAAAAAAAGTCCAAGTGGCCCACAAGTGTGGAAAAAGATGTTAAATGCTAGAGACTTGGTGGAACACTTGATTGTTTGGAAATTGAGGAAAGGAAATTCTAATATTTGGCTAGATAACTGGACTGTTCAAGGTGATCTATACTATTTGGTGGAGGACAATTCTAATAAACATGGAGAGTATCAGAATGTAAGGGATCTTGTTAGGGAAGACAAATGAAATGAACAGGTGATCGAAGATATTTTTGTAGAAGAGATAGTTTAGCATTTTGGGTAAAGTAAAGCCTTCAACAGAAGAAGGTAGTGAATTTCCCATATGGAGAATTGAATCAACAGGACTATTTACAAATAAGTTAGCTTGGTAGTACATCAAGAATAAGGATCATGTAAATACCACATATAAAAGTATTTGGATTAAGGGTCTTTCTTTTAAAATATGTTTTTTAATATGGAGATTGTGGAAAAGAAGAGTACCAGTAGATGAAAATATAAGAAGGTAAGGGTTACCAGGACCTTTAAAGTATTGGTGTTGTGAAGAACCTGCAATGGAGACACTAGCTCATGTCTTCAGAAGATCTTTTTATGCTAACAGGACTTCGTCCTACTTTTCTTCTTTTGCAGGCTTCACCCTAAGTGGAATGATTCTAAGATGGTGGAATGCTGAGGTGAAGTAGAGAGAACAACCATATTTTCTATACTACTTAGCATTATTTTGTGGGAGCTATGGAGGAGATGAAATAAGAAGAATTATGACACAAGGATACTACATGGTTGTGGATTATCTATAATATAACAAGGAATCTGAGGATGCTTTTGAAAGTAAGAAAACAAGAAGATGAGTTCCCCAATGAATGCCAGGCATAATAAAGGAGTTTGTAAGCTAAAAGGCTACCAGATTTATATGGGAGGCAGCTACAGAAGGATGGGTAAAGTACAACACAGATAGAGTATTCAAAATAGAAGAAAGGGGAAGTTCAAACTTATTTTGCTTAAGAGATGTGAATGGGGATGTACAATATACTAAAGGAGAACCACTTCAGTATGCAGACAGTATGATGGTAGAAGAAAATACTATCCTACAAGTAGGTAAGCATTGCAAACATACACAATACAATAAAGTGATTATTCAGATGGATTCACTCATCATGCAGAAGGTACTAATGGGATTATTGAAGTGCCCATGGAATATAGCAAATATAATCAGGCAGATACAGTAACTCATGCAAGGAATACATGTGAAATATCAACATATATATAGAGAAGGTAACTAGTTAGCCGACTATTTTGCAAACTTAGCAATAGATACCAGAGCTTTCACTATTACAAGCTTTCAACAGCTAGAAAAAAAAGGAAAAGACATCATAAATAGTGATAAATGGTAGTGTCCATACTTGTGAATTATACCATCAAAAGGATAAAGGGTCAGGGGAGGTTACAACTAAATAGTTTACATGCAACATATGTCCATTCCATAGAATCATCAAAAAGAGTGCATGTACTAACTAGCCTAAGCTACTTCAGCCAACATAAAGGACTCTCAGATCATAGGAGGGTCTATGGGTCATTTTGAGCATGATAAACCCAGAAATGAGGCCTTTAACCGAATACTCATGGGTCCAAGAATCCCAATATCTTTATCCCTGCTGTAACTATGAAGCACAAGCAAGTAAAAGCAATAAAGTCAACAACAACAAATTAAAAAAAAAAGCAGTGAAAGAGATAAAAAGGTCAGCTCACTCGATTATAATAGCTCATCTCAGCTGACTTGATCCCTCATAGTTGTACAAAAAGTATTTCACTTTCCCATCCATCGGAGAACACAACTACAACAAGGAAAGCATCAATAGTACAGTCAGCTAAATATGCTAAAAGTAGAATAAATAAAATGAGGTGCTACTTACTTTTGCAAGCTGATATCATAAGGAAGCCATGATAATGGAGGCACAACATTGATCACCTAGAGCATCAGTCAAAAAAATCAAAATTTGGTGAAGGAGATCATCATTTCAAAAAGGGGCATGAAAGAGAGGAAGATTAGGAAACTTAACACCAATTTAGAAACCCTACTTAGGTTATATGTATTTAAATTGGACTTGGGTTGGGCCGAGTCAGTAAAATAGTACTAGGATGTCTTTCTTAAATGGGTTGGTCAATTTGTGATTACTTTTTTTTGATTTATTAATAAAATACCAAAATTAAACCAAAAAAATGAATTATACTTCTGTATTATAGCCTACGCAGGCAAACTACACACCTTTACCTCTAAACCTCTCACATATTTGCATTGTGAACTTAGAGTAATATGGGAGGAAGAAGAGATTTCACATACGATTGTTAATGAAGAATTGCAACATACAATTGTAGAAAAATTCTCATATGGCTGGACGGATATACAAGAGTTGTGTAAACTGATTCTGAAGCAATATGGGCTTAAAAGAGATATTTATATTGGTTTACTAAGAAATAGGTATATGCTTATTCGATCTTCGAGAGGAGAAGATTATGTAAATATTTTATCAAAACCAATATCTTTAGTTGCTCATTAAAATTGGAATCATCTAATGTGTATATTCAATTGGAATACACTATTTGATCCAAAAGAAGAAACATCAATAGTTGTTGCATGGATTTCACTGCATGCACTACCACCTAACTTTTTTGGGAAGGAGATAGTATTTGTATTGGCTGCTATAGTAGGAAAACCATTACAGGTTGATATGGCCACATGCAAAAAATGAGACCTATTTGTGCAAGGGTCAAGGTTGAAGTGGATCTATTGGGTGATTTTCTTAAATGAATCAACAATGGAATCAAGAAGAAGAATAGATTAATTGTAGCAAAGTGGATTCAAATCAAGTACGATTATTTACTAAAGTACTTCAAAAACTACAAGTTGTAGAGAGAAGGAATACTTTGTATTACACCTAAGCTATATCTAAAGGATGAGGAAACAAAGAAAAAAAAGGGTGAAAGCAAGGTAATAGAAGGCAAAAATCCAAAAAAAAAGAGTAGGGGAAAAGGATTAAGGGGAGAAAGGGAAGAATAAGGATAATAATTTTCATGAACAAAGAAAAAAATAGGGCAAGGAGTGGTAGAATTCATTAGAGAGATGGTACATCTATGAGATGGAATAAAAAAAACAAGGACACAGATGAATCATGAATGAGAACTAATAACTAATTGAGGCTCTGGGAAAGAAAGTGATAAGGAGGAAGAAATAAAAGAGGAAGCCAATAATGAAGATAAAAATAAAAAGATAGATAAAGTAAAATAAAGCATAAATGAGTGCGTTTAGGATGCCTTTGGAAAATAGAAAAGGTAGCAAGGTAGAAATCCAACAAACAACATGATTGACCAAAACAAAGTTTCATCTGAGGGGCTAACTTCAGGGGAATCAGGGAGGTGATCAAGGATACTTTAGAAAAATAAAATAATTTAGTAGACGGTCATAACCAGAATCAATTAAGAAACAAAAGTAGCAAGAGATAGAGCAAAGTTTACAGTAGAAACACAGAAAGGTAACACAAAAGAAGTATCAGTAGGCAATATAGAAATATTACCCAGGATGGTAGAGATTTATCAAGTCAAGAGGTTACTGATAATGCTCAACTTATATCATCATTTCAATGCAAGGCGATCATTGTAAATATATACACAACAAGAGTCAGGGTCAAATCCTCAAGAAGTGCAAGATAGCTTTCAACGCCTAAGCGTGTTAAGAGTTAACTATGTGTTAACCCATAATGCAAAACTAAAACAAAATATAAAAGTAAATTAAGGAGTTTGAATGTTGAAATTTGTTGAACACAATCACCAAATCACACCAGTAAGAGATTGAACAATTGTTAAGTTTACCGAATTGAGAGGAATCTTGGGGTTATATTCACCTAAGTATTGTTCATGCATGAATTATCAAGAGTTGGTCCAAGTTTTGGCTAAGGGTTTTGGGTAGGCTAGATTTAGGTTCTTTGTGTTAACCTTTTGATAAAACACTAAATTTCACTCATTGATTCTTTTGAACACCTCATGAGAATGACAAGCTTACCAATCCATATCTTCAACTTAGAATTCGTACTTCTAAGATGATGCTTATGAACATAGACAATTCACTTAACACCTTAATTTCTAAGATAATGCTAACAAACAAGCTATTTAAAGGTGCTGTTTGCAATCACTCTTCACCACATCCCTCTTTCAAGGATAATATCGGATCCAAGGTAATTGGGGTTTTCACAAAAAATTCTCAATTCAACCATAAAGTAAAAGAAAAACCCATCACCATTAACCAATTACTTGGACTAACAATAAAAACCCATACATAATTTACTACCTAATCAAACATAACCTCAAGATATTGATTTAGCTACTCATGAAATTATTGAGTGGAGATGTAACCAAATTGGCATGCACTTAATCCATAGTAATCCAAGTAAGAGTAAAACCAAAATTCAATCTCAATTTACAATCTAAATCTCTTGGAATCAAATTAACAAATTGTTCTCTAAACTCAAAAATAAATTGTTTTTCTCTCCAAAACTAAAAATTGGATGGAAGATGATTCCATTGTAAAAGGGTTTAGCCCAATATAATTTGGGATTCAGCTCAGTGAAATTAAAATTTTTCCCTTTGAAAATTTTATGCCATATTGCGATAGGCATTTTTGGCCGCAGGCGCGACACCGCAATTGCGGTGGTCATCTCGCAAATGCCCTGTATTTGATTTTTTGACTGATCAGGATCGCGACCCTTAGGACGCAATCACAACACTTGAGGGTCAACTTCTGGGATTGATTTTTATCTTTGGTTCCTCATGGTCTAATTCTATCTTTCTAGCTTTACATCAACTCATTTTTATCATATTTCTAGCAAAATTACCAATACTAGATATTAGTGCATTTAAATAGATAATTAGCCTTATATACATAATTATTTCATCATAGTGTACAAGAATTTGGATGTAAACGGGTGACAAATCTGTCACTCATCAATACTTCCAGCTTGAAACTTTTCTTGTCCTTAAGCATTACTACTCTATACTCAATGAGACTACTAAAATTATAAACCCATTCTTACAACCAAATGACCACCATAATTCCAGACTCAATTAGCTCTAACAATTAGCCAACAAACATGGAAAGAACTATTTGTGAAACTCCCCTAAAAATAGATCATATTTTCAAGGATGAAAAAGACTTTTAAGAACAATCAAGCAACAACTACTAACTCTCAAGAGGTGACTCTCTATCAATAGTGACTTAACTATACTCATTTGTCTCATTTTTCGAGTATAATAACTTCACTGACCTTTATTATCTTACATGCCTCCCCACAAAAAAAAGTCCCAACACACCATAATTTATATCTTACAACAAGGGAAAAATGTACAAGCACTCACTCTTACAAAGAATTTCTCAATGCAAACACGTATCACACCATATTCTTGCCCTTATTTTCAATCACCACTAACTCAAAGACACTTGGTTGGAGATCTTGAATGACTTTTTCAAGCTTGTAATATAGGATCGAGGAAGGGTAGGATAAACATTTGGGATAGGAGTGACTACACCTCATTGAACGTAGAATAAAGCACTATTAGATCAAACTTTGGGTTATGAGCCACTTTATTCATGCCTTATTCACACATGTTCCTTCCTTTACCACATTGGTTTCCCATCTTTTGAAAGCATTTTCTTCTCATTTCTTTTATTTATGTAATCTCATAATTTTTCTTCCTTTGTTGGTCCTTTTCTTTTTCTCATTCATTAGTCTTCATTACTTAGCTTTTAAGCATTACTTACAATACCATGGCCCAAGATCACATCTTGCAAGATTTACCACCCCCAACTTAGGCTTTTACCTTCAAGTTGCATTTTCAAGTTCAAGAAGTGTAGGGTTCAAAAGAAGGATGAATTTCAAACAGTTCAAGTCCTATAATGCGGTTGCCAAATAAAGGTTCCAAGGCTCAAAAGGGGTGACTAGGGGTACCATTCATGCACAGATCAACTTTTTAAGCTAAAGTGGGTTTCCATGTTCACTATGAAGGCCTAAGATCATTCCTCCAACCACACGTAGTAAAGATTAGCTTAGAAAGACCAATGAGGCAAGTTCTAGATGATACAAGTGAGAATAAGAATAAATCAACTAAGCTCATCGCAACAAGGCATGGAAACTATTCTAAGAGGATCAATTGCATCTTCTATTTGAGACAAAAGAAGTTAATTGCCACATACTACCTACTAAAGAATTTGGATTCATAAAAAGAGGTAAAGTGTTGTTACAAAATCATTCACGTCCATGAAATTGATTTTCACAAATTTTTTTACAAAAGAAGGTGTTTGCTTTGCATTTCACAATGCAAGATTAACTATTATTGCAACTAAATCAAGTCGTCATCTCACATTTGGGATCTCATAAGTGAAAATCATATGGCTACTTATACTTCACCATAAGAATAACGACAATCCAAAATCTATAATGCCACAGGAACTCAGACTTCCTCAGCATATATAGCTCAAAATCCCAACACATTGATTTTCCTTAAGAAAGTCATCACTCAATACATCATTGGGAAAGTCTTATCCAACATCATTAATAAAATAAATAAAAATCTAAAAATAAAAAAAATGATTAAATCTATGAAACGTAAGCACCATCAGAATGACGAATATTACAACCCAAAATATCAGATCATCCATAGAAAATAAAACAAAGAACAAATCATCAAAATGAAATAAGAAAACATCCAAATAAATATCTAAATCATACAGATCGAATAATAAAATATGAAATACTTTGAAGATGGACACCCCCAACTAAAGAGCTTACACTGTCCTCACCATATTTCATAATAGATAGTGTGACACTTAGAGGCCATTAAGCAGGTTTGATCATTGCTTTCCATCTTTAGCATTAGAGGACCTAAAAACCATACAAAGCATTAGCAATCAGTAGCATCATGTAAAAACAATGTTATGTGACTTATTTAAGCAAAAGAAATGGTTCTTGAGACAAATTTAGGCTTAAAATGAGAATTTAGAAGTTTGGCCTGGTTTGTCAGACAATCCTCAGATGTCATAATCACAATCCACTTGGATCGCGATCATGGGACCTGAAAGTCCTATCAAATATGGCTCAGCTCTTGCAATTGTAAATCGTCAGATCATGATTGCGGTATCTGTGGTTGCCTACTTAGAATGATCCTATTAAAAAATTGTCAATTTTCTATACCAACTTGTGTTCCTATCAAATAAAGGACATTAAAAATAGGAAACACGACTCCTAAATACTTAACCATGCCTTTTAAACATGGAAAAACCATCACGAAATTCATTAATCAATTTTACCAGACACTTTGTGTGCACCTATGATTCATCCAAATTTTTAACAATTTTGGGTACTCAAGACTTCCCCAGTGAAGTGCACACTAAAAAACACATTCACTACCAAAGAATTATCATTATTAAACAGTAATTAAGCACCAAAATCAATAATCTAGGCCTTGATCCTAAACATACTTCTAAGGCCTAAATTTATGCATTGAAGGACATACCAGAGGAGAGAATTGTAATACCCCAAGAGTACACCTAGGTCCCACACGGTGCTTAAAATCCTAAGGGAACAAAAGATAATCCATGAGTTAGTACCTACTATGAGCACTGAATAAAATAGATAAAAAAGATCATATGTGGAATTTAACTAAGGAATGCCATAAGGTTTTAAATCATAGTTCTAATAAAGTCTGTAAAACAAAACTGATAATACTGATAAAATATCTGAGAATGAAAACTAAAAACTAAAGACTGACTAACTATCTGTATTAGATTGAAAAGCCTCTACTAACTGACTGTGAAACTGATGGGACAAACCCTAACTAACTCCGACTGAATGGAAAAATACTGAAACTAATGAAATAACTTAGATAAACAAACCATGTCCTTAAAATATGATGACTCACCACTGCTACATCTAATAATTTTGGAAGTCTATGCGCAATCTGAGAATTGAGCATCTGAACCTATGATATGATACATCATAGCACAAAAAACGAGTATGTGGTCAGTACTTTGAATGTATTGGTTTGCTAAATTAGGTCGGTTGATATACATGGTTTCATGTACAGGAGTAATAACTAACTGAATCAATAACATGAAGTACTAAACAGAATGCATAAAATTTGTAAATACCGAGAATGCATAATAAAGCATAAAACATACTCTGAATATAATCTGTAAACTAAAATACTAACTATTGATAAATGAATAACTGGAATCTGTATGCTATTGTCAAGCAAGACTAAAATAGAATTACTGAGTTGATGACTGGACTGAGATTGTGGGAGCTATTATCTAACCGACATACCCCAATGAGAAATTTGGGGTCTAACCTATAACCATAGTTGGAAGGGTATCATTACCGTACCACGGGTACTAACATTAGCTATGTGGATCCACTAAAATATTATCCCAATGGACTAAGGGTGTCAAGCCTAAACTGATAAGTGACCCCTGGGATATAGTCAAGCCATAATTAACGGGTGACTCCTCAAATCCTACGCTGGCTACATAGTTTTGGAGTACAGGGAGTGCTTCTAACAAATGCTGCCTAACTGATGGGGAAGCCTCCATCCCTACACTCGGTCAGTGCTAAATCATACTCCCAACTAAACTCACTTAGCATACTGAACTTTTCTAAGTTTAACTGATTATGATAATTGACTGAACTGATAATTCTTATAACATATCAGAAACTATTCTGAAGATACTGAGACTAAGTAAACAACTATGTTTTTTGGGCATTCATAACCCCCTAGGACTCAACAGCAATAATAGCAAAATAGTACTAAAACTTTGGGGATATAACATGAAAGCATTTATTCAAAATTCATTCTTATATGCATTTCATCAAACACTTGATATCCATAGTTTAAGTTAAGCATGAGAATAGTTTAAAGTTTGTATTAATAGCATAATTTGAACATCAATATCACTAATTATGATTTAAATCAGCGAATAACATTATTCAAATATGTGGGGTTTGATAACAGCAACAATTTCATGTAAACACGGTATAGATTAAAGATTCATGGAGATTCATGGTTAAAAACACAATTTAAAATCACAATAACTTGTAAAAATCACAACTTTGAAATAAAAATTTGATACTTGGACTCCATGGGTGGAAGGGACCCCTGGATGAACATTTAACATACATTGGCTGAGGAATTCATTAAAATTCTTGAGGGTTTTCTTGAAACTTAAGCTTGAATCTTGAAGGTTAGGGTTTGTTCTTGAGAGAGTATTAATTTCTTGAAGAGGAATTGTGAGTAATGAGGAACATAGTTCCCCTTTAGGTTTGTAATTATGTGTTTTGGATGGATTTAGGGCCATGGAAAAAGACCATATGGTCCCTGGAAATTTAAATTACGAACTGGAAATCCTAATTTTACACGCTGGCCGATGCGGTGCTTACTGTGTTGTACCATTGAAAAAAGAACAGTCCCAAATTGGCACCTTGGCATGATGCGGTGCTATCACATTGCACCATTGGAAAATGGACAATTGTAAAATTGCACCTTGACGCGATGGCGCGATGCGGTGCCATCGCGTCGCTTTACTGGAAAAGGACGAGTGTGAAATTGCACTTCAATGCAATGTGGGGACTGTTCTATCATGATTTTTGGTGCAATACTGGCCAATCATGATGATACACTGGAAAAGAATGAACATGATTTTGGTCATCACCATGACACGGCCTAATTGGGTTTGGCTACTATTTTTCACTAAAAGTGCCATAACTTCTCATCGTGTATCGGTTTAAGGCAAAATTGGTATAGTTGGAAAGCTAATTAAATTTCATAAAATTTGGTGGGTTTGGAGATAGAAAATTCTAAGTAGAACAAAAGATAACCTCATTTGAAGTTGACTATAGCAACATTCTCCTCAAAACTCAATCGATAAGGAATAATTTGATTCGTCCAATAACTGGGAGTTATTGAGGCCTAATATACATCAAACTTACTCATAAAACTACCAAGGAACTATAATTTACTTTGCATGAGCTTGAATCATGGCTCAAACATTGGTTTGGATTTTTGGGGTAATACAAGGATAAAATAAAGGATGTTATGCGCTTTGGAGATTCTTAACAAAGATACAAACAGATGCAATTTAGAGTAATTTAAAGGGGGTGGGGGAAATAATTTGAGTTGATAGTTACTTTTTAATATTTCCCCAATTGCTAGCACGATCCTAGAATCTTGATCACAATGAGGTGAGGACCGTGATCGCGGTCTGCTTCATGCGATCGTGGAACCTGAGGCTCCATTTGGGCGTCCAATTCTCGATATCATAATTTCATAAAAAATAAACATAAATCTAATCTAAAAATTAAAATACAAAGGATACAGTTGCTATTGATAGGTTGCCTCTCATCCAAAACCTACTTTAATATCGTGGCACGATATTCAGCTATCATCAGGTTGGATCCTTGGAGTGTGGTGACCCAGCATCCATGTCCTCATCCACAATGTCAATCACAAAGACCATTTCTAACACTATTGGTTGCTTTTTGGTTTTGCTCACACGAAAAGAGACTTCATCATCTTGTACTCAACTTTATCTCTCTATACTCCATATCAATTAGAGATCTCCCAGTTTCTAAAAATTATCTCCCGAGTATGATTGGTATCTAATAATTTGTATCACAATTGAGGACTACAAAATCACTAAAAGGATGAACTGGTCAACCTTAACCAACACATCAAATAATATGCCTACCAATTTTTTAATTAAGTGATGCATCATAAAAAGTATCATGGTGGTTGATGTAGGAGCACCCAACCCTAGCCTTCAATACACAACATATGGCATCAATTTGATATGTCCCAATGGTGCAAGAGATTGTAAAAGCACCCGAGTCTTCCTTTTTCTCCACCATAACATTTGACATGATAGCACTACAACTATGTGTCACTTTGATAGTCTCACAATCCACAAGTTTCTTTTTGGACATCAAGTTCTTCGTGGACTTAGCATATCCTCGGATCTCTTAAAGAGATTCAAACAATGGGATATTAATCGAGAGGTTACTAAGTTTTGTAAGGAACTTTGCGAACTTGGCTTTGTCATCTTTCTTCTTTAACCTTTGTAGTAAGGGTGGAGGAATTTTCATTGGGGGCAATGGAACACTTTTAGATTCATTCATCTTTTTCTCATCACTATCAATCACTTTAGGAGTATTCTCCCAATAACCCTTCTCATCTACTACATTGGTTTCTCATCGCCCACTTCATGAGACTTTATAGTACCATCATTTAACTTTTCAGACTGTTTTTTCTTTGCACTTGGTTATTCATCAAGAGACTTCTCATCAACCTCAACCATATTTTAGGCAAGAATTCTACCACTCCTAGTGATAATTTCCATAACATGGCCATTATTCTTAGGGTTGACCACCATGTCACTAAGTAAACCTCCTTTTGGACTAGCATTGAGTTGGGTTGAAATTTCTCCTATTTGTGTCTCTAATTTCTTTATGGAGGCCGAATGAGATATGACTATTTAATTTTATTGAGAGAAGTCACTCTTTATCTTTCTTACCATTTCGTTAGTACCTTCAACACACATCAAAATTTTGGTAAAGACATACTCAATTTTTATATTTTTTGGGTCTATTGAGCTTGATTACTTTCCTTTAACACGGTTATGGGGGTAATATATAATCATATCCTCTCTTTTTGTCACTCTAATTATGGTATATATCCCTCTCTCTATCGCTCCAATCATGGTCCTAGTCTCAATCGCTCCAACTTTGACTCCTACCTTGCTTTTGGTAGATGTAGCGGGAACCGCCCCAATGGTTTGCCAAGAACCTTATCTCTTCATGAAGTTCCTTATCTTTATCCTCATCATAAATTTTTGTACCCTGATAGGCAATGACATTAAGCACTTTAGAAGGTGCTCCCATTACATTTTTTGTGAGGAGAGCTAATTAGGTCATCACTTTGGCAATATTTTCGTTGCTTTCCTTGTCTTTCTTTCTTTGCCCTTTGTTGACACAAGATACGGAGGGGGACCCTATGGATACTTCAGAGTCCAGGGTGTTTCATCCTCAATTTTTCTTAGTGACTTTCTCAAGTATGTTTGGCGCAACACTATAAGACAACTTCATAAGAGAACCACCCGATGCTTGTCCACCACCATATTATTTAGTTGGTCCAATTCCCTATAAAATATTTGGAGAAGCATCTTCTCTAGCACTTCATGATTCGGGCATTATATAAGTTTTTCATTGAGCCTTTACCATACCTCATATAAGGGCTCACCACTAAGTTGACAAAAATTTTTGATTTTTTCTCATAGTTGTAGCATTCTAGATTGAGGAAAATATATATCCAAAAAGGCCTCCATATGTTTGAACGAAGATGTAATAGACCCGACGAGTAGAGATCTCAACCAAAAAACCACTACACCCATTAAAGAGAATGGAAAAAGCTTCAATCGAATAGACTATTAAGTAATATGGGCAATGTCAAATGGGACACATACCTCATTGAAGTTTATAAAATATAGGTTTGCATCTTTGTGTGCTTGGAGCCCTAATAGACCTTTTATTTTGTAACATGTGGAACATTAAATTGGTGACATGAAATACCCTATTTCCCTCGGCTGGTGGGATGTGGATTGCACTCGCACGCCCTGTATTATTACGATGATCCTCATCCTCAAGGTGTCCATCAAATAAGCTATCATTGATCCCATTGTGGCTCATAGTGTCAATATTACTATGAAAATCACCTAACAAAAGAACAAAAAAAACAAACAAGGTAAATAAAAGCACTATGATTAACCCAAGTTTACTAAGAACACCATGATAGTTAAACCTAAACTTCACTCCCCGGTAGTGGCGACATTTTTAATAACGCTCAAATTACACCATTATTTTGATGCAAGGTGGTTGTTGTCAATATATACCCAACAAGAGTCCGGGTCGAATCCTTCATGAGTGCAAGCTAGCTTTCAACACGTACGCATGTTGAGAGTTTACTATGTTTTAACCTATAAAGCAAAACTAAAACAAAACATAAATGTATATTAAGAGGTTTGAATGTTTAAATTTGTTGAACACAATCACCAAATCACACTAGTAAAAGATCAAACAACTATTAAGGTTACCATATTGAGAGGAATCTTGGGGTTATGATCTCCTAAGTGGTGTTTATACATAGATAATCAATAGTTGGTCCTAGTTTTGGCTAAGGATTTTGGGTAGGCTAGATTTAGGCTCTTAGTGTTAACCTTTTGATAAAACACTAAATTTCACTCATGAATTCTTTCGAACACCTCATGAGCATGACAAGCTTAACAATCCATAACCTCAACTTAGCATCCTTATTTATAAGATGATGCTTATAAACATAGCCAATTTACTTAACACCGTTATTCTTAAGATAGCTAACAAACAAGCTATTTTAAGGTGTTTTTTGCAATCAGTCTTCACCCACTTCCCTTTTTCAAGGAGGATATGAGATCCAAGGCAATTGGGGTTTTCACCCAAAATTCTCAATTCAACAATAATGTAAAAGTAAAACCCATCACCATTAACCAATTACTTGGACTAACAATCAACACCCATAAATAATTTACTACCTAATCAAACATACCCCCAAGATATTGATTTAGTTACTCATGAAATTAAAGAGATGATATATACATAAATTGGCATGAACTTGATCCATAATAATCCAAGTAAGAGTAAACCCAAACTTTAATCTAAATTACAATCTAAAATTGGATGCAAGATAATTCCATTGTGAAAGGGTTTGACCGCTATATGATTTGGGATTTAGCTCAATGAAATTATAATTCTTCCCTTTAAAACTTTTTTGCCCTATCATAATTGTTATTTCTTGCTCGTGGTCGCGACACTACAGTCACAGTAGTTACCTCGCTGTCACCCTCCATCTGAATTTGTTGACTGATCATGATTGCAAACCTTATGATGCAATCGCAGCACCTGAGGATCGACTCTTGGGCCTGATTTTTAGCTTTGGTTCCTCTTGCTCTCATTATGTCTCTTCTAGCTTTTTATCAACTCATTTTCATCAAATTTCTTACAAGATTACCAATACCAGAAATTAGTGCATTTCAATAGATAATTACCCCCATAAAACACAATTATTTCATCATAGTGTGCAAGAGTTTGGATGTAAATTGGTGACAAATTTTTCACTCACAAGTTACCTCACAACTGAATTTATCTTTAGGAGAAGTGGAAAAGGTGGATGATGGAGATGAGGAATAAATACAAGAAAACATAAGAGAGGTTAGTAAACAAGGGACCTTTCCCCTAGACATGTTAATCAACTTAATATAGGAAAGGGAACAAATAAACCAGGGAACACAAGGACAACAAGGAGTAGTTCTACTAAACCCCCACTAATTAAATAATGATAGACAAACTAGTATATTTGAATATTAGATTAGTAAACACTTAGAATTATATTGAGAATTAATTAATCTAAATAGAAGAAATAGATATGCATACATAGCCCTTTTGGAACCATTTGAAGGGCTTCAAGAAATATATGAATACAGGTGAAAATTAAAGATAGAACATGTTGTTGTTAATAACTTTACAAAAATATGGATTTTCTTGAATCAGGATTGGATACGATAGATACTGTCTGATAGTATTCAACAAATCACAACTAAGTTTACTTACAATACATTACAAAAGGTGATCTGAGTTACTTTTGTGTATGTAAGATATAGTGCCATTTAAAGATTAGAGTTATGGGAAGATCTAGAATCTCTGAGTTCATAGATTAAACATCTATGGATAGTAGGAGGAGACTTTAATGTTATTCTAAATTTAGCAGAGAAATGAGGGGACTACCAGTCACTTATAATGAAGTTATTGATTTATCACAATGTGTTAACAACTATATCCTGATAGACTTGAAGTATGTTGGTAGTGACTACACTTGGTGGAATGGAAGAGTAGAGGAGGAATTCATATTTTAAAGAATTGACAGAATTTTTGTAAATTTAGATTTTATAAATAATGTCCCTTCCTCAAGTTAAATATTTAATTCACAGAGTTCTGAATATGCTCCAATAAGACTAAATTGCAACACTAACTAGGATAGGTGAACCAGACAATTCAATTTTTTTAATTTCTGGACTAAGTATGAGAATTTCAAAATGGTGGTCAAAAGTTCTGGAATAAAGTGGAAGGAAATCCTTTTAAAGAATTCCATGAGAAGATTAAGGCCATATAAACTAAATTAGTGTGATGGAGCAATGATACTTATTGTAATATTTTCCTAAAAGTGGCTAAAATGGAAGATTTTGACAAGATGAAAGAAATAAAACAAGAGTTGAATAATTCTAAAGTTAATAAAATGGAGTTAAGAAGTGTAGAAAATAAGTTGATACGTTTATATCAAATAGAGGAAGAGTATTAGAAACAAAAGGATGGTATCGCATGGTTTAAGGAATAAGATAGAAATACTAAATTCATCCACTCATTTGTCAAAGGAAGAAAAAGGAAGTTGAGAATAAATAAAATTAAAAATGGTTAGGATGTTGTATTGGAGGAGGCTCAGGAAATTGGAGATGAAGCTATTAGACTTTATACTGATAAATTCATGAAGATAGGGATGGATGGTGAGTATCCCATGATTGATAATTCGCCAAAATTGATCACTGAGGAGCAAGGAATAGACATGGACAAAACTCTAACTATTGATGAAGTAAAGGATGCAGTTTTCTCTCTTAATAAGGATAGTGTCAGTGGCCTAATGGTTTTTTAGGTGAATATTTTCATAACTGTTGGGACATAATTGGAGAAGATATCTTCACAGTAGTAATGGACTTCTTTTATAGGATGGAGCTACCAAGGTACATTACACATACTAACCTAGTATTAATACCTAAGAAGGATAAGGTTGAAAGAATGATTGACTTAAGGCCAATTAGCTTGAGCACTTGCATCAATAAGGTTAATTATAAGGCTAATCATGTTAGGATTGTTAAGTGTCTACCTAATATAATCTCCAAAAATTAATCTATTTTCATGAAGAGAGAAAGCATAACTGAAAATATATTGCTAGCACAGGAAATCATTAAAGATGTTAACAAAAGAAATAAGCAACATAATCTAGTTGTCAAATTGGATATGGCTAAAGCTTATGATAGAGTTTCATGGATCTTTCTAACAAGAGTGTTAAGCAAGTTTTGTTTCCTAGAAAGAATGATTAATATGATGTGAAAGTTTATATGAAACAACTGGCATTTAGTGATAGTTAATGGCAAGGTTCTTAGGTTTTTCCAGTCTTCTAGAGGATTAAAACAAAGTGATCCTCTGTCACCTACTTTTTTCATAATTATTATTGAAGTCTTAACCAAAAGTACGAACAAGATGAATGAAGATGAGGAGTTTATAGGATTTGGAATGCCCAAATGAAATGAAAGGATAAATCATCTTTCTTATGCAGATGATACATTCTTTTTGTTCAAGTCATAAGGTATCAGTGAGAAAGATGATAAGAGTGTTACAAAATTATGAGAAAGTTTTAGGACAATTAATCAACCTTTATAAGAGCTATATATACCTATATGAGAAAGTTCCTATGGCAGATAAACATAAACTGACAATATTAACAGGCATTGCTAAATGAAATTTTCTAATTTTCTATGAAAGACAAAAGAAGATATATTTTGAGGAGACCATAAATAAAATGTCTAGAAGAATTCTAACATGGCATAGTAGAATCCTAACTTATAGGGGAAGGTATGTTTTATTATGTAATATTCGGCAGTGGATGCCAATATATCTATTGTCTGCTATGAACCCTTTGAAAGGTGTTATTGACCAAATACATAGGTTGATGGCAAGATTATTTTGGGAGGAAAATTGAAGGTTCAAATAAAAGAAATGGGTTGCATAGGATGATCTATGTTATCCAATGAAGGAAGGTGAAGTTGGTTTTTAGGTCCTTGTATATAGTCTCTGAAGTTTTCTTTGCAAAGTTATGGTGGAATTTTAGAACATCTACTAGTTTTTTATTGGGACACATTATGTGGAACAAATACTACAAGAAAAAGCACACTGTAATTGCATAGGGTTTTGGAGTTTCACAGGTTTGGTGAAAAATATGACAGGTTAGAGAAAAAGTTAAACACAACATCTTTTGGCAGATTAAGAATGGGGTTATCAGCATCTGGTTTGACAATTGAACAAAGTTAGGTGCTTTATATTTTATTGTGAAAGTAAGTAATAGTGAGGAGGATATATAAGTTAAGGATTTTATAATAGAAGATGGTATCTGGAATGTGGAGAAGCTAAAAGAGTATAAAAGAGAGGAAATGATACATCACATAAAGGATACTATCAATCCAAATATAAAGGAGGTGGATAGAGATAAAGTTTTGTGGATGTCTACTTTAGATAGAAAATTCAATGTCAAAGATTCAAATGATGTGTTAAGAAGGAATAAGAGAGCCAATGAGGATTATACACAGATTTGGAATAAAACCTTGCCTACTACGTATGTTTCTTCTCATGGAAAGTATGGAAAGGCAGGGTACCTACAGATGACATTCTTGCTACGATAAGGATTCATATTGTATCAAGATGTTGGTGTTGTAAGGAACCCAAATAGGAAATTATGGAACATTTATTTATAACAGCTCCCAAAGCTAATAAGCTATGGAAACAGTTTGCTGATTTTACAGGTATTAAATTTACGGGAGCACAATTGGCATATGTGGTTAGGATGTGATGGTTTAAAGAAGCACCCATAAAGCTGTAGCTGGACTATAAAGTAGTACCAATAATCATTTTTTGGGTTTTGTTAAAAGGAGAGATAAAAGGAAGTATGAAGATAATCAAAGTTTTGAAAGCATGAACAACCAAGTGCTGACATTGCTTAAACAGACAATAAAAGTAAAATTCCCTTGGGTAAAGGATACATGGACCAGTTGTGAAAAATTGGTGACCCATTTTAAGAGATATAAATGAAGGCTATATAGTTATTCAGTTAAATGTACACTATCCACACAGGGTAGGTTAAAGTGCAATACATATGAGGATTCTAAGGGTAAATCCAAGACAAGGTTCATATGGATTAGTTGTGAGGAGAGAAGATAGAAACTTGATATATGAAAAAGAAAGTGGTTTGGACATTACAACTAATAAGGTAGAGAGATGACAAAAATTCTAGAAGCCGTAAGATTTTGTCCATTGAGAGATCTTAGGGATATGGAAATAGAGTCAGATTCTTCGGCAGTAGTAAATATTATAAGAAAAGTGTGGCAGATCCCATAAAGATGACTGAATAAGTAGAATAAATTAGGAAGATTATGTCCACTATAAATTCCCTAATTACACATATATACAAAGAAATGTCATGACCTGAGACTACCCCTAGTCATAACATGGTACTTATGACACAAGTGACCCGAAGCTAACCTATGATCTGATATCTGCTGTGAGCACTGAATAAAATTATAATAAAATATCATATCTGGAAGTTAAACTAATAAAACTCTATTATGATGTAAGGCTGAAACAATACCCAACATTTCTGAACTGTTGATAAAAAATAAAAACAAGTTTGACTATCTGAAAGCCTCTAAAACATAAGGAGTTAATGGGACAAACCCCTAACTAACTCTGACTGACTGAAATAAAGGAATTACTAAAAGTAACCATAAATAACTTGTCCTTGATGGTTGAGTACTCACCATAACTACTACTGAGTGAAACTGAACTAACTAAGGGCGTTTGGGGAACTGAGCATCTGAACCTCTTATATAAGACAACATAGCGCAAAAGAGAGTATGGGATCAATACTTTGAATAAACTGGCATGTGTGATAAGGACTAGATGAAAACCATAAAGATACTGAGCATGAATACATAAACATGTAAAATGAATGCAAAACCAAGTAAATCATGTAATGAGATAATCTGTAAAATTGACTGACTAAATAGTTGGTAAACTGAACACTTGGTCATGCAAACCTAAGCTGATATTATCCTAATACTGAAATAAAACTATTGGAGTTATCATGTAACCGGCATGCTCCAATCTGAGCTAATCGGGGTCTAAACTATAACCCCAGTTGGAAAGGTGTCAATACCTTATCATAGGTACTGACACTAATAGTGTGGATCTAAGCTGATGTCCCAAAGGACTAGGGTGTCACTCTCTTCTGGTAGGTGCCTTTAAGAGAGTACCAACCCTCTATTAATAGGAAGACCTCTCATACCTACGTTGGATACATAGTTATGCAACTCAGTGACTGCTACTAAAGGTCTCACCCTCTACTGGCAGTATAGTCTTCATCCCTAGGTTCGTTTGGTGCTAAATCCTACTCCCAACTTAACTGAAACTAGCACTGATTAAAGTTAAAAAGACTTACAACTGATAATTTCTCAACATGAATATGATAATTTGAAGATGGTGGTATAATTTTGATCTAACTGACTTGTTTCTAGAAAATGGAATCATGCATAAACATATAGATATCGAGTGTTCATAACCCACCAGCATCGAATAATACATTGAATACAATATAATATGGTAAGAAAATTCCTGAAAATGAGTATGGGAATATGTTAAACTTATGATGACAACATGCTCACATGGTTCAATTCATAAATTGATAAATTAACATGGTGTCAACTGAACATGATGTGGGTGACTAAAATTATAAAGCATGTAGGAATATAATTCACGTTGGAAAACACATTGTCATGTTTTGTATTAAAACTATTAAGTGAAAACTAAGTAAATTCATACTTGACATTTGAAATTTCATAAAAGAAGAAAAATAGTTTAAACTTGAGAAATAAGGGGGTTTTGGGCTCAATCGGTGGAAGAAACCCAATGATGAATATCCCACACACCTGAGTTGCTTGAATTTTTTTAGAAGAAAACTTGGAATTGAGACCTTGGATGGGTGAATCCTTGGAAGAAGTTTTTAACTTTTGTATTCTTGAGAATATGAGAGAATTGAATGTAGTTAACTAATGAAGAATATAATATTGCTCTTGGATTTTAAGTCATCAATTGGGTATTTAGGGAAAGGGGAAAAGGATCAAAATTCCCTTTTAACTTTAATGAAATTGCCTAAAATTGCACAGGCTTTATGGAACGCGGGTAATTGGAAAGGCTAGCCTTCGTGACACACTACTTATCGCAGAGTCTATCCTCCGTGACACGATAAAATCTTAGAGGCTTAATGCCTCCATGGTCCAAAACCATTCCAAACCTCTTCCAAAAATTCTTAAACTCTTTTGAATGACCCTTTTAACATTCCTACACATTTTTCAACTGATAAATCAATGTTTGAATCTAGACAAATCCAAAGATAAAATGTTTGAAATCTTAGGGTATTAAAATGGCCATGTCACTTGTACTTAGTGTGAAATAATGGCATTAGGACTTCTAAACATATGACGAATAACTAGAAACTTATCTAGAATCTTGCAAGGCATTATAATATCTCCCCCTTGGGACCATTCGTTCCCGAATGAAACTGTCTAAGTTGAGATACTAAGAAGGCTGAGATCATGTACTAAATATATGAGTTGAATCTTAATTAAGTAACTGAATATGAAATACAATGCATGGACTGAACTGAGTTTATGAAAGCATGCTGTTACATGAGGATGGTTGGATAGCTGAGATAGAAATTGAGAGAATCAATTTAAGGGAAACCACTACCTCAAGCTAAATCTAAATTCTTAGAGAAAAGTGATTATGATTGGCTCGCATATCAGTTTATATTTCCCAAGTAGCTTCCTCAACAAACTAATTCTTCTACAAATCATGAACTAAGGAAACTTCTTTATTTCTCAACCTACGAATTTGATGATTAAGGATCTATACTAAGACTTCTTTGTATGAAAAAATATCTTTCACACCCACACTCTCTAAAGAAACAATAGAAGTTGGGTCACCAATGCATTTCTGTAGAAAAGAGACATAAAACACTGGATGCACTAATATCAATTCTGTGGGCAACTCTAACATATTAGCTATCTTCCCAACATGACTCAAAATCCTATATGGGATAACATAGCAGGGACTCAGCTTTCCTTTCATACCAAACCTATCCACCCCTTTCATGGATAAAATTTTTAAATAAACCATGTCATCAGTATTAAGCTAAAGATCTTTTATTCTCACATCAGCATAAGACTTCTGTCGGCTCTAGGTTATCTTCATCCTTTTTCAAATCAATTGAACTTTCCCCATCACCTCATATACTGAATCTAGTCTTACAAAAGTATCCTCACCCACTTTAAACCAACCAATAGCAGATCTGTACCTCCTTGTATAGAGAGCCTCAACTAGAGTATCTGAATACTAGAGTGATAAATATTATTGTAGGCAAACTCAATCAAAGGTAAGTGCTTATCCTAACTACCCTTTAATTCAATAAAATAAGCTCTCAATATATCTTCTAAGGTATGGTCCTATTTTACTGACCATCTATCTGGGGATTAAAAGCCATACTGATATGAACTTGGATACTAAGACTGAAACACACTAGTTTCTGGACCTTAGAAAATTTCTTAGAATTCTGGTCTCTGAACCCAATATGACTCAAGGGTATGATCCATATGTTGGGGAAAAAATGGTATGATCTAGTCGTATACTAACCAGTGTTGGTTAGTGGGATGGATTTTGGTTGCTAGAAAGGGTACGACTTTGTGGTACAAGTTATATGGTTGGATATAGATCATTTGGTTCCTTTACTTAACCTTAAACTTGATAACTTAAGTTTGATCTGAGTTTGAGTGGTTCACCATGATCCATAATCTAGGGTACGGTTTATACCCAGGACTCGTATGGTGGACAGTGTTTAAACCTTCTATGATTCTATCATGCCAAGGATACAGGTGAAGGGTACGGATCATATGCTTTCAATATGACTTGGGTAGGATGAGTCATACACTGGAAAGTGTTAGGTCTAAGGGTTAAGGCTTAGGATACGAGTGGAGGGTACCATTAGTATCAAAGGGTACGACTCGTGAGGGTTAGTCCTACCCCTATGATGGGATTTTTTACAACTTAAGTGGGGGTATTCTTGATATTTACCCACTTACCCTAATAAGGTCTCACAACTTCTAACTCACTTGGGAGGCTATTTACTCTATTTTTCTGTTCATTAACACTTAGAAACTCTTCCTAAACACTCTATAATTCTCTCAAAAGCTTTTGGGCAAGGAATCTAGGGTTTAAACTAGAGGACTAAATTGGGGATTCAATATGTTTGATAAAATGCCTTTAACAATGTTTTGACTTCAATATTGGTTTTTCAATGGAACTTATGTGTGGTTTAAACTTGTTAATGTAACCCTAAATTATATAAATAGTTTACATGGTTTTAAATAGATTGAAAAGACCTTGTTGGCCATGGTTTTTGTTAATTGGAAATCATGAAGGTTACATGGAATCCCTTAAACCTATATATTGTTGGCTATGGAGAAAACTTGCAAGTATAGTCGTATGATGATACCACTACTAATGGCCTTAGTTAATAAATGGCTAATGGATTTGTTTATTTCTTGGTAATGGTTTTTAATTAGGCAATATTTGTGGGGTTTGTAGTAAGGCCATGGAAGGTGGATGTCTTGGGGGGACCAAAACTGGAAACTCATATTTTCCTGTGTAATTTTGGTCCTGGTGACTATGTGCATGATGTCACACTTTATATTTGGGAGATATACTAGTCATCCCAGGTTTTCTTCCTTAATAGTGTGGTTTCATGCACTAGGACCCTTTTAGCAGAGGGAGCTAAACCTATATATACCATGGGTGGTTTAGGATAGCAGAGCAACATAGCCAAGGTAAAGGTTTTAATGACATACTAAGCCTGGTTTTCTTTCCCAGTATATATATATAGTTGTGTGTATATGGATGGTTTTACTTTGTTTATAAATGGCATTATTTCATCCATATCCTGAGTTCATGCTAGTGTTCACTCGCTAACACATCTTTGGGTAGCTGTATACCCATGCTATACAGGAACTGGCCATTCTACTCCTCCTATATAGTGATTGACTCTAGGATAACTGTTGGATTACATTGGTAAGCTTTCATCTTTTTTGAAGGTTCCATTTCATGTTATGGATATTTTTAGACATTTTGATTTATTTTTGGATATTTATTTTGGATATGGTTAGGGCATGTGCCAATTGTATATTCTTATTCTTTTAGTTAGAGGCTTTGTGATACGGCTATGGATTAGAATGGGCGAGATCGGTATTGGTGTCAGCCTTAGCATTGGTATTGGTATTGAGGATGATATTGGTTGATGATATTATTGGTTTTTCCATCCTCTTTCATTTTGGGACTAATCATATTATGTTTTAGAACTCATTTGGTTATGGAATAGTTTATGGCACTTGGTTTGGTATTGGTTTAGCTTGGTGGTTTAGTTGGAATGGTTTGGTGAACGGGATGACTTGGTAAGGCTGGTCTAGAAATAGACCTATCCCAAAGTCTTTCCTTATCCAGTTATGCTATCTTGTTATATGTTCGGTATTCATCTGACTCAAGGTATGCAAAAGGTGGTTGAGTTACGTAAAAGGTGGGTCGTCCCCGATCTTGGATGGACTTAAGATGCCTATTAAGACAAGGCCCCCAGTCGGGTCATGTAAAGTTAGTATTAGAGCTTTAGGTTCATGGGCAATTGTGAGTCTGCAAAGTCGTGTCAAGTAGAGTCTCTTTTAGGGGTGTGTAGTGTACCAAACTAATAAGAGAGAGGCTAAAAGACATTTAGGAATGTTTGACTTTCTTAGTATTCTATTTTAAATCTTGGAGTCTAAGTCCTAGAATTCTTCTTTAATCCTTGGTTGTTCACTTTTCAGATCATGCCTTGACAATCTAGAACACGAGGAAACTTTTCATTCCCATCTTAGGAGGGTATGTCCTACATTTGGAATTCATCCTAGATCTCAGGGTCCTATCCCTAATAGTTTTAGAGTTTCTATGGTTGCTACTGCTCCTCCTCAGGATGGGGTAACTAATGCAAAATTTTGCTAGTCTATTTATACTATTTCTAAATTAGTTGCTGCTCTGGCTGAGTAGGATGCGTCTAGTGGGTTGTCTGCTGAGGCCACAAGTGTTTGTCAATTTATGATACTGAATCCTCCTACTTTTATTGGTGCAAAGGTTGAAGAGAATCTGCAGGGTTTCTTGTATGAAAAGATAAAATATTCAGGGTTATGCAGGCTATCAATGTGGTAGGTGTAAACTTTGCAGCTTATCAGATCAAGGATGTTGCGTACAAAGAGTAGGATAGGGGTAGGGAATATGTGAAGGAGATGTCCTTATAGGATGCCTTCTCTGGTGCTTTTCAGGATCATTTCTTTCCACAAGAGTTGAGGGAAGCGAAAATGGAGGAGTTTGTGAATCTTAAGCAAGGGAGAATGTTTGTCAAGGAATATGCCTTGAAGTTTCATCAGCTTTCAAGGTATGCTCCTAATTTGGTGGCTGAAGTGAGAGAGAGAATAAGAAAGATTGCTTCCAGGTTGAATCAGGATTTGATCATGGAATGAAAGTGTCATGCCCTAAATCCCATTGGGACGAATAGGCACCCATTTTGGGAGGACCAACTCGTAACCCTGTGCTTTTCATGCATGTAACTATGACATTCAAAGGTACTGCTAATATTGATACAATGCATTTATAAGAACAAACCACGTAAGAAAGTCAAAACCTACATATCAAAGACTTGGCTGTTGGTGCCACAACATTAAAAGAACACAATTCTACCACACTTAACTTCTTATTAGTCTGCAAAGCCTCTAAAAGACACATGGACTTAGTTAAGGTCGGGACAAACCCCTACCTTTCTCATAACTACTACACAATACCAAAATACATATAACAGACTCGGAAAGCTCCGAATAAACTTGGAGCTCACCAATAGCCGTTGGCTGTCCTGTGCTCCTACTGGGGTAGTCTACTAGCTGGAGTACCTATACCTGTAGCATGAAACATAGTTTCCCACGATGGATGTCAATACAAGAGTGTACTGAGTATGTACGGGATAAAGTGACTATAAATACGACAAGAACTCAATAAAATCAATTATCAATATATGAATATAAAGATAAGGATGGAATATCAATTTTGCTTGTACTTGAGGGATCATGTACATTAAATCCTTTAATTTTCTGTATTCTTCTTTACTTTGAAAAATTATAAGGTGTTATACAAATGACCAGTTTTATCAGTGGTAAAATAGGATAACCCATGCTAGGCATTTTAACCCTGGGATACGATCCTTATAAATACATAAATTGGGATCGACCCATGCTAGGCTTTCCTTTTACCCCTGGGATACCACCCGTAATGTTGGGATCAGCCCATGCTAGGTGTTTCTTCCACCTCTGGGAAACCACCCAAGAATATATAAAATCACTTCTGATCATTCTTTTCATCTTTAAAGTTGTTTTAGTGGTCATGTATTAGATTTGGAACTTTGGACAAGTAGCAAAAGGTATGCAAATACGCACTAGATGCAGTAGCAATGAGGTAGGATACAAAAATAATATAAATATAACACATAAGATCTTAACTAACACCATAGGTCATGTTGATGAAGAGAACAACTCATAAAGCTTATTTTTGAAAACACCTATATCATACTAGTATTCTGAAGGAAAAATGGATAGATCTAGTAACAAACACATCTTCTAGTGCTTAAACAACCTAACAAGTTAGAATAAGGTTGTTAGCCACCTTGGAGGTTGTATGTTGCATTTTTGTATAATTTGAAATGAAGAATGCTTAGGAAGCTTACATTGTAACAAATGAGTTAGATTCATGCCAAAGAGTACAGGATCAATGAACCATACATACCAAGCTGCATAACTAATCACACTCTTACTTAACGCCCTTCCTTTTTTATTTTTAATCTACAATAGCATAAAACTGGCATAAGTAGATAATTAACACATTCACGCTATTTGAACTTACCAAAATAGTAAACGGGTAGTAACCCATAATTAAACTAATCCAAGCATGTTCTTTCAACCTCGTTCTTCGCCAATTACATTCACATGCAATGTAACTTCTTATAAGATCCCCCTTAACAATTTTGCCTTTATTGTACTCTCAAAATGGTATACCAAGTAGTGTGGGCAGTAAGCATATGCGATATTCAATTCAGTGGTGTGCCACTATACCCTTCTTCAACCTTTCATTAGAAACCATTCACACCTTTTCCCCAACATCAACTAAGCAGACCCCAACATATATACATAAAACCATGCCAAAATAGCCCTAAATATCAATATAGAAACCAAATATTAAACTCACCATCTCTTGAGTTCTTAACAATATAAATTCGATCTCTACCAACACATGTATCGATAAAGGATAAAAATGGACAGTAGCCATACCTTAATTTCGGTGGTAGTTTGTTCCCTTAATATATCTCTCTTCAATAGCTTGATCCCTTTACTCATAAACCAAAAGTAAAGACAAAAATCTCTTAATAATAAAAAATAAAGGGACTGCCAAACTTAAAAAGGGATATCAAATAGTTTAATCATGGAGAACATGACTCCTATAGTATTCTTAAGATGTGCTCATGATTCGTTCACTTACATTTAACTTAGAAGGAAGGTTTCACAAGAACCCTAGTGCAATTTAAGGGTTGCTGCATAGCTAAGAGAGAGCAAGAGAGAAAATCTTGAAATCTTTTTTTTTTGGCTAGTAAAATGGACTAAAAGAGCTGGTTTTAACCCCTTTAAAAGGATCTGCTTTTGGCTGACTCTCTTGGCTGATTTTGGGCCATAATTATCAATTGGATGATTCACCGACCCAAAATTAAATCAAATAGGTAGTAGTGTACTTGTCCCAATAAACTGGTCAAGAGAGACTTAATAGGTGATGCACCTACTTAGTTCTTAGGTTGGTCAAAAGGTCAAAGTAGGTGACTCACCTACTAGCTTAAATAAGTCAAGCAAGCACCTTAATATTTTATTACATTTTAAAATTAAAATGCCTATATTTAAACTTATTACTTATGTACACTTGGTAACTTCATCCTTTAGATTCAAATACCTACTTATGGGCCCAAATTTAAATATTCTTGTTGATGATAACTTGATCGAACCGTGTTTCAATACATGTGGGAATTACTCCAAACCAATCTTACCATTACTAATCACATAGGATATCCGAGCCCATTACCTACCCCATAAGTCCATATCAAGTTCCACATAAGTAGAACTAGTACCCACGAAATATAGGGCGTTACATCCTACCCCCCTTAGAAATATTCGTCCTCGAATGCTAGCATAACTAGCTAGCCTAAACGAATATAAGACTAAGTTTAAACATATTGTTATCCACATAACACTTTTGTATTTATACTTACTTGTTTATGCCACAAATTAGCATCCTTGGACCTTCTCTTTGGATTCGAATAATTGAGTTTACTTAGACTTCATTGCTTTTTCAGCTTCCCATGTGATTTCCTCTACTTCCGGGCTCCTACAAAGCACTTTTACTGAAACTACTTCTTTATTTCTTAACTTTTTAACTTGTCAATCTAGTATAGCAATAGGCACTTTTTCATAGGTAAGTTCTTCCGTAACTTGTACATCTTTTGTAGGAGTAATATGAGATGGGTCTCCTATATACTTTCAAAGCATTGAGACGTGACACACCAGATGCACCATTGAAAGCTCCTGGGCTAGGTCTAACTCATATGCCACTTGGCAAAATCTTTGAATAATTTTATATGGCCCTATATAGCGGGGACTTAGTTTTCCCTTTTTACCAAACCTCATTACCCCTTTCATTGGTGATACCTTCAAGAACACCCAATCTCCTATAGCAAACTCTAATCCTCTTCTTCTAACATTTGCATATGATTTATGTCGGCTTTGAGCTATTTCTAACCATTGTTGTATCACCTTAATTTTTTCTATAGCTTGATGAACAAGATCTAGCCAAAATAAAGTAGTTTCACCTACTTCAAACCACCCGATTGGTGATCTACACTTTCTTCCATATAAAGCTTCATAAGGTTCCATTTTGATACTCGAGTGGTAACTACTATTTTATGAAAACTCAATAAGTGGAAAATGATCATACCGACTACCTTTAAAGTCTAATACATAAGCTCGCAACATATCCTCTAGTTTTGGATTGTACGTTCTACCTATCCATCCATTTGAGGGTAAAATGTTGTGCTTAAACTCACTTGCGTTCCCAAACTCTTTTGGAATGACCTACAAAAATGTGTAGTTAATATAGGAGAATAAGATCTATATATTGCTTCTCTTTAACTTCGGCTACTAATGAGGATTCTTCTGTATTTTGCATAATAATGACTTTGTTTGAAGATTCAAGAAGGCGAACCCCCAAGCTAGCTAACTGGTGTAGATCTTTAGTTATCCCTTGACTTTTCACAGGCTTCGTATAATTACTTGCCATCTCTTTACAACTTAGCACATCGGCTACCATATTTGTTTTCCCTGAATGATATAAGATATCAACATCATAATCTTTTAACAACTCAAGCCACCTTCGTTGCTGCAAATTTAGGTCCCTCTTCTTAAAGAGGTACTGTAGACTCTTGTGGTCAGTATATATATCAACATGAACCCCATACAAGTAGTGGAACCATATTTTTAAAGAAAATATAACTACTGCTAGCTCAAGATCATGTGTTAGATAATTCTTCTCATGTGGCTGCAACTTTCTTGAGGTGTAAGCTATTACTTTACCATGTTCCATCAAAACATAACCTAAGCAAACTTCTAAAACATCACAATATACAGTATAGCCATCCATGTTGTTCGAAAGTACCAATATGGATGTAGAAGTCAACTTATTCTTCAAATCTTGAAAAATTCTTTCACAAGTTTCATTCCATTGAAACTTAGCTTCTTTATGTGTTAACTTTGTTAAAAGTGAAGAAATAGAAGAAAATCCCTCAATAAACCTTCTATAATAACCTGCCAAGCCTAGGAAACTATGAACCTCCGTAGGCATCATGGGTCTTGGCCAATTCTTCTCTACCTCTATCTTGTGAGAATCACCTCTTATCTCTTCATCAAATATAATATGACCCAAGAATGCTACCGATTATAACCAAAACTCACATTTGAAGAAGTTTACATACAACTTACAATCACGAAGAATTTATAACACCTGTCGCAAATGATTACCATGGTCTTCTTCTGATCTTGAATACACTAGAATATCATTTATAAATACGATAACAAATACATCCAAGAATGTCTTAAACACTCTATTCATCAAATCCATAAAAGTTGCTAGTGCATTAGTTAGCCCAAATGACATACTAGAAACTCAAAATAACCATATCACATACGAAAAGTAGTTTAAGGTATATCCTTTTCCTTCACTATCAATTGGTGATAACCTGAACTCAAGTCGATCCTTGAGAAGCACTTAGCACCTTGTAACTGATCAAACAAATCATCAATTCTAGGAAGGGGATATTTGTTCTTAATTGTCACTTTATTCAATTGTCGGTAATCAATACACATTCTCAATGTGCCATCTTTCTTACATACAAATAACACAGGTGTGCCCCAAGGGGATATACTAGGACTTATGAACCCTTTTCCAACAAATCTTTTAATTGTTCCTTTAGTTGACATGATTCTGCAGGGGCCATTCTATACGAGGGAATAGAAATTGGTTGAGTACCTCAGATCACATCAATACCAAACTCTACTTCTCTTTCCAGAGGTAAACCCGGAAGCTCTTCAGGAAATACGTCAAGAAATTATTTACCACTGAGATGGATTGGAGAGTCGGTGACTCTGCCTCTATATCTTTCACCCTTACTAGATGACATATGTATCTTTTGGACATCATCTTCTTTTCCTTAATATAAGAAATAAACTTACCCCTTAGTGTCCCAATATTACCTCACTACTAAAGGACTATTTTCTTTAGAAAAAGGAAATACACCATCTTGGCTCGGCAATCCACTATGGCATAAAAAAAAGACAACAAATCATACCCATTATAACATCAAAATATACAATTTATAGCTTTATAAGGTTAGCTAATATATCATGATCATAAGCAGTTACTATATAATTTTGATAAACTCTTCTAGCTATAATAGACTCGCCAATTGGTGTAGAAACCTCAAATGGTTTAGCTAGTGACTCTAGTGTTTTTTTAAACCTTCCTGCAATTAATGGAGTGACATATAATAATGTAGATCCTAGATCAATTAATGAATATACCATATGTGAAAAGATGGACAATGTACCTGTAACTACGTTAGGAGAATCCTTCAAATTTTGCTGACCTACTAGAGCATATGTACAATTCTTAATACCACTAGAACTAGCTCTCTTAACACCCCTACTATGACCAGTAGACATCTATTGACCATTACCAAAAGAAGGAACCGAGGATGATGATGTAACAGTAGATCCAGTAGGTCGTGCTATATCAGCAAAGTTCCTTTTTGGGCAATCTCTCATTATGTGTCCCGGTGTTCTAAACTAATAACAAGAATCTATCCCAAACCTACATTCACCTAAATGATTCCTTCCACAATGCTTAAAAATTGTCTAGGAGCTCTTGATTGGATTATACTCTCCTGCTCTCGATACCCTGCTACTTGTGAACCTTGACTCTCACTTCTTTGCCTGAATTAACCTCTCATAAACCCTTGGGATTGGGGTGGGGCACTTGTTGTAGAGTAGGAAAGTGATCGTATAGGGGGTCTATTGAAAAAATAAGGCCTAAATTTACTTTGAGATGGAGAAAATTGGCCTATAGATCTAGCCCTCTTAGAGTGCTCTCTTTCCAGCTCTTGTGTCTTTCTTTGCCTTTGATCCTCTATTTTTTTATGAAAAAGCTTGTATTCTTGCTATATCCATGTCTTTGTTGAAGGCAGCAATAGTACAATCTCTAACCAAATATGGGTCCAATCTATCAAAATATCGATGAACTCTATCCTCCATAGTATCCACTATATTAGGAGCATACCTGGCCACAAAATTAAATTGAAGATTGTACTCTTTCACGCTCATATTCCCTTGGAGAAGATTTAAGAACTAATATGCATGGGTCTCCCGAATCTCAAATAGAAGATAATGATCAAAAAATGTTGTTTTAAATTCTTCCCAACTACCTGAAGGTGCACTTATACCCCTTGATTTTTTCCAAGCTTCATACCATAATATAGCCACCCGTTTTAATAGATATGCTGCTAACTCAACTGTCTCTTTACCAGATATATGCATAACATCTAAAGCCCTTTGAATTTGATCAATAAAGTCTTATGGATCTTCATTAGGATCTGACCCGGTAAATTAAGGAGGGTCCAATTTAAGGAAATCCTATGTCCGTAGACTAGCTGCCATATCCATAACATTAGAACCTGTAGTTGGACCAGCTTTTCCTTGACCTCGTCCAGATACTATACGTATTAATAATTGCACTGCATTCCTTAAATCTTTCTTAGTATAATTAATAGGTGACTTTGGGGGTACTCTTCTCCTCCTTAGCTCTTCTAGAGAAGGAGGAGTAGAAGAAGTTTGTGATGCAAACTCCCTTTGAGCCTCACTTTGATCAACATGTCCAGGTGGTGTTTTACTTGTCCCTTCTTCGGTAGAAACATCTACTTTCTTACTCTTACCCTTACTCCTTGTAATCGACATCTTTACTATGTTGAGAAAAAGAATATTCAAGGTTAAATACAAATCAACCTATATTATTGGCTCTATCGCATGATCTAAGGAATGAAGAAAAAAGGAAACAACTCGTAAATTCATTGTAGCCTCCAACTTAGAGATGTGGTGCACAATACATCAATAAGAAAGACTCTACACAGACACGACTTTGCAAATGACGCCCTAGGATGGCCTACTCTGATACCACTTTTTTCACGCCCCAAATCCCGTTAGGACAGACAGGCACCCATTTTGGGAGAACTAACTCGTAACCCTATACTTTTCATGCATGTAACTATGATATTCAAAGGTACTACTAATATTGATATAATGTTTTGATAAAAATAAACCGCGTAAGAAATTCCAAACCTACATATAAAAGACTTGGCTGTTACGGCCACAATGCTAAAAGAACATAATGCTACCACACTTAATTTCACATTAGTCTGTAAAGCCTTTAAAAGACACATCGACTTAGTTAAGTTCAGGACAAACCCTTTCCTTGATCATAACTATAATACAATACCAAAATATATATAATAGACTCAGAAAGCTTTAAATCAACTTGGATCTCACCAATAGCCATTGGATGTCCTATGATCCTACTGGCTGGTCTACTAGCAAGAGTACCTTTACTTGCAGCATGAAACACAGTGTCCCACGAGGGATGTCAATACAAGAGTGTACTGAGTATATATGACATAAAGTGACTATAAATAAGACAAGAACTCAATAAAATAAGTTATCAATATATGACTTAAAGATAAGGATGGAATATCAACTTTGCTTGTACTTGTGGGATAATGTACATTACATCCTTTACTTTGCTTTATTCCTCTTTACTTTGAAAAATTATAAGGTGTGATACAAATGACTAGCTGATCAGTGGTAAAATAGGATGACCCATGATAGGTATTTTAACCCTTAGGATATGGTCCTCATAAGTACATAAATTGGGATTGACCCATGCTAGGATTTCCTTTCACCCCTGGGATACCACTCGTAATGTTGGGATCGACCCATGCTAGGTGTTTCTTCCACCCTTGGGATACCATCCAAGAATATGTAGAATCACTGCAGATCATTCTTTTTATCTTTAAAGTTTTTGTTTTGGTGGTCATGTGTTAGATTTGGAACTTTGGACCAATAGCAAAACTTATGCAAATATGCACTAGCTGTAGTAGCAATGAGGTAGGATACAACAATAATAGAAATGTAACACATAAGAGCTTTACTAACACCATAGGTCATGTTGACTAAGAGAACAACTCATAAAGCTTATTTCTGAAAACACCTATATCATACTAGTATTTTGAAGTGATAATGGATAGATCTAGTAACAAACACATATTTAGGTGCTTTACCAACCTAACAAGTTAAAATAAGGTTGTTAGCCACCTTTGAGGTTGTACACTACATTTATGTATTTGAAAGAAAGAATGCTTAGGAAGCTTACTTTGTAACAAAGGAATTAGATTCATGCCAAAGAGTATAGGATCAATGAACCATACATACCTTGCTGCACAACTAATCACACTCTTACTTAACGACCTTCCTTTTTTATTTTTTAATCTACCATAGCATAAAAATGGTATTAGCAGCTAATTAACACATTCAGGCCATTTAAACTTACCAAAATAGTAAGCGGGTAGTAACCCACAATTAAACCAATCCAAGGGTGTTCTTTTGACCTGATTCTTCTCCAATTACATTCACATGTAATGTAACTTCTTATAAGGTCCCTCTTAACAATTTTGCCTTTATTGTACTCTCTAAATGGTATACCAATTAGTGTGGGCAATAAGCATATGCGACATTCAATTCTGTGGTGTACCACTACCCTTCTTCTACCTATCATTGGAAACCATTCACACTGTTTCTCCAATATCAACCAAGTAAACCCCAACATATATGCATAAAACCATGCCAAAACAGCCCCAAATATCGATTAGAAACCAAATATTGAACTTACCATCCCTTGAGTTCTTAAATACATATATATAATCTTTACTAATACATGTATCAAAAAAGGGTAAAAATGGACAATAACCATACCTTAATTTTGATGGTAGATTATTTCCTTAATGCATATCTCTTCAATATCTTGATCCCTTTACTCATAAACCAAAAGTGAAGAGAAAAATCTCTTAATAATAAAAAATAAAGAGACTACCAAACTTAAAAAGGGATATCTTATAGTTTAATCATGGAGAACATAACTCCTATAATATTCCTAATATGTGCTCATGATTTGTTCACCTATTTTTAACTAAGAAGGAAGGTTTCCCAAGAACCCTAGTGCAATTTTAGGGTTGGTTTCAACCCCTTTAAAAGGATCTTCTTTTGGCCGACTTTCTTGGCTTATTTTGGGCCATAATTTTTCAAGTAGGTGATGTACCTACTTTCCGATTATATTTTGCCTTTGTGAATCTAAAAAAATTAGGCCTTGGTTGCCCATTCTCCTCTCTTTCTCTCCTTCAAATTGGGGCAAAATTAAATCAAATAGGTGGTTCTGTACTGGCCCAATAAACTGGTCAAGAGAGACTTAATAGGTGATGCACCTACTAAGTTATTAGGTTGGAAAAAGGTCCAAATAGGTGACTCACCTATTAGCTTAAATAAGTAAAGCAAGCACCTTAATATTTTATACCATTTTAAAATCAAAATGCCTATAGTTAAACTTATAACTTATGTACCTTTTGTCACTTCATCCTTTAGATTAAAATACCTACTTATGGGCCTAACTTTAAATACTCTTGTTGATGATGACTTGATCGAACCATGTTTCAATACATGTGGTAATTCCTCCAAACCTATTTTACCATCACTAATCACGTATGATATCCGAGCCTATTACCTACCCCATAAGTCCATATCAAGTTCCACATAAGTAGAACTAGTGCACGCAGAATATAAGGTGTTATATAAAGAATGTCTTGCTGATTAAAGATATGGATATTTTTAGTTAACTATTTATATGCAGCTGGTAGAGGATGACAAGAGGAAATAAGCAGAGTTTAAAGATCGGTAGGGTAAGAGAAGTATGTTTTTCATTTAGGGAGGTTCTTAGTCTCAGAGTAGTTGGGACGGAGGCAAATGGCAAAAAAAAGTAGGGGAGTTTTGTATCTTTCTCTAATACTATTACTTCTTACCCAAAGTAGTTGATTGATAAGCATAATTAGGGTGATGATAATTTGGGCACAGGGTGCCTAATTTTAAGTGAGTGGGGGTCAGTCGATTTCTTAATGCCCTTCTTTTTGGTTTTGTGGTCTTTCTCATCGGGTTTATTGCAATGAAAGAAGAGAAAAATAATTCAAGTATGGCTAAGAAAGCCTTTGACTAATGGATTGTTTGATTAATAAGGTTGCTACAGGAGCAAATAAGATATCGGTGGGTTTATTTTCTACTCCTTCACTTAATGGTGTCATGTCTACTTTTGTTACTGCTCCTAGTTCTATTGATGGTCTAAATAGGTTGTATGCTTTGGTGTCCTGATAGGAATCTAAGGCATCGCTTAGTATCATTATTGGTACATTATATCTCTTTTCTCGTAACGTGTATTATCTATATGATCTAAGGTCTACTCTTTCTTATATGACCCCATTTATGGTTATATGTATTGGTTTTGATCCTGAGTTTGTTTCAGATCCTTTATTTTTATTTCTACCCTAGTAGGTGACTCAGTTATTGCTGAAAGAGTCTACAAGGTATGTGTGGTATCTATTAATGGTAGGAAAACTTTGGTGGATTTGTTTGAACCTGATACGGTGGATTTTAATGTTATTTTGGGGATATATTGGTTACACTCTTGTTATGATTCCTTGGATTATTGTACTCGTAAGGTTGTCTTAAGGTTCCCAGGTGAATCGGTTATAGAGTGGGAGAGTGGTTCCCTATCTCCTAAGGGGGGGTTTATTTCTTATCTTAGAGATGGGAAGTTAATCTGTAAAGGCTTTCTTTATCACTTGGTCTAGGTAAAATATTCTAACTCAGAAAGTCCTTCATTACAGTCAGTCTCTGCGGTAAAAGAGTTTTCTAAGGTAATGACTCCAATTATTAAGGACTAGACAACTACTACCAAATCAAGATCATGGTTAAGGTAATTCTTCTCATGCGGTTTAAGTTTTCTAGAGGCATAGGCCATGAACTTACCTCACTGTATTAACACATAACCAAGACCAACATAGTATCATCATAATAGACTACAAACCCTTCTGAGCCCTCTGGTAGAGGTAATACTGATGAGGAAGTGAGTCGAGTCTTCAACTCCTGAAAACTCTTCTCCCAAGAATCTGACCACTTAAATTTAACTTTTTTGGGTTATTAGAGTCATGGGGGAAGCAGTAGAAGAAAATTATTCCACAAACCATCTGTAGTAACCAGCTAAACCTAAGAAACTCCTAATATTTGATGGAGAAATAGGTTTAGGCTAGTTTCTCACTGCTTCGGTCTTTTGAGAATCAACTTGATTGCCATCACCAGAAATAATGTGACCAAGGAAAGATACTAATCTCAACAAAAGTTTTCACTTGCTGAACTTACTAAATAACTGGTGATCTTTAAGGGTCTACAATACAACCTTCAAACGGTCTACATGATCAATTTCACTACAAAAATAGAGGAGGATGTTATCCATGAAGATTATGATGAACATGACCATGTACTTCTTGAAGACCCTATTAATTAAGTTCATAAAAGTTGTTGGAGCATTCATTAGACCAAAAGACATAAGTAGAAATTTAAAGTAAGCATACCAAGTTCTAAAGGCTATCTTTAGATGTCACATTCTCTGATTCTTAGCTGATAATAACTAGATCTGAGGTCTATTTTAGAGAAATAGCTTGCACCCTAAAGTTGGTTTAACAAGTCATAAATTTTAGGGAGAGGATACTTATTATTGAATTTGACTTTGTTTAATTGACGGTAGTCGATGCGCATTCAGAGGGAACCATCTTTCTTGCGCACAAAGGGAATTGGAGAACCCTATGAAGAAATACTAGGCCTGATGAAACCCTTATCTAAGAGATCTTTCAATTGTTCCTTCAATTCTTTAAGCTCAACTGGAGCCATTCTATAAGGTAAAATTGAGATAAAATAGGTATCTGGGAGATTTATCACGAAGTCAATTTCCCTTTCAAGAAAAACTTTGGGATGATCTTCAAGAAACACTTCTGGATACTCATTTACTGTTATATTTGACTCAAGACTCGTAGTTCCAAAATTTGAGTCCTTGACTTGAACGAGATTGTAAATAAACCCCTTGGATATCATCTTTCTTGCCTTAAGAAAGGAGACAAATCGACCTATTGGCACTTAATTTCTACCCCTCCATTCAATTAAACGCTCATTAGGAAACTGGAACTGGACTATTCTATTTCTACAGTTAACTAAGGCATAGAAAGAGTGGATCCAATCCATGCCTAGAATGACATCAAAATCAGGCATCTCTAACTTTACAAGGTCAACTAAAGTGACTTTATAAGACACTGTGATTGGGCTATTTTGGTATACATGTCTGACTATAATAAAACTACCCACTAGGGTAGACATTGAGAAGGGTGCTGCTAATATGTCAGGACTGACGCAAAATTCTACAACTATATAAGGATTCACAAAAGAAAGTGAAGCCCTGGGTCTAACAATGTATAAACATAAAAATGGAATACTTGTAACGTACACGTAACCATATCAAAAGAACTTTACTTATCCTGTCGAGTATGTAGTGTATAAAATTGGTTTTGATGTCGGCCATTAGTGATTTGGAGGTTGCACCCTACTGAGTCGGGTACTTACTGGAGCTGATGAAAAGTTGGACTAACCATACTGATGAAAATCATTTTCCTTTAGAGCAACCCTTGGGTAATACCTGATCCTGTGGCCTGGTTTTCCATATCCAAAACATACATCATTACCTGCCATAGAACCCCCATGATGGTTTTACCATATCTCCTATAAAGAGGATTGGTGAGATTATTATTCATGCTACCCTGGGACTTAGACCCTAGCACTCTATCCCAATTGTCCTTCTTGTACTTAGGCACTAGCGCACTGGCTGAGATGGGGATGGAGCTGAAAAAAATCTAGTGGAACTAAGAAGGATTCCCACCATTAGACCTTTGATGTAAGAAGTTGAATCTATCGATTCTAGCCCTCTTATTCTCTCTTTCCTTCTCTTTGAGCCTCTTCTCATCAATCTACTAAGTATGAACCATCAACCTATAAAGGTCTATTTTATTAATCAACATAGTTGTTCTACACTTCCTTACTACACCATCTGATACATCCAACAGAAACTTACTTGTTTTGGCCCTAGAATAAACCACCATAATCTGATCCTATCTCGCCAACTAGGTAAACTTAAGCGAGTACTCCTTATACTCATGTTACCATGCTTCAGATTTATAAAATCCTACACCTTACCCTCTCACAACTCGAGTAGGAAGAACCTGTCTAAGAAAGTTGTAGAAAACTCCTCCCACTCTATAGATCATGCTTCAATACCTATGTCCTATTTCCACTACTTGAACCAAGTATTAGCAACTCTTTGCAATTGGTAAGTTGCTAAGTTAGCACTTTTTCTAGAAGAAACACCCATGATATCTATCATTTTTTGCACACCATCCAGAAACTCTTATGGATTCTTCTCGAACTTGGATCCAGAAAATAGTTGAAGATTCATATGAGTAATGTCTCAGATCCTAGTTGTTTTTGTGCTCACTACTGGATTGGTTGGGGAAATAGTCTGCTGGTTATTTTGAGTAGCCATAATCTAGGCCAAATCGGTAAAAATGGTCCTGAATTTGGCATGGGAAACATGTTCGTTCAAGGGGTCTTCCTAAACAAGTGGTGGTGCAGGCTAATCCCTATTCCTTATTTCCTCTGGGAGGCATTTTCTATAAATGAAGGATGATTTATAAAAGGTAAGTCAATAGATTTCACGCTCTTTCACATGACATGAATATTAAAAGAAAGGAAACTTTCCTAAAATGTCTCGTAGCCTCTTGCCCATAAAAGTGGCGTGCTTCACACCCATGCATAATACTCTACTCAATGTGACTCTCAAATAACCTAGGAAAATTTAAAATTTTAGGCTCTAATACCAAGTTTGTTATGACCCGAGACTATTCCTAGTTGTAATACAGTTCTTAGGCCACAAGTGACCCCAAGATAAGCCATGATCTAATATCTGATGTGAGTACTGAATAAAATGATAATAAAACATCATATGCGGAAGATAAACTAATAGAAATTCTATTAATATGAACATGTCTGAACTATTGATAAAAACTGAAAACAGGTCTGACAATCTGAAAGCCTTTAAAACATGAAGAGTCGATAGGACAAACCCCAACTAACTTGGACTGGCTGAAATAAAGAAAGTATTGAAATTAAATATAAATAACTTATCCTCAATGGATGAGGACTCACCACAATTGATGCTAAGTAGAACTGAACTAACTAAGGGCGATCAGGAAACTGAGCATCCAAACCTATGTTATAAGACAACATAGTGCAAAAGAGAGTATGCAATCAGTACTTTGAATGTACTGGTACGTGAGATAAGGAATAGCTAAGTGTATATAGATACTTTGCATGAATGCATGAACATAAAAAATGAATACAAGACCAAGTAAAGCATATACAGAGATAATCTGTAAAACTGACCGACTGAATTGCTGCTAAACTGAATACTTTGTCATGCAAACCTGAGCTGATATAATCTAAATACTAAACTAAAATTGTAAGGGCTATATGTAATTGACATGCCCCAATCTGAGCTGATTGGGGTCCAACATATAACCCTAGTTGGAAGAGTATCAATACTTTACTGTGGGTACTGACACTAATAGTGTGGATCCACAAATTTAATGTCCCGAATGACTAGGGTGTCACTCTCTGCCTGCAGGAAGACCTCTCATACCTATGTTGGTTACATAGTTCTAGAACTTAGGGACTGCTACTAGAGGTCTCACCCTCGACTATCAGAAAAGACTTCATCCCTAGGTTTACTTGGTACTAATCCTACTCCCAACTGAACTAACACTGGTACTGATTAACGTTAATAGGACTCACAACTGATAATTTCTTACCATGAGTAGGATAATCTGACATGGTGGTAAAATCATGATCTAACTGACTTGTTTCTTGAAAAATAAAACATGCATAAACATATAGGTATCGGGTGTTCATAACCTACCCAGTACTGAATAATCATTAAATGCAATAGCATAATCACAATACAGTAAGGAAATTCATGATTATGAGTATGGGAATATGTTAAACTTTCGAGGATAGCATGTTCACATGGTTCAATTCATAAATTAATAAATTAACATGGTGTCAATGAACATGATATGGGCGATTGAATTATAAAGCATGTATGGACATAATTCACATGGGAAAACACATTGTTATGGTTTGTAATCAAAACTATTAAGTAAAAATTGAGTAAATTCATACTTGAAATTGAAATTTCATAAAAGAGGGGAAAAAGTTTATCCTAGTGTAATAAGGGGGTTTTGGAAATCAATAGGTAGAAGGAACCCATTGATGAATATCCCACATACATGAGTTTCTTGATATTTTTTTTAAGAAAACTTGGAATTGAGACCTTGGATGGGTGAATCCTTGGAAAAAGCTTTTAAATTTTGTGTTCTTTAGAATGAGAGAGAATTGAACATTGTTAATTGAAAAAGAATGGGGCAAATAATGCCCCTCTTTAGCCTTAAGTCATGAATTGGGTGTTTAGGGAGAGGACAAAAGGACCAAAATGCCTATTTTACTTTAATAAAACTGCTCAAAATTACATAGACTCTGTGTCATGCTAGTTATCACGGACGCCAGCCTCAATGACATGCTACATATTACAGAGACTATCCTCTATGCCATGCTAAAATCACAGAGGCTTACTGCCTCAGTGGTCCAAAACCATTCCGAACCTCTTCCAAAAGTTTTGAAACTATTTCAGATGACCTTTTTAACATTCCTAACCATATTTCAACTCATAAATCAATGTTTGGAACTCGAGAAGGCCAAAAATAAAATATTCAAAATCTTGGAGTGTAAAAATGGCCATGTCACTTGTACTTAGTGTAAAATAATGGCTTATGGACTTCTATACATAGGACGAATAGCTGGAAACTTGTATGAATCATGCGGCGCATTATAAGAAGAGCATACATTTATAGATTATTTGGCTAATCTAGCTACTTATCATGAGATACAAACACATTTCACAACTTTTGACAATTACCATCAAGAGGATGGAAAATTTTAAACATGGATAAGATGCAAATTCCTAACTTGAGAATAAGAACTAAAAGGATTTTACAAAGTATTCGGCCTAGACTTCACATGCAAAATAAAGATTCTGAGAAGCAAAGTAATTTATAGTTAATTAAATCCTTATACAAGGAACATTAGTGCCGATAAATAAAATAGGTTAATCTATATTAGCTTACAAAATATATTATCAAAAAGAAAGAGGAAATGTGTCATATCATTCCATTAGCCTAGGAGGGCGTCACAAGCCCAAATCAATAATGGATACAATATTCTAATGCTCATCTAATAACAAAAGGAGGGGAATCAGAATTTTAACTTGGATTCAATGGGATAAAGAAGAAAAAAATGGTTACTTATGGAAGAACTGCAAACTTATGGCATTTCCTTCTTCACCTCACTTCAAAGACAACCCAACCACCTAAGTTTTGACAAAGCCAACAAAATAAAAAATCAAAAACAAAAATCTACACAAATGTTACCTTGGTGTTATGACAAAACTTTTATGATAAACATATTCAACACAAAGATGGGCACAAATTTGATAACCCATAGGAGAAGTAGAGTTAATTTGGAATTAAGGCAGCAGCAGCTTTGGAGCATGATGAAGACGGTGAGGTGGGCTAGGATGAAAATGGCAAGAATTAGAAGTGCTTACACTTATATAGCTAGGTCAATTAGGAAAGTCAACTTGTCTTACCATATTTTTCAAACTATGTATTTTTTTGGGACTTGGGCCGGATGCTTTTTTTATTTTGAATATTAATAAACACCAAAAATTTATTTAAAAAAACTTAGGTTTTTGCATTTTTGAGCAATTTCTTTCATTTGTAAGATGTAACAAGCATCATAACACCTATTTCAACTACTTTTCTTCAATCTCATTCTTTAATTATTATTTTAAATATAGATTAAAAAGTAAAAATTAGGGATTTTTGTCCGGAAGGCCTAAAAATTGAATTTCTTCCATTTAAACCCGGATTGCAACTCATTTTCACTTGGATAAGTTTTTAATATCATAATTATCACTTTTATTTCGATTTCATCTTCAAAACAACTTTAGTTCTTTATTTTTAAAATGAAGTTCTAGGATTTTTATCAGAAAAGCTTAAATATAATTTTTCTTCAATTTGGACCTCATTTTTAACTCAATTTCACTTTGATTTTTATTTGTAGACTCCTAAAATATGGAAAACATGTTTTTGAAATAAAATTATATTCTTTCCCCTCTTTTTTGAGAACCCATTTTGGGGGTCCATTTTGTCTTTGACTTAAAAATAGGGGCGATATGGATATCATAGATATTTTTTTGATGCATAGATTTTATATTTCCATGTTTTAGTTGATATTGAGCCTATTCGTGAGGATGAAAGGCCTCAATTTGAAGGCTTGCAGATCAGTTTTTAGCATTTGAGGTAGGTGATGACTTAATTTTCTTAAGGCTTGGCTAGGTAGTTAATGTTGATACAAAAGAATGTTAAGGGTGTGAGAAATAATCATGAAAATGGCTATAATTATTATGTTATGGATATGTGGGGGCCTATATGTTGTATTTGGTGATTTTGAAATATTATTCGCTATATGCGTCATATGGGGTCCTACATGATATGATATTGTTGGTTATGTACACATGGAATTAATTATGTCTTCTCTAATGATAAAGCCTAATGTGGTATCAATGGTGTATTTAATTGTATTCTACTCTCTTGGCATATGATTTATGTTGGCATTCATGGATGATGGTGAATATTGAGTGGATTATTGGTTCACTTGGTTGGTATTTTAGTTGGATATAAAATACACATTCTAGTTGGTTGTGAGCATTACATCCTCATATAATATACACTCAAGAAGCATTTGTATCATTGTGGAAATTCTAGAAATACTAGAATCACTACTTTTTTTGATAGAAAATGTGAAATCTTTAAAACCCTTACTAAAGAATGTGCCCGAAAGGAGTCATGCATATTGGTTGTGTATAGATTATAAAACCCCCATATGATACAAACTTAGCTATGGAAGGTACTAAAACAACACAAAAACAGTTAACTATGTAAATAGAACCCGAGGACCCAATGAGACCTAGTCTGGACAACAACAATCAAGACAAGATTGACAAGATTACAAGGTGAAAGAAGACTAAAACAATCGAGCCAACAAACTAACACATAGATTACAACAAGAACAATAAATCACGATTTGGATATGAACTCGAGAACAAGATGACGACGACAACAAAATATATAAATAGATACGCAACTTTACATACAAATGCATAAACAATATGAACCTAAGTGAATATCAAACACTAAGACCCAAAGATTATACAAGTAACACCCAGCTCTTACGGATACCTTAAGGGAACTATAATTCCTAAGCAACCACCGTTTCCAAACTAGTACCAACACAAGTGATATCCACATTTGTCACAAGTGAAATCTACACTTGTATGAACACTCTCTAAGAGATGTCTCAAAATATTCATCAAATTGATGGGAAAAAAAAACCTAATATGTTCTATTTACAGTCTAGGTTAAGATTTTTACAGAAAATGACTAAAAGGCCCTTATTGATCCATTAAAAAGGGGCGGCCTTGGAGTGTGCATATGGACAGGTTGGGGTGTTGGGACTTTTTCTCCAATCTTCAAAGCTTGTTCTCTTGGTTGTGCATCCACCTAAGATCGATTCTTTATGTATTGGCTTCCAATCATGTCCTCAGGGGCTACGATGCCTCTTTGATCTGCATCATCCTCCCCTTCTTAAAAGGATTCGACCTCGAATCTGAACCTTGCAAAATAATATGGGACACAAGAAAACACACATTTCTCATGGAATGAGGGTTAATGTTAGAATAATCAACTATAGTATCAAACCAAGGTTACACATACTTCATAAGCTGAAGAGTCTTAGGGAATAGGATACACTTCCAATCACAAAAACCCAAATACCCTAAAGAAGAAACAACTTTCCAACCCACATAATTGTGACAAGGAATAAGAGGGACTCTAAACATACCTTTGGAATGAATACTAGAACTTGCTCTTGGCTTGGAACTTGGCACAATGCTAGTGCCGAATGTGGTAAATAACCAGTGCTTGGTTTGGGTACCAAGTTCTTTCTATTGAACCCAAGATGCTTTACCTCTAACAATTGGGTTCTTTCTAATCATGAGGTTAAAGTTCAATACCTCCCCTTCCTTGGACCAAACATCTTTATGAGGAGTTTTCATCATCAACCCGCAAGGCACAATAATAGCTCCTTCCTCCACTATCATCTCGGCCTTATCATCATTTTCATCATCCTCATGAGGGATATCCTTACTAATATTATTTATAGTCACCTTACCCCCAACAAAGTAAGGATAACCCTCCACAAACACAATATTTCTTTGGTTTAGGAACTCACTAGCTTTGTGACCGCAACCTTGATTTTTAAAACAAATGATGCCTTTAGAATTAAGAGCAATGGATGGGTTACTTTTAAGCCATGGTAGATATCTTTGGATGGTTTTATCAATTGGCCTCTTCTCTAAGGACTTGTAGAAGTCCTTGGGCTTGTTCCATTCGGAGGTCTTCTTGGCATAATTATTTCTTTCAATTTCAATAGTGCTCCAACAAGATCCTCAATTTGGTCAAATTTGTAGAATCCTAGTTGAGAAATAACTTCTTAGCACAAAATATCTTTGAACTGAGCTATGCAATGATTTGGAGGTTCAACAATATCAAGAAGAAGGATCAATTTTGGGAACTCATCATAATACTCCTCCACACTTCTATCTTGTTGCCTCAAATTATAGAGCCTTGTTAGTTGCTCTTATTTGTACCTCTCCATGACAAATCTCTCTCTCATAAGAGCTTTTAATTTGTCCCAATCCAGAAGGTCAAGATTTTCATTCCTCACTCATTGCAACTGCTTTGTATCCAACAAAGTAGATGCATATCCTTCAAGTTGAGAAATAGAATGTACGACTTTCTGTTGGGAAGTTAACTCACTGAGTAGGAAAATCTGATTACATTGCAACTCCCAATCAAGATAGATAAAGGGATCACTAGTTCCCTAAAAAGTAGGAAGAGTGATATTGATGGAGTTAAGACTCGTTTCTCTACCCATATTGCCTCTTCAGTCCCCTAGACCTTCTTGAACATGAGGTCGGTGTCCCAAGTTACCTCCACCATGAGAAGCCAAACCAAACCTTCCCCCTCGGTTCCTATCCAATCCGCCATAATCTCCTCTTATATTCCACACAAATTCCACAAAGAGAGTCACTTCATCTAGCTCCTTACCTCCATAAGAACCCTCAACATTATATCATCAATTTGGATAGGTTGGTTTCGGTTTAGGGGTGCTCTCGGCATTTCAAGGTGGTCTTAATTTTGTGGAGCTTCTTGGTGGACTTGGTTTCAGTTATTTAAATAGGTAGGGATTTGGTTGACAGGCTCATGGACTTGTATAGGCGGGTTGAACATTTGGTGAAGTATATCCAGAGTTATAGTTGCGCGGTCTTTGGTAGCATGTCCACTACATGAGGAATGGTAGTTTTTAGGACTTGAATGGTTGGAATTTAGAAGGATTTCTAAGGTATCCATTCTCCTTAAGAAATAACCTTGCATTCTTTTTATCCATCCCTCTATCTTCTCCATTTGACTACTAAGATCCTGTTTTACCCTCATTATGGCTGCCATCAAGGCATCCATATTTACCTCTCCAGAAGTCCTTGAACTACCTTTACCCGAAACCATAGTACCTAAAAAAGAAATGCAACACAACACACAAACAATAAGTTAAGATTAGCAAAAGTAAACCTCAAACTCTCAAGATTAAACTTTTCTAAGTATTACTCAAATGGTCTCACAAATGTTGGTACACCATTTATACTCTAATGAGGTTACTTAGACCCAATTATAGCTTAAGGTTAGAATAGATATTTGTTGGAAACGACTCAAAACTAATATGTACGTACTTGAATCAAGAATCTACAACAAATTTCAAAATGATAAAAGCACTCAAAGAAAAGTAGACACATATTAAACGAACCCAGACTAACTTACAACCTAGTAGACAATTACTAGTTTGTTAATAGTAGTAGAATCAACAAAATGCAACTAAGAAACAAAGAATAGAAACTAAGAAATCAAAATTTGAGCCTAAAACAATAATTGGTGATGTGGCAGCCGTGTATTGATTACAGTCTTTAACAATTTTATTTTCCAAATTTGGAAGTCTTGATCAATTTGTGATTTGGAATTGGTGGGAATTGGTTTAGGAGAGGAGAGAAACAAGTCTTGAAAACCTCTTTCAAATTCAAAAATTAAAGATTTGACTTTCTTGTACTATTTTCCTAAAATATGATCCCCAAAACATGGAAAGTGGTTGAGAAGTGATTGACTAGTTGATGAGTGATGGTAAGTCTTTCAAGACTAACAAAGCTTCTCTTTTTTCCCTTCACTTTTGTAGATCTAATGTTCACTTTATTTTATCAAGTTATGATGGTTGTGAAAAAAATCAAGAACAACATCTACAATCACCAAGAACAACAACAATCCAACATCCAACACAATAACAACAAGGCCAACAATTCATGGCCAAGACCACAACAATAACAATAACAATCGGTCACACTTGAGTTCTCAACAATAACTTAGAAAACATAAACTTAAACATAGATCTAGAATCAAGAGTGTTAGTGAAGAAAAAAACTAACAGTAGAAACAACAAAACAAACAAAACAGCACCTAGATCTAGACTCAACTTTCGTCCAAGACAACAACAACAAGAAATCCAACTTCTCGGCCAAGAACACAAACATAAGAACACTACTTTTTTTTATTTTTCAAGAAAACTAGCCCAAGATTAATCTTGGGAGGGGGGGTAATCAAGACATTCTATGATACCAACAAAGCTATGGAAGGCACCAAAACAACACAAAAATAGCCCACTATGTAAGTAAACCCTGAAGACCCAATGAGACCTAGTCTCGGCAACAACAATCAACACAAGATTGACAAGATTACAAGGTGTAAGAAAACTAAAATTAAAGATCCAAAAAACTAACAAATATATTATAACAAGAAAAATAACTCACGGTTTGGACACAAACTCAAGAACAAGATAACAACAACAATAATATGTATAAATAGATAGGCAACTTGACATACAAATACATAAACACTATGAACCTAAGTATGTATCAAATACAAAGACCCAAGGATTATACAAGTAACACCAAGCTCTTAAGAAGACCTCAAGGGAACCAAAATTCTCAAGCAACCACCATTTCTAAACTAGTACCAACATAAGTGATATTCATACTTGTCATAAGTGAAATCCATACTTGTATGAACACTCTCTAAGATATGTCTCACAATATTCATCAAAGTTATGGACAAAATACCTAATATGTTCTATTTATAGTCTAGTTTAATCTTATTACACAAAATGACCAAATGGCCCTCAATGAGCCATTACAAAGGGCCAACCTTAGAGCGTGTATATGGATGGCTTTGGAGTGTTACGACTTGCTCTCCACAATTCAAAACTTATTATTTTGATTGTGCAGCCACCTGATCTAGAATCTTTACATATTGGCTTCCAATTATGTCGTCAAGGGCTACAATGCCTCTTTGATCCGTATCACCATGGGTCCTATATCGAGAATCTTTAGCTCCGTAGGAGTATACGGAGGTTGTGCAACAACCTTAGGAATCATCATATTTATCATCATCATCATCATTATCATTACCATCATCATCTCAATTGCATATGTATTTACTTTGTTCATTGTTGTGATGTATTATTTCATCGATGTGATACCTATCAATGTGTATTTCTTTGTCTATATTCATATGTGTGGAACCTGTTTACTTGTCTTTTTCTTTTGTATTACCATGATGTATATAAATATTATAGAATTGATAGTATAGATGGTGTGGGCTACCGTTGTAGGATATTTTCTTATTACAGGTGACATACACTTAGTGTGTATTTTATATGCTTTCTTTTCTACTTTTCTTAGTTGTCCTATGACTTATGAGTATAAGTGAACAGTATTCACCCCTACTATGCCCTTTTAGTGCAGATCCAGATTCGACTGCACCTCATGGTGGCTGATTCAAGCGATATTTGAAGCTTTTTGAGGTAGCATTTGATTTCATGCATCTGGAGTTGACTGCTACCTTTTTTTATTTAGACTATGTATTTTTTGTATTCAAAGATAGAGTATCTCCTATTTTTAATGCCTTATGTATTTAGATATGGAGTTGTACTAGTTATTTCTTACACTGTGACTCTAGGTTTTGGGATTAATGTATGATATCGTGTGTTATGTTCTTTCGATTTGTTTAAATTGTGTGGTTTTGTGATCTTATACATATTTATATGATTCAAGGCACCAATATGCACCTAGATTTGGACTTATTTTTAGAACTTTGATGTGAATTCTTGAGTATAATTCAGCTTTAATTCGGTTTCATACCTAATGGATATGATTAGTGTTTTCAAGGCTCAAATCATGATAAATTGGATACATTGATGATATGTCATGGTAGAAGAAAAAAAGTCATGGGAACATAGCTCAGAAAGACAAGTTGGAAGGCAGAACTTCACTTATCTAAAGTCACCGCATTGTACCTATCGACAAAATGGCGTTTGTCAAATTTCAGTAGAGTAGCGCGAAATTAGCACATCACAAGAGGCTCAAATTCCTATTTGGCAAAATCCAGTGTTGGTCCGTAATTGTGGCGCATCATGGTAAAAAAGAAAATAATAGTTGTCACTTTTTAGTAACTTGGCATGATTTCACCGCATTGCGGTACAAGTCCAATTGCCAATTTCTGAGACCAAAAACTTTAGTGCGTTGCAAAAGAAAGAGATTTCACAATTGTCAAAAACTAATGGTGCGTCGAGGTGAGTATAAATTTCACAATTTCACTGAATAATGATTTTCCGCAATTATACAAAGTTTTATATAATATGGAATTTGATGGTATGGCACGATGCGACATTTGACAAAATCGGGATAATTCTGCCGAGCTGAAAGAAAATAATGTGGAAACCCAATCCAAGTCAGTTTATGACTTGAATAATATAAATATAACATCCCAAACTCCATTTTGAGAATCTTGGAACCCCTATATCACTTGGAACACCCTTGGAGGCTACAAAAAATTCTTTTTAGGTTTTTATTTCTTTAAGTTATCTTTCTTTTATGGTTTTAATCATTCATACAATTAATTAGATGTTGAGGCTATGACTGGCTAAAAACTCTCTTTCTGGGGTTGAAGCCAGGAACATGAGTACGAGTGTTTTGAATTAAATATGTTTGATTTTCTTATCATTATCGGTTGTTTATTTATTCTATTTTAAGGATTCACGATCCTTAGAATACATATATTATCGACCTTTTGATCTCAAGAGAGGGAATAGGATGATAGAACATGAGAATAAACAAAGTATGGTTCTTATTTCCTTATAAAATAAGGAATATGAATTAGTTTCTAGGACAAGGATGTAGTTAGAGGCCTTACTTGATTCATACGTAGGATGATAGCTTTAATTAACTTAATTGGATTATTACATCCCTACTTAATAATGTAGTTATAATGTCTATATTAGGTAAAAGATTTGAGGTTGGGAAACCATAATTATGTAATTAACCCTACGAATCAACAACCAAGGTATGATTGTTCAAAGTGTTTTGACCCAAGTCTTTTCTCCATTGATTGTTCTAAGAATTTAATTTTTGCATTATTTACTTTATTTTTAATTTACAAAATTACACTTTCTTTTTGGTTACTTTTGCACTAAATTAATCTTTAAAGTTAAACTAAAATTAAATCATTGTTAAATCAAGTCTCTGTGGGATCGATATTCGGCTTTGTTTTAAAGGCCACTATATTACTAGGTAAACCACGTACACTTTCGTATGCACTTAGGCGTTGTCAGGTTTTAGGAGCCGTTGTTGGGGACTTGTATTTTGGTAATTGTTTATTTTAGTTTTACTTTTTAGTTTTATTTGGTGTTTTTATGCTTGGTCTTGTTTTTTTGTTTACAGGAGATAGGTTTCTAAGTTTATAAACTGGTAAGGGATCAGGAGTTGGTAGAACCAAACCTGTAACCCAAGCAACTTTACCATCAATGCAGAAGAGAAGAAATCCTTCTCCCCAAAATTCCTTAAATCCAAGAAGACAAAGGGAATAAAGTTCCTATAACTGAACAACAAGCAGCTGGTAGGAAGGTTAGGGAAGTGGCAGTCCTACTTCCAACGAACTTGACTTCCCCAATTCAAAGACCGGCAGCTGAGGGGAATTTTGAGTTGAAACATAACATGGTGTTGCATTTTATTAGCAATGGACAGTTTGCAGGGCTTTCAAATGAGGATCCACAAGTCCACTTGCAAACCTTCATTGAGCTTACTGATACATTCACTCGATTGGGGTGACTCCAGATTATGTGAGGCTAACATTGTTTTCCCATTCGCTTTTTGGGTAAGGAAAATAGTGGTTAAATAAGAATTCGGCAAATTTAATTACTTTATGGGATGATTTAGCCAGAAAATTCCTCAACAGATTTTTCCATCAGTCAAGACTGTGAGACTTCCCAGCGAGATAGTGAGCTTCAAATAGAAGCATGATGAAAACCTCTATCATGATTGGGAATTCTTCAAGGCTATTTTTTGGGAATGTCCATATCACCAACAGATGAATGAGGTACGTGCTCACACTTTTGTAGAAGCTCATGATCAAAATACAAAGATTTTTCTAGATTTATGTATAGGTGGTTAAGCATTAGAGCTAATATATGATGAGCTTTACACCTTGATGAATCGCATAGCAAAAGTAAATCTAGATTGGCATTCAGATTCTGGAAGTGACATAAAAATAATTATAGGTGTATTGAGGTCGACCAATTTATAGCCTTATAAGTACAGGTTTCTGCACTACAAAATTTTATGAACACATCATTTAGCAGCCTGAAATTGGGAGCTCCACAACCCGCAACCATAGTTAAATTCCACCCAACAAGCTGTAGGTTTGTGTGAAATCTATGGAAATAATGGCCATTTAGTGGCCATGTGTGCTTCAAATCCAAAATCAATAATGTATGTAGGTAATGCTCAAAGGCCAAATTTTGATAATGTTTACAACATGAAGTGGCAGACTCAGCCATGGAATGCACAATAACAACAAATTCAGCAGCCACAGACCCAAACAAATTAGTCAACTAACATTATAGAAGAGATATTGAAGCAACTTCTAGCTAGTTAGACGCAGTTGACTGCGGACACAAAAAATCAGCAAGTAAACATAAGAAATTTAGAGTCACAGTTGGGGAAATTATCACATGGAATGAATACTATGCCACAAGGTGGTTTGCTCGCTGATACAAAAAATCCAAAACAAGGCATGGAAATCACCTTGAGGAGTGGTAAAAATCTTCATGAAGAACATCCAAAGGTAACTAAGGAGGTAGATGCTGAAGTGGTAACCCAACTGGTAAATGACAGAGTTGCTAAAAATTCAAGAAAGTCTAAGTACTTGAAGGAAAAAGTTATTTACCAAGAGAAGAAGAAGACACTACCATTACCCCTCCATCAAAGGAAATATAAGTGAAGAAGGATGTATTATTCAAAAAGTTCATCAACACATTCAAAGAACTTCACATTAACTTACCTTTGCTAGATTTTTTGCAGAGCATGCCTAAGTACACAATCTACTTGAAGGATGTGGTGGCGAAGAAGGTGAAACTACAGGATATGGGAGCTATAGCACTTACTGAAGAGTATAATACGGTAATGTTACAAAAAATCCCAAAGAAATTAAAAGATCAGGTAAAGTTTGCTATCCCTATTAAAATTGGGAGCAAAGATGTACATGCACTGAGCGACTTAGGGGCAAGCATTAATTTGATGCCCTTATCGTTGTTTGGAAATTGGGTTTAGCAAAGCCTAGATCGACCATCGTGGTTTTATAACTAGTAGATGGTTCCATGCTTATTCGGAAGGAATAATTGAGGATGTCCTCATTAAGGTTGGTAAATGTGTTATTCCTGCTTACTTTTTTGTTCTTGATTTTGTGGCAGACGAATAGGTACCAATTATTTTGGGATGCCCATTCTTAGTGACCGGAGGGGCTTTGATTGATGTTAGAGAAGGCACTCTCAAGATGAGGGTAGATGCTTAAGAGGTGGTATTTTATTTTTACAAGGTCCCCATTGAAAATCCCTTATATAAGGATTTATGCATGATCAATGTGTTTGAAAGGGATGAGTGTGGGGTGCCTAACCCACCAAAGAACTCTTCCAAATACCTAATTGAGTGGCCTAGGATGAAACCACCAATTCTCAATATGTTAAAAGGTAAAACAGGTCAGAAACGAATGAGAAAATAGCTCCCAAAAGGGAATAGAAGGTTAAAGAAATATAGTTGAGTTAATATGGGTCATGCCACGACAATAAATTAGGTGCTTCTTTTGAGGCAACCCAAGTTAAAGTAGGTATGTTTTATTTTTAGTTGTTAGTTTTTTTACTTTACGTAGTTCTTGTTTTTGTTGAGTCACAAGTTAATGGGAATTCTGAGTACCATAAACTTGAGCTAAGAAGCATGGCAAAAAATTGGTTATGGAGTTCCCCGGATCCTTTTCATGTAAAATATACTACTAGCTAGGCCTAGAGGCCTCAGGAAGTATTTTAATCTCTTGCTTGTAAATTCACTTTGGGGACAAAGTAGGTTATTAAGTGTTGGGTGGGGGTAAATTCCCAAATTTTGGCTCAATTTAAAATTTTGTGTAAGATATATGAGTTGGTGCTTTTTTTGATTACATGGTGCGAGTATTTTGTGTGGTAAAAGCATGTTGAATGAGTGAATTACTACTTTTGAGACTCTTAGGTTCATGTTTATGACTCTAGTATTTGTTGGCTTAAATTTGAATTCATGCTATTATTTGGTTGAGAGTCTATAATGATCCAATTGAGTTGAGCATGTGCCAGGTGTGATGTAAAATTTTTATATTTCTTGTTGTATGTGATGTCTAGAACTTTTTCGGTGTGTGTGTGAAGAAAAATAAAGAATGTGGGCTTAGGAGATGATTTAGACATTTCTTTGATAGCCTTGATTTATACCTTCTATTTTCCTACCCTTTGAGCATTATCCTAGTTAACCCCCATTGAGACTTTAGCCTTTTATTTTGTAGCCTCGTGAGTAGCCTAATACCTTCTGTGATAGGCTATAATTTGATCCAAAAAGCTTCTAAGTGCTTTAATGAAAAATTGATTTAGTAAGGAGTTGTAAGGAATTGAAGAAGAAAAAGGTAAAATTGATGCCCTAAGGTAATAGTTATTGGTGTATAATTATGTGTCGTGGATGGTTATGATATAAGTTATGCTAAAAATATTGCCATAATTGTGAAAAATGAGAAAAAATAATTCTTGTGGTAGTAAACTATGCGTCCACCAAGTGTTTGTGAAAATGCTTAAAAGAGATGGGGCAAAAATAAAAGGTATGGGTGGATGGAAAAGGTATAATTTGGTTCTTGGAAGATTGGTTTTAAATGAATAATGCAGTGTATTAAAGCACTTAGAAAGGTTGTCACTATTTCCAAATAGTTCCTACCAGTGTCTTAGCCTACACTATAATTCAGAAAAGTCCTAATTGATCCTAAGCTTTACATTCGACTATTAGTGAAGTATTACACTACGGGCAAGCCTATGGTTTATTGTGTGTAACTTGTGAATTCTTTGAGAGTGGGCGTAATTTAATTCTTGTACCCATTATGTTATAAATTTCATTATTGTGAGGAATTATGGGTAACTCTCTTGTTGTGAGGGGCACATGTTTGATGAATATGGGTAATTTGTATGATGTCCTTGATTGAATAATATGCATAAGTTTGCCATGTATTAAGTTAATTCTTGAGACTAGGATGTTTTGTAGTAGTGTTCTTGAGCTTTCAATTGTGTGTAACGTGCTTTGTGTAGAAATTTCCATACTGTATTGTCAATGTAGTACTAGCTTGAGTGTCTTGCATTTAGCAGAAGTGTAGCGTCACCTCAGATTTTATTCATCGCGCCGACAGACAAAATGGCATTGCTCCAATTCCAGTGGAGTAGCAAAACATTAGCGCATCGCGGAGAGGCTCAAATTCCCATTTAGCAAATTCCATTGTTAGTCTGCGATTGTGGCGCATCGTGGTAAAGAAGGAAACCACAGTCGTCACTTTCTTGTGACTTGGCGTGATTCCACCACATCGCGGTACAAGTCCAGTTGCCAATTTCTGAGACCTAGAAGTTTAGCGCATCGCAGAAGATGAAGATTTCACAATTGTCAAAAATCAGTGGCTTACTGCGATAGTGGCTCGTCACAGTGAGTATAAATTTCACAATTTCACTGAATAATGGATTTTTGGGATTATAAAAATTTTGACAGAATATGGTATTTGATGACATGGCGCGACGCACCGTCTGGTAAAATTGAGATAATTTTTCCTAGCTAAAAGAAAACAACGTGGAAACCCAATCCAAGTCGGTTTATGACGTGAATACTATGAATATAACATCCCAAACTTCGTTTTGAGAATCTTAGAACCCCTGGATCGCTTGGAACGCCCTTGGAAGCTACAAAAATTTCTTTTTAGTTTTTATTTCTTTAATTTAGCTTTTTTATTCTTTTAATCATTCATACAATTAGTTGGATGTTGATTATAGCTATGAGTGGCTAAAAACTCCCTTTCCGAGGTTGAAGCCAATAACATGAGTACGATTATTTTGAATTAAATTCGTTTCATTGCTTGTCATTATTGGTTGTTTTTTTATTCTTATTTGATTTATTTTAAGAATTCGCGACCCTAACAATACATATATTATCGACCTTTTGATCTCGAGGGAGGGAATAGGATGATGGAACATGGGAATAAACAAAGGATAGTTCTTATTTCTTTATAAAATAAGGAATATGAATTAGTTTCTAGGACAAGGATATACTTAGAAGCCTTACTTGATTCATACGTAGGACGATAGCTTTAATTAACTTAATTGGATTATTACATCTCCGCTCAAAGATGTAGTTGTAATGTCCATATTAGGTAAAAGATTAGAGGTTGGGAAATCATAATCATGCAATTAACCCTACAAATCAACAACCAAGATTAGCAAATTAACGAATAAAATTCAATAACATAGTATGATTGTTCGAAGTGCTTTAACCCTGGGCTTTTCTTCATTGATTATTCCAAGAATTTAATTTTTGCATTATTTACTTTATTTTTAATTTACAAAATTACACTTTCTTTTTGGTTACTTTTTTACTAAATTAATATTTAAAGTGAAACTAGAATTAAATCATTGTTATATCAAGTCTTTGTGGGATCGATATTCGACATTGTTTTAAAGGCCACTATATTACTTGGTAGACCACGTAAACTTGTGTGTGCCCTTGGGAGCTTTCATTTGGCTTCTTTTAGAAACCTTACTTTGATTTTTTGTTATTTTTCCTTTTTATAACATTTTGGGTGATAGGCTTATTTGTCAAGGCTTATCGCAACAAGTTCCATCATAATCCACTGTTTTTGGGCCATGACATTAGTATTCTCTTTAATGGAATCTTGTACTGTTTCCTCCTTATATTTTCCTTCCTACTTGCTATCTTCTTCTTCTTTTAGTGTATCAAAAGGACTATCACCTTGAAGATCAATTTCTCCTTTTATATGTACATATCTATACTTCTTGTTATGGTTTCTCCTTTTTTATCCAGTATTGTTTATTATGATTGTGATTGTCTCCTACAACCTTCCCACTTTATAATACTCTTCTTTGATTAATCATTGTGCTTGTTGATATCTTCGTTGTTTCTGGTTTCTCTACATTTACTTTCTCTTGTTTATTATCAAATAATTCTGGATGGATAGCCTAATAAATATCTTCATAATGCCCTTGCAAGCAACATTCCTTTCTATACTTTGGCATGTAATAATATTGAATTTTAATCTATTTTTACTTAATTTATCCAGTAACAACATATTCCTCATTGATCCTTACCCTTTATGGTAATATAACTACCAAATCCACTTCAATCTTGACATTCACACAACTTGATCTCATCTGATTTCTAGTTACTAGATCAACAGTGAGAGGCTTCCTTATCTTTAAAGATATTGAAAAAATTACATCTTTAGCAAAAAATTTTGGTGGTAAATCTAGTAATGAAATCCATAAAACCCCAATGGTTGTTTCCACATTTGGTTCAAACCAAGGATCCTATTTAAGGATCCCATGAGGTTGATGCTCGCACTAAGGTCGCATAGAGCTTTCACAAACACGTGTGTCCCAATGGTACAAGGAATGGTGACAGCTCTGGGTCCATCTTTCTTTTCCGCTATATTACTATCCATGATAGCACTATACCCATGGGTGAATTCAATGGTGTCACCTTAGCATATCCTGAGATCTCTTAGATCACCACAAGCAATGGGATATTTATTGATAGATTGCTAAGCTTTGCCATGATTTTCTCAACTTGTCACCCTCTTCTTTTTTATACAATCATTGAAGGAATGGGAGTAGTGCTTGGATTGTGGGCCTTGCTTCATTTTGTAGTTTTTCATTCTCAACTACTTTTTTATAAATTTCCACAGTCCCTTTCTCATCATCTTTTTCTTTATTTTGAGGTAATACCTCTTTTGGATTAGCCTTAGGCATCTTCCCACTCAAGTATCCTTTCAAGTGCTCATCAAGTGTCTTCCCACTCCTAGTGATAATTTCTAAGACTTTCATTATTCTTTGGATTAACAATCGTGTCACTATGGAGTCCACCTCTAGGCCTACCATTTAATTGCATGGAGATTTGCCTAATTTGGATCTCCAATTGCTTGATAGAGATGGAGTAGGCCATCATGGTTTGAAATAGTTTCAAGAAGTCACCTTTCAATTCACGGACCATCTTTTCCGTACCTTCTACCCTATTCAAAATTCGGGCCAAAACATCCTCAATCTTGAACTTTTCGGGGTCAATGGAGCTTGATTTTCAGCTCGATCATGGGGGAAAACTAGCGTTTATAATCGTGTTCTCTATCACTCCAATCCCTATCATTCTCATGATCTATCCAACCTTGATTCCCACCTTGTATTTGATAGGTGGGCCGGGAACCCCACAAATAGTTTGCTAAATACCATATCTCCTTATACAACATCTTAGCCTCCTCGTCATCCTCATAGGCCTTAGATACTATGACGTTTACCCATTTCGCGGGTGCACCCATAACATGCTTTGGCAAGAGCTAAAGTTGGGTTATCATCTTTTTCATTCTCTTCTCTCTTTCTTCATCCGACTTTCTTTATTTTTTGTCAACCACAGATGTAGAGGGAGAGCTTTTAGGAACTTTGGTATCTCGAGTATGCCAACCTTAATTTGCTTTGTCTCTTCTCCCAACAATTGAATTGCCACATGGTACTAAATTTTCACTAGGGAACCTCCCGCCGTGTTTTTCATCATGGTTTTGTTAAGCGGATCAAGGGCCTGGTATAAGACACGGAGAAACATCTTCTTTGGCACCTTGTGGTTTGGACATTTCTCTAATTTTCCATTGAATCTTTCCCATGCTTCAAACAATGGTTCCCCATTTAATTGCCTAAAATATATGATCTCATCTCGCATTTGGAGCATTTTGAAAGATGGGAAGTATCGATCAAGAAAACCCATGATAAGCTCTTCCCAAGTAGTGATTGAACTAGATGGGAGTGAATGGAGCCTCAAAACCACCTTATCCATTAGAGAAAATGGGAAAATGCAAATATGAATAAACTCTTGACTGATATGTGCAATGTTGAAAGATGCACACACCTTCACAAAACTCTTCTAGTGAACTTTGGGGTCCTCATATGATTGACCACAATATAGCCCCTTCATTTGTAACATGTGTAATATAACACTAGTTAATTGGAAAACTCTGTTCCTATTAGTTGGTGGGATACAGATTGCACTTGTTTGGCCCGCATCATTGAGTTGTCCCTCTTCATCAAGCGGGACATCAAAGGTCCCCATATTACTAGCGTTGTTAGTTATTGTTGCATTAACACTACGATCACCTACAAAAATCAAAAACAATAAAGAAAGTAAATCACACCACCTCGGATATACACAAGAAAAAGTCACACTGCACAAGTGAAATCTATATTCCACTCCCTAGCAACTGCACTATTTTACTAATGCTCTACTTACTCTCATGTTAAAAGGGTAAGGCAATCATTTTCAATATTCCAACTCGTATTGGGGTCAGATCCATAAGGAGTGAAATACAAATTCCAAGTCTTATGGGTGTTATAGTTACTAAAAGGATACCCAGAATGTAAACAAACACGACATATAATATAAAGTGGGGGTTTTGGTTAGTATCAGTTTTTGAGACACCACAAGCTAAAATGACACTTTTGGTTTAAAAATCAAGTTTGAGGAGAATCTTGGGATAATGTCTTCCTAAAGGTATAAAGTGTGTAGGTTAGAGATGGTTTAACATGATATCTAGTTGTTGAGTGACAGATACTCCAGTTCGAAAGTTTTTATGGCTAGTTTTTCAACCAAACCTCATAGATTTCACCCATTGGCTCTTTCGAGCACCTAACAAGTATGCCATTCATAGTTACCCAATACCACAATCAAGAATCCCTATTTCTAGAAAGATGCCCATGATATGATCTACACTCTATTTACACTTATTTCTAAGATTCCAAAAGGTAGTAAACCAGATATTTAATCGGCCACCATTGCCTTGTCCCCCTGTAGTCCTTTTTCAAGAATACTATGGGTACCCATGGGTTCACCTCCATCCTTCTTTCAAGGATGAAAAAGGTTTTCAAGAATTTGGGGTTTTCACCCATCAAACCCATTTAGAGATTTGGGGTTTTCATCCACAAAATTCAACCTATTAAAATCAAGCAATGATGAAATCCATATTCAACAACTAAAAATTATGTAAACGCATCAACACCCATACATAAATACACTTTAGTTCAACATAATCCCAAGACTAAATTACTTAGCTACTCATGAAGAAAGTTGAGAAATATATACCATATGGATTATCCAAATCATCCATCCTTCAGAAAACACTACAAATTCAAATCTCCAAAATTAGTTGAAAATGACTATAATTGTTGTGTTGCAGCCTTGTGGGGGCCTATATGTTATCGTATTTAGTGGTTCTAAAATATTATTTGCTATGTGCGATCGTGTGGGGTCCTACATCATATTTTTGGTTCTGTACACATGGAATTAATTTTGTCTTGTTTAATAATAAAGCCTTACGTGATATCAATGCTATATTTAATTGTATTTTACTCTCTTAAAATATGATATATATAGGCATTCATGGATGATTGTGAATATGGAGTGGATTATTGGTTCACTTGGATGGTATTTTGGTTGGATATGGAAATACTCATTCTAGTTAGTTTTGAGCTTTACATACTTATATCATATACACTCATGACAAATTGATACTACTGTAGAAATTCTAAAAATACTAGAAACACTGGTATTTTCTGACATAAAATATGACATCTTTAAAACCTCGACTAAAGAATGTGTCTGAGAGGAGTCATGGATATTGGTTATGTGTATAAACACTATGAACCTAAGTTTGTATTAAACACAAAGACCCAAGTATTATACTAGAACACCAAGGTCTTACAAAGATCTCAAGGGAACTGGAATTCCCAAGCAACCACCATTTCTAAACTAATACCAACATAAGTGATATCCACACTTGTCACAAGTAAAATCCACACTTGTATGAACACTCTCTAAGATATGTCTCATAATATTCATCAAAGTTATGGAAAAAATACCTAATATGTTATATTTATAGTCTAGGTTGAGCTTATTACATTAAATGACCAAAAGGCCCTTAATGAGCCATTACAAAGGGGCAGCCATTACAAAGGCCCTTAATGAACCATAGTAATTTTTGTGTTCAAAGAAAGAGTTTCTCCTATTTTGAATGCCTTATGTATTTAGATATCGAGTTGTACTAGTTAGTTCTTACACTGTGACTCTAGGTTTTGGGATTATGGTATGATATCTTTTGTTATGTTCTTTCGCTTTGTTTAAATTGTGTGGTTTGGTGATCTTGTGCATATTTATATGATTCAAGGCACCAATATGCACGCAGATTAGGACTTTTTTTGAGAACTTTGATGTGAATTCTTGAGTATAATTCAGCTTCAATTCTGTTTCATACCTAATGGATATAATTTAGTGTTTTGTTCAAAAAGCCCTTAATGAGCCATTACAAAGGGGCGGCCTTGGGGTTGAATCCAAGAACATGAGTACGATTGATTTGAATTAAATTCATTTGATTTGCTTGTCATTATTGGTTGTTTGTTTATTCTTATTTTCATTATTTTAATGATTCACAACCCTTAGAATACATATTATCAACCTTTTAATCTCGGGGGAGGAAATAGGACGATAGAACATGGAAATAAACAAAGTATGTTTTTTTTTCTTCATAAAATAAGGAATATGAATTAGTTTCTAGGACAGGGGTGTACTTAGAAGCCTTACTTGATTTATACGTAGGATAATAACTTTAATTCACTTAATTGGATTATTACATCCCCGCTCAACCATGTAGTTGTAATATTCATATTAGGTAAAAGATTAGAGGTTAGGAAACCATAATCATGAAATTAACCCTGCGAATCAACAACCAATATAAGCAAATTAATGAATAAAATTCAATAACATAGTATGATTGTTCAAAGTGCTTTAACCCTGGGCTTTTCTCTATTTATTGTTCCAAGAATTTAATTTTTGTATTATTTAATTTATTTTTAATTTACAAAATTACACTTTCTTTTTGGTAACTTTTGCAATAAATTAACCTTTAATGTTAAACTAGAATTAAATCATTATTAAATCAAGTCTCTGTGAGCTCGATATTTTGCTTTGTTTTAAAGGCCACTATATTACTTGGTAGACCACGAACACTTGCGTGTGCACTTGGGCGCAGTTAAGTTTTTGGCGCCGTTGCTGGGGACTTGTATTTTGGAAATTGTTTATTTTAGTTTTACTTTTTAGATTTATTTGGTGTTTTTACGCTTGGTCTTATTTTTGTGTTTGCAGAAGATAGGTTTCTATGTTTATAAGCTGGCAAGGGATCGGGAGTTGGTAGAACCAAGCCCGGAACCCGAGCAACTTTACCATCTACGTAGGAGAAAAGCAATCCTTCTCCCCAAAATTCCTCAAATCTGAGAATACCAAGGGAATACAGTTCCTATGGCTAAAAAACAAACAACTGGTAGGAAGGTTAGGGAAGTGGCAGTCCCACTTCCAACAAACTTGACTTCCCTAATTCAAAGACTGGCATCTGGAAGGAATTTCGAGTTGAAACAAAATATGGTGCAACTTATTATTAGTAGTGGATAGTTTGTAGGGCTTTCACACAAGGATCCACAAGTCCATTTGTAGACCTTCATTGAGCTTACTGATACATTCACTCCAAGTGGGGGACTCCAGATTATGTGAGGCTGAAACTGCTTCCCCATTCACTTTTGGGGGAAGCAAAATGGTGGTTGAATGCAAAGACGGCAAATTCAATTACTTCATGGGATGACTTAGCCAAAAAAAATTTTCATCAGATTTTTTCCATCAAGGAAGACTGCAAGACTTGATAGCGAGATAGTGAGCTTCAAATAGAAGCCTGATGAAAACCTTTATCATGCTTGGGAACGCTTCAAGGATCTTCTTTGGGAATGTCCATATCACCAACAGTCGAATGAGGTACTTTCTCACAATTTTGTAGAAGCTTTTGATCACAATACAAAGATTTTGCTAGATTTAACCACAGTTGGTCAAGCATTGGAGCTAACTTATGATGAGCTGTACACATTGTTGTTATTGCATAGCACAAGGAAATCCAGATTGGCATTTAGATTATTAAAGTACCACAAAAAAAATTATGGGTGTATTGGTGGTGGACCAATTTACAGCCTTATTAGGAAAGGTTTCTACACTACAGAATTTGATTAACACATCATTCAGCATCCTAAAATTGGGAGCTCCACAACCCGCAGCCACAGTCAATACCACCCAACAAGCTGTAGGTTGGTGTGAAATATGTAGAAATAATAGCCATTCAACGGTAATGTGTACTTCAAATCCAAAATTGGTAATGTATGTAGGTAATGCTCAAAGGCCAAATTTCGATAATGCTTACAACATGAAATAAAAGACTCAGCCATGGAATGCACAACAATAATATATTCAGTAGCCACAGGCAAAAATAAATTAGTCTACTAATAATATGGAAGAGATGTTGAAGCAGCTTCTAGCTAGTCAAACATAGTTGACTGTGGACATGAAAAATTAGCAAGCGGCCATAAGAAATTTAGAGTTGCAGTTGGGGAAATTATCATAAGAAATGAATTCTAGGCCACAAGGTGGTTTCCCTGCTGATACAGAAAATCTAAAACAAGTCATGGCAATCACCTTGAGGAGTGGTAAAGAGCTTCATGAAAAACCTCTAAAGTTAACTAAGGAGGTAAATGTCGATGTGGTAACCAAATAGGTAAATAAAAGAGTTGCTGAAAATTCAAGGAAGTCTGAGTACTTGAAGGAAAAAGTTGTTGAACCAGAGAAGACGAAGACACTGCCATTACCCTTTCCTCAAAGGCAAATTAAAGTGAAGGAGGATGTATTGTTCAAAAAGTTCATTGACACATTCAAAGAACGTTAATTTAACTTACCTTTGCTAGATTTTTTGTAAAGTATGCCTAAGTACACAAAGTACTTGAGGGATGTGGTGGAAAAAAAGGTGAAACTACATGATATGGGAGCTATAGCACTCACTGAATAGTGTAGTGCGGTAATGTCATAGAAAATTCCAAGTAATTGAAAGATTAGGGAAAGTTTTCTATCCCTATTCAATTTGGGAGAAAAGAGGTCCATGCACTGAGTTACTTAGGGGAAAGCATTAATTTGATACCCCTATTACTATTTGAAAAATTGGGCTTAGGAAAGCCTAGATCGGCCACTGTGGTTTTGCAGCTAGCAGACGGTTCTATGGTATATCCGAAAGGAATAATTACGGATGTCCTCATTAAAGTTGGTAAATTTATTATTCCAGCTGACTTTTTTGTTCTTGATTTTGTGGCAAATGAACAGGTACTAATTATTTTTGGGCGACCATTCTTAGCGATCGTAGGGGCTTTGATTGATGTTAGAAAAGGCATGCTCAAGATGAGTCTAGATGACTAAGAGGTGGTATTTGATGTTTACAAAGCCCCCATTAAAAATCCTTTATATAAAGATTTATGCATGATCAATGTGTTTGAAAGGGATGAGTGTGGGGTGCCTAAGACACTAAAGACCGCTTCCAAATACCTGCTTAAGTTGCCTAAGCTGAAACCACCTATTCCCAACATGTTAAAAGGTAAAAGAGGTCTAAAATGAATGAAAAATGGCTCCCAAAGAGGTGTATAAGGGTGAAAGAAAATGGTTGAGTTGATATGGGTCGTGTCGTGATAATAAATTAGGCACTTCTTGTGAGGCAACCCAAGATAAAGTAAGTATTTTTTATTTTAAGATTTTAGTTTTTCTTACTTCACATAGTTCTTGTTTTTGTTGAGTCACAGGTTAATGGGAAGTCTGAGTACCATAAACTTGAGCTAAGAAGCATGGAAAAAAAATGGTTATGGAGTCCCCCGGATTCTTTTCATGCAAAATATACTACTAGCTAGGCCTAGAGGCCTCAGGGAGTATTTCCATCTCTTGCTTTTAAATTCACTTTGGGGACAAAGTAGGTTTTTAAGTGTGGGGTGGGGGAAAATTCCCAAATTTTAGTTCAATTTAAAATTTTGTGTAAGATATGTGAGTGGGTGCTATTTTTGATTACATGGTGCAAGTACTTTGTGTGGTAAAAGCATGTTGAATGAGTGAATTGCTACTTTTGAGACTTTTAGGCTCATGTTTATGACTCTAGTATTTGTTGGCTTAAATTTGAATTCATGTTATTATTTGGTTGGATGTCTATGATGGTCCTATTGAGTTGAGCATGTGCTAGGTGTGATGTAAGGTTTTTGTATTTCTTGTTTCATGTGATGTCTAGAACTTTCCCAGTGTGTGTGTGAATCAAAATAAAGAATGTGGGCTTAGGTGATGATTTAGGCATTTCTTTGATAGCCTTGTTTTATAGCTTTTATTTTCCTACCCTTTAAGCATTATCCTAGTTAACCTGCATTGAGCCTTTAGCCTTTTCTTTGGTAGCCTTATAAGTATCATAATCCCTTATTTGATAGACCATAATTTGATCCAAAAACCTCCTAAGTGCTTTAATGAAAAATTGATTTAGTAAGGACTTTAAGAAATTGAAGAAGAAAAAGTTACAATTGATGCCCCAAGGTAATAGTTATTGGCTTGTAATTGATGTGTAGTGGATGGTTGTGATATAACTTATGCTAAAAATATTTCCATGATTGTGAAAAAGGAGAAAAATTGATTCTTGTGGTAGTAAACTATGCGTCCACCAAGTGTTTGTGAAAATGCTTAAAAGAGATGGGGCAAAAATAAAAGGTATGGGTGGATGGAAAAGGTATAATTTGGTTCTTGGAAGATTGGTTTTAAATGAATAATGTAGTGTATTAAAGAACTTAAAGAGGTTATTCACTATTCCCAAATAGTTCCTACCCGTCCCTTAGCCTATATTACAACCCGAAAAAGTCCTAATTGATCCTAAGCTTTACCTTCGACTATAAGTGGAGCTTTACATTAAGGGAAATCCTATGGTTCATTGTGTGTAACTTGTGAATTCTTTGAGAGTGAACGTAATTTAATTCTTGTACCCACTATATTATAAATTGCATTATTGTGAGGAATTATGGGTAACTCTCTTGTTGTGAGGGGCACATGTTTGATGAATATAGGTGATTTGTATGATGTCCTTATTTGAATAATATGCATGAGTTTGCCATGTATTGTGTCAATTCTTGAGACTAGGATGTTTTGGAGTAGTATTCTTGAGTTTTCAATTGTGTGTAATGTGCTTTGTGTAGAAACTTGCATACTATGAAGTCATTGTAGTACTAGCTTCAGTGTCTTTCATTTAGTAGAAGTGTAGCGTCACCTCAGATTTTTATGCTCAGGGTAAAGAATTGTTCGAGAATGAATAAGATTTTAAGTGTGGGGTGGTGATCTTGCGCATATTTATATGATTTAAAGCACCAATATGCACCCAGATTTGGACTTATTTTGAAAACATTAATGTGAATTCTTGTGTATAATTCAGCTTTAATTCTGCTCCGTACCTAATAGATATGATTATTCTTTTCAAGGCTTAAATCGTAATGAATTGGACGCAATTGGATACATTGATGATATGTCATGATAGAGGAATAAAAGTCATGGGAAAATAGCTCAGAAAGACAAGATGGAAGGCAGAACTTCACGTTTATAAAGTCACCTCATCGTGCCAACCGAAAAAATAGCGTTGGTCAAATTCCAGAGGAGTATTGCAAATTAGCGCGTTGCGGAGATACTAAAATTCCCATTTGGCAAAATCTAATTTTGGTCTATGATAGTGGCTCACCGCGGTGAAGAAAGAAATCACAGTTGTCACTTTCCACTGACTTGGTGCGACTTCACCGCATCGCGGTACAAGTCTACTTTCCACTTTCTGAGACCTGGAAGTTTAGCGCGTTGCGGAAGAAAGAGATTTCACAATTATCAAAAACTAGTGGATCACTACAATAATGGTGCATCGCAGTGAGTATAAATTTCACAATTTCACTAAATAATGGATTTCCGCGATAGTACAATGTTTTATAGAATATGGCATTTTATCGCATGGCGTATTAAAGCGGGATAATTTTGTCCAGCTGAAAAAAAACAACGTGGAAACCCAATCCAAGTCGTTTTATGACTTAAATACTATAAATATAACGTCCCAAACACCGTTTTTAGAATCTTGGGACCCCTAGATCACTTGGAACACCCTTGGAGGCTACAAAAACTTCTTCTTAGGTTTTATTTCTTTAATTTAGATTTTTTTATGGTTTTAATCATTCATACAATTAATTGGATATTGATTATGGATATGAGTGGCTAAAAACTCTCTTTTCGGGGTTGAATCCATGAACATGAGTTTGATTGTTTTGAATTAAATTCATCTAATTTGCTTATCATTATTGATTGTTTGTTTATTCTTATTTTAATTATTTTAAGGATTCGCGACCCTTAGAATACATATATTATCGACCTTTTGATCTCGGGAGAGGGAATAGGATGATAGAACATGGGAATAAACAAAGTATGGTTCTTATTTCTTTATAAAATAAAGAATATGAATTAGTTTCTAGGACAAGGAGGTACTTAGAAGCCTTACTTGATTCATACATAGGATGATAGCCTTAATTAACTTAATTGGATTATTACATCCCCGCTCAATGATGTACTTTTAATGTCCATATTTGGTAAAAAATTAGAGGTTGGGAAATCATAATCATGCAATTAACCCTACGAATCAACAACCAAGATGAGTATATTAACGAATAAAATTCAATAACATGGTATGATTGTTCAAAGTGCTTAAACCCTGGGCTTTTCTCTATTGATTGCTCCAAGAATTTAATTTTTGCATATTTACTTTATTTTTAATTTACAAAATTGCACTTTATTTTTGGTTAATTTTGCACTAAATTAATCTTTAAAGTTAAACTAGAATTAAATCTTTGTTAAATCAAGTCTATGTGGAATCAATATTAAGCTTTATTTTAAAGGCCACTATATTACTTGGTAGACCACTTACACTTGCGTGTGTGCTTGGGCGTTGTCATTTGGCTTCTTTTAGAAATCTTACTTTGAGTAGTTATTATTTTTCTTTTTTATAACATTTTGGATGATAGGCTTACTTGTCAAGGCTTATCGCAACAAGTGCCATCATAACCCACTGTTTTTGCACCGTTACATTAGTATTCTCTTTAATGGTATCTTGTAATATTTTCTCCTTATTTTTTCCTTCCTACTTGTTATGCTCTTCTTCTTCTCTAAGTACATCAAAAGGATTACCATCTTGAAGAATAATTTCTCCTTTTATATGTCCATATCTATCCTTCTTGTTCTAGTTTCTCCTTTTTTATCCATTATTGTTTATTATGATTGTGATTGTCTCCTACAACCTTCCCACTTGATAATACTTTTCTTTGATTAATCATTATGTCTGTTGATATCTTGGTTGCTTCAGGTTTCTCTGTATTTTCTTTCTCTTGTTTACTATCAAATAATTCTGGATGGATAGTGTAATAACTATCTTCATAATGCCCTTGCAAGCATCATTTCTTTCTATACTTTGACATGTAATCATATTGCATTTTAATCCATTTTTACTTTATTTATCCAGTAACATCACATTCCTCATAGATCCTTACCCTTTATGGTAATATAACTACCAATCCACTTCAATCTTGACATTCACACAGCTTGGTCTCATTTGATTTCTAGTTGCTAGATCAACAGTGAGAGGCTTCCTTATCACTGAAGCTATTGAAAAAATAACATCTTTAGCAAAAATATTTGGTGGTAAATCTAGTAATGAAATCCATAAAACCCTAATGGTTGTTTCCACATTTGGTTCAAACCAAGGATCCCATGAGGTTGATGCTCGCACTAAGGTTGCATAGAGATTTCCAAAACACATGTTCCCCGATGGTACAAGGAATGGAGAAAGTTACGGAGCCACATTTATTTTCTTCTATCTTACTATCCATGATAGCACTATACCCATGGGTGAATTCAATGGTGTTACCTTAACATATCCCGAGATCTATTTGATCGCCTCAAGAAATAGGATATTTATTGATAGATTGGTAAGCTTTGCCAATATTTTCTCAACTTTTCACCCTTTTCTTTTTTATACAATCGTTAAGGGAAGGGGAGGGTTTCTTGGACTGTGGGCCTTGTTTCATTTTGCAGCTTTTCATTCTCAACCATTTCTTCATCAATTTCCACGGTCCCTTTCTCATTATCTTCTTCTTTATTTTAAGATAACACATCTTTTGTCTTAGCCTTTGGCCTCTTCCCACTCAAGTATCCTTTCAAGTTCTTATCAAGTGTATTCCCATTCCTTGTGACAATTTATAGGACTTGAGCATCATTCTTTGGATTAGCAATCATGTTACTATAGAGTCCACCTCTAGGCCTACCATTTAATTGCATGGAGATTTGCCTAATTTGGATCTCCAATTACTTGATAGAGGTGGAGTAGGCCATCATGGTTTGAGAGAGTTGAGAGAAGTCACCATTCAATTCATGGACCATCTTATATCTACCTTCCACCCGATTCAAAATTAGCGCCAAAACATCCTCAGTCTTGAACTTTTTGGGGTCAATGGAGCTTGACTCTTTGTTATTAGCATGATCATAGGGGTAAAATAGCAGTAATAATTGCCTTCTCTATCACTCCAATTCCTATCATGCTCAAGATCCATCTAACCATGATTCTCACCTTGTCTTTAATAGGTGGGAAGGGAACCCCCCAAATAGTTTGATCAATAACGAATCTCCTTATCCAACTTCTTAGCCACCTCATCATCCTCATAGGCCTTAGATGCTACGATATTTACCACTTTCGCGGGTGCAACCATAACATGCTTTGTCAAGAGCTCAAGTTGGTTCATCATCTTTGTCATGCTCTAATCTCTTTCTTCATCCTACTTTCTTTATTCTTTGTCAACCACGGATGTAGAGGGAGAGCTTTTGGGAACTTTGGTATCTCGGGTATGCCAACCTCAATTTTGCTTTGTATCCTCTCGTAACAATTGAATTGCCACATGGTAGAGCATTTTCACTAGGGAACCTCCCGTCGTATTTTCCATCATGGTTTTGGTAAGCGGATCAAGGGCCCAGTATAAGATACGGAGAAGCATCTTCTTCGAGACCTCGTGGTTCAGACATTTTGCCAATTTTCCATTGAATCTTTCCCATGCTTCAAACAATGGTTCCCCATTCAATTGTCTAAAATTTATGATATCATCTCACATTTGGAGCATTTTGAATGGTGCGAAGTATCGATCAAGAAACCATGGTAAGCTCTTCCCAAGTAGTGATTAAACCAGATGGGAGTGAACGAAGCCACAACACCACCTCATCCATTATAGAGAATGGGAAAATATGAAGATGAATAGACTCATGAGTGATATGTGTGATGTTGAAAGTTGCACACACCTTAACAAAATTCTTCAAGTGAACTTTGGGGGTCCTCATATACTTGACAATAATATAGCCCCTTCATTTATAACACGTGTACTATAACACTGTTACTTGGTAAACTCTATTCCTATTAGTTGGTGGGATATGGATTGCACTCGTTTGTCCTGCATCATTGAGTTTCCTCTCATCATTGAGAGAAACATCAAAGTTCCCCATGTTACTAGCATTGTCACTTATTGTTGCATTAACACTATGATCACCTAAAAAATTCAAAAATAACAAAGAAAGTAAATCACACCACCCCAGGTATACCTAATTAAAAATCATACCTCACAAGTAAAATCTATATTCCACTCCCTAACAACTACGCCACTTTGATAACGCTTAACTTACTCACATGTTAAAGGGGTAAGGCGGTCATTATCAATATTCCAACTCACATTGGTGTCGAATCCACAAGGAGTAAAATACAAATTCCAAGTCTTATGGGTGCTCTAGTTACTAAAAGGATACCCAGAATGTAACAAACACGACATATAATGTAAAGTGGGGGGTTCGGTTTGTATCAATTTTTGAGACACCACAAGCTAAAATGACACTTTTGGTTTGAAAATCAAGTTTGAAGAGAATCTTGGGATTATGTCTTCCTAAAGGTATAAATTATGTAGGTTAGAAATTGTTTAACATGATATCTAGTTGATGAGTGAGAGATAGGCTAGTTCGAAAGTCTTTGTGACTAGTTTTCAACCAAACCTCATAGATTTCACCCATTGGCTCTTTCGAGCACCTAACAAGTGTACCATTCATAGTTACCTAATAGGTCAATCAGGTATCCCTATTTTAAGGAAAATACCCATGACATGATTTACATTCTATTTACACTTATTTCTAAGTTTGCAAAAGGTAGTAAACCAGATACTTAATTATCTACCATTGCCTTGTCCCCCTGTATCCCTTTTTCAAGAATGTTATGGTTTCCCATGGGTTCACCTCCATCCCTCTTTCAAGGATGAGGACGGTTTTCTAAATTTTGGGGTTTTTACCCATCAAACGCATTTAGAGATTTGGGGTTTTCACCCACAAAATTCCAACTATTAAACTCAAGAAATGATGAAATCCATATTCAACAACTAAAAATTATGTAAACGCATCAACACCCACACATAAATACACTTTAGTTCAACATCATCCCAAGACTAAATTACTTAGCTACTCATGAAGAAAGTAGAGAAAGATATACCATATGGATTATCCAAAGCATCCATCCTTCAGAAAATACTAGAAATTCAAGTCTCCCAAATTAGTTACAATCTTTCCCAATTAGGGTTTTTGTTTTAAATTCAAAAATATCTATGAGCTAAGCAATACCCAAAGAAGAAAGGGTTTTTTCTATATAAGGTTTAGAATTCGGCTAAGTGAAATTATAAACTTCCCTGGACAACATTCCCACTTAGCCATAATTGCTTGAGGTTGTCTGCTATCACGGCCAACGTGACCATGGTATGGTTCTTCATCGCATTCTACTGATTATCTTGACTGACCATGTTCTGTTAACTGTGTCTGATGACTCTCCAGGTCTTCAGTTGTATGTCATTGCTTCCACATGATCTCTTTTAGCTTTAATCCACATCTTTCTATCTCACCAACTCTATAACTATAAAATGTTGATATTAGTGCATTTAATCATGATTATTTCTCATTTATTTATACAAAACTTGGTAGTGTGCACAACAGTTGAGTACAAATAAGTGGTAAAGACACCACTTATCATGAATCAGTTTTCAGCATTCGAGATAGGTTATGGCTTAATTTTCTTTAGATTGAGGTGGGTAGTTAATATTGATGCAAAAGCATGTTAGGGATGTTAGAACTAATCATGAAAATAACTATAATTATTGTGTTATGGCGATGTGAGGGCCTATATGTTATCGTATTTATTGGTTCTGAAATTTTATTTGTGATATGTGATCATGTGGGGTCCTACATGATATTTTTGGTTGTGTACGCATGGAATTAATTGTCTTGTTTAATGAAAAAGCCTAACGTGATATCAATGGTGTATTTAATTGTATTCTACTCTCTTGGAATATGAAATATGTTGGCATTCATGGATGATTATGAATATTAAGTGGATTATTTGTTCACTTGGATGGTATTTTGGTTGGATATGGAAATACTCATTCTAGTTAGTTGTAATGATTACATCCTTATATTATATACACTCATGAAACATTGATACCACTGTGAAAATTCTAAAAATACTAGAAATACTGGCAGTTTTTGACATAAAATATGACATCTTTAAAACCTCTACTAAAGAATGTGTCTGAGAGGAGTCATGGATATTGGTTGTGTGTAGATTGAAGAACTCCCATAGGTCCAATTTCGGAAATCATTAGCTCCATAGGTGCATATGGAGTTTGTGCAACAACCTCGATCATCATTATCATCATTATCATTACCATCATAATCTTTGTTGCATTTATCTTTAGTTAATAGGTTGTTATGATGTATTATTTCCTTGATATAGTACCTATCTATGTGTATTTCTTCATTTTTATTCGTATGTGTGATACTTGTATACTTGTCTTTCAATTTTGTATTGCCATGATGTATATGAATATTATAGAATTTATAGTAGAAAAGGTGTGGGTTACCATTGTGGGACATTTTCTTGTTGCATATGACATACCTTTAGTGTGTATTTTGTATACTTCATTTTCTCCTTTTCTTAGTCGGCCTATGACTTACTAATTATGTGTGGACTGTATTCACTCCTATTATGCCTTTTCAATGTAGATTTAGATTCGAGTGCACCTCGTAGTGGTTGATTCAAGCAACATTTGAAGCTTTTGAGGTAGCAATGGTTTTAATGAATATAGAGTTGACTACTGCCTTTTCTATGTCTTTTTTGTGATCAAAGACAGGGTTGCTCATATTTTGAATGCCTTATGTATTTTGATATCGAGTTGTAGTAGTTAGGTCTTACACTGTGACTCCAGATTATAGGATTATGGTATGATATCATTGGTTAGGTTCTTTTGCTTTGTTTAAATTGTGTGGTTTGGCTTATTTTATAAATCTTACTTTGAGTTTTTGTTATTAACTTTTTTCTTTTTATATCAGTTTTAGTGATAGACTGGCTTATCAAGGCTTGCCATGACAAGTGCCATCATGACCCATGGTTTCTGGATCGTGACATTAGTATTCTCTTTAATGGTGTCTTATACTATTTCCTCATTATTTTTTCCCTTCCTCCTTTTTATGCTCTACTTCTTCTCTAAGTGCATAAAAAGTATTATCATCTTGAAGATCAACTTCTCCTTCTATATGGCCATATCTATCCTTCTTGTACTTATTTCTTCTCTTTATTATCCATTCATGTTTATTATAATTGTGTTTGTCTCCTACAACTTTCCCACTTCATAATACTCTTCTTTGATTAATCGTTATGCTTGTTGATGTCTTCGTTGCTTCTGGTTTCTCCTTTTTTACTTTCTCTTATTTACTATCAAATAATTCTGGATGGTAGTCTAATAATTGTTTTCATAATACCTTTGTAAACAACATTCCTTGCAATACTTTGACATGTAATCATATTGGATTTTAATTCATTTTTACTTGATTTCTCCAGTAACATCATCTTCCTCCAAGATCCTTACCGTTTGTGGTAATATTATTGACACCCAATTTTGGCTCTCCATGCCTAAAATTAACACATTTACGCTTATTGACGTTAAAGAGCATAAAATATAATTTCACATTTTTTTACAATTTTTAACAAATTATTGATAATCATTATAATTTTAGGATGTTTTTTCAATTCATGGTCATAGTTTAATTTTGCATAATTTATGATAATTTTCTTTAATTTCGTAAATTTTAATTTTTTTTATTTTGCACAGTCATCTGCATACATACACAGCATAGAACTATATTTCTTTATCATGCAGTATAATTTTAATTATTTATAGTATAATATAATTTTCAAGATAATTATATTTTTTATTTCATGTTTATATTTTTTTATAATTACACATCGACATTCATATTTTTGTACATTATTTAATATGACCTGCAAATGTAAGTCGGCTTAATTATTTTAACACACAAACATTATCATATTCCTATTCATCTCTCTTCAACTTTTTTAATTTTCTTCCCCTATTTCCTCCAATTTTTGACTTTTTCCACATATACTTTCCTAAATCTAAGGAATATGTTGGTAAAGTGCAGATTTGATAATTTTTTGTACCATTTATTTTTCTATTTTAAATACTCATTCTTTTACTTTCTTTGGAGGGGACAAAAAATACACAACACACGCATATAAACATACATCAACCATTTCTTCCTCACTTTCGCCCTTCTTTCAATCTCCCTCAAACTCACTGCCACCACACCACCTCCACCGTTGGACCAAAACATTACCCCATTAGCATTCTAGCCACCACCAAACCTCCAACCCGCCGCCTTTCTCTTCCTACTTCCATGCTCTCCGTCACTAAACAACATCGTTGGCTCGCCAAATGTGATGATCGGCGAGTTCCAGCTGCTCCACCATGCACCGTCCCTATTTATTTTACTTTTACCTTTGCCTCTCTCTCTCTCTCTCTTGCCATTGTAGTCGGAGAATGGGTTAGACTTGGATAACTCTTATTTCTTCGATGAAAGCCATTGAAGCAACTCCGATGGTCACCACTGTTACAGTTTTTCTTTTATTTAGTATGTTACGCAAGTGATTCACACATATTTGGATGAAAATACAATCTTCAGCAACTTGATTCTACTACTATTGGGATCTATATGGTTCTATCTTGATTAATGTTGTTTTGACCATGACTATGTCATTTTATCTGAGATTATACTGTGAATGAGGTAGTTCTATAATTGTTGAGTTTTCTTCATTATTCTTGCTAATTTCTTCGCTCTATTTTAACACTAGTTTTGACATTTTGGATTGATTCTCGTTTTGCATATTTTTATGGCTTTGTCAATTTTTTGATGGTCCTATTGTACTCCATTATTTTGTTTGCAGATTTGGACTGGTGTAGGTGACCTTTATCTCTTTTACTGATTTTTGAATGTGCTTGGCTGATAGCGAATAGATACTACACTACATGGCCAACGAAAAAAATTCTTCGTCGATTTTTTAGGCCTCCGCAAATAAAAAGATAGATATTACGTATACAAATACGTAATAAAATAAATAAATACGGGCAATGACGAAATTCTTATAATATTTAAAACTTTATCTGAGTTCACTTTTTTAACAAAAATTATATTTTTCTTATATATTTTATATATATTCACACATACCTTCTTAATTCAATTGATAATTATTTATTTCTTACTAACATTTTTATTACAAGTGATTATACAGGTTATCGAGAATACTTATCGAAAACGGCATTCAAATAATAGTTTAAATTTTGTGTTTGTATTTTTATTTCTTATGCTTGTTCAAATATAATCATAGTGAAAACTTTACTTTGGGGTATTGGACAGGATATTCTTTATTTACGCAATTCTCATCGCGTGTTAGGAAAATTTAGGTCGTTAATATTTATATTAAATTGATTTAGATATTTAATCAAATAATTCACACTTCTTACAGTAAAAAATATTGCGTAGTCTTTTTCTTTTGAACAATTTTTCTTTATTCAATCTTGTCTTTACATGCGTATTTATATATTTTTTGTTTATATATATTTTACGACAACATACATGTTATATTATTCCAATACATATTTTATATCTGCATTTACAAATATTGATTTTGTCTTTCCCTCTTTTAATAAACCTAAGTCTGATCGGGAATAAAATTTTTGGATTCTAAAGGGCGTCTAACCCCTTTTCTTCGAAATAATTTGAACCCTTACCTGAAATCTTAATTGGTTCGTATATTAAATAAAGTCATACTTGTTAATAAATAAATATGTTTCCTATTTTTCTTAAAAATTAGGTGGCGACTGTATAAAATCAATTCTTTTAGAGTCCATAATGTCATGCTCATTTTGACCTTAGGTAAAAATTGGGTATGACGGTTTGATGACTCCGCTGGGGATGCAAGATTCTAATTATTACAGATTTAGGTAAATTTTTATATTTTTCTACATTATTATTTGTTTCGTTCTAATTGTCTTGATTTATCTTATTTGCGTGGCACAAATTGTTAGTTGTTTTGTATAGCTTATTTATTTGTTCATTTCTTTATATAAACTATCACACTATTCATATTTCTTCCATTTTGGAAAGCTGACATAATCACACATACAAGTGAGGCATGTTTTGGGCACCCATAAATTTCTTTCAAATATCTAAATGTTAGGAGAGTTGGCGTATGTGCAGGGTGTCTGAATCTTTTTCTGTGTGCCCGCGTAACCTTCTCACTCGAGTAGTCCACTCGAGAACCATAAGTCTAGCAAACCCACTCTTAGTTAATATAGGATAGAACTAAAACAACACATTTTTAGGTACATGCATCATTAGTCATTTTTACCCGAATGTCCAAAGGGTTCATGACCCAAGTGTCACGTTATCATAGTCTCTGTGCATATATTAAAAATGATTATGCATATACATTAACTAATTTCTCTAAATTTACTTTAGTAGGAAGGTGTAATCTAACAATTGTTTTGTATGGCAGATCAGTTAAAAGATGCACCTTAGCAACATTGTCGATAACTGTGTATAGGTTTGAATAACGTTTTGACCTTATTCTTGTCCTGACAAGATACATAGGCAACCCTGCATTAGGGTTCAATATCTTCATCATTTTAGAATAATTTTTTCGATATTCAAAACTAGGGCAATTTTTCTAAAACAATTCAAAAACGCTCTCCAAAATTCTTCAAAAGCGCAAATCAATAGCTCCTCAAAATCCAAATCTCAATGACATTGGTTCCAAGCTGACCTACCTCCAGATTCTCACCTAATTTTTGTGTAAGAATACCTAGATTCTTCTTTCCAAGGTAGTAAACCATTAAATTTATGGCGTATTGATCCTTACTTCCAAAAGTAAGGCTTCCATATTTTTTCAAGTATAATAATTTTGTCAACTGCGGCGAAATAATGTCATAATTCCTTCAATGTCTGACTTTTTCAATCTTGTCAGTATAATGAAGTAGTGTCAAAGCTTTCTTCTTGACTGGCATCCATCCTCTTGATTGTCTGATTGGAATAATTTTGATACTAAAAGCAGCTCTTTCCTGATCGTCTTTCACATTATTTTCAAGGATGACCATAACTTTTTTTATAGTTATGCATGCCACATTCAAATTTATAAATTTTCCTAAATAATGCAGACCTGATTCTTGTTTTCACAAGATACGTGGGAAACCCCTATTTAGGTTTGGTTCCTTTATTTTAAAAAATATTATAAAATAAAATTGACTTGGTTGGTGTCAATACAGTTAGGAGTGTGCATGAGAAAAAGAAAATTGGTCTGATGACAAAGACTGATTTTATGGTAATCCATATATTTTTAGGTGTCTTTTATCACACTTGAGTAACGCTTGAAAAAAATTCCCTCGCATACGCCTAAGACAGGAACAAAGCCAACCTCGTCATTTCAAGTGCATTGTGTGGTGATGCTTTGGTTTAATTCATTGCATTGCATTTTTTGATCTAGAACTTGGCTTAAATATCTGTTGAGGTGAAATTCTGAGTTATACTTGGCTGAGGAAAGGATAGTAGGCTTTCTTTAACTCGATTAAGCCTTTCACAGCCTACCAAATGACATTAATCCTTAGCATTCCTTCATTTTGAGATTGAAACCTTTTTTTTAGACAACCACATCTAAGCCTATGCCCTTTTGAGTGCTTATATGCATTATCCCTCTCTTAGCCCCATCTTCTTAAGCGCAACAAATACGTGAAAATTACAGACAAAGATTTAAGATTGCGAAAGCCAAAGGCAAAAGATATATTTAAGCACGCAGATATCTCAATGCATTTATTTTATCATTTAAGCACTGTACGCCTTACAAATATCAAAATACATTTATTTTATCATTTAAGCATCATATGCCATGCAAATATCACAATGCATTTGCATTATTATTTAAGCACTGCATCTCATCTTTGCCTTTGATGACACATATCGTAATGTATTTATTTTATTATTTAAGCACAGCATGCACATATCACAATGCATTTATTTTATCATCGCCTCGCAAATATCACAATGCATTTATTTTATTATTTAAGCATTGCATGTCATTTTGGCCTTCACCAGCATATATTGCAATGCATTTATTTTATCATTTAAGCACCGCATTCCATATTTGCCTTTACTTGCACATTGCAATGCACTTATTTTGTTATTTAAGCATTGGATGCTTTGTCTTTACCTGCACATATAGCAATGCACTAATTTTACCATTTACGCACTGGATGCTATCTTTTTCTGTACCATTTTTTCTTATATAGTTAAGCACTGCATGCTCTCTTTAATTTCCTTAAAAACATAGAAAAAACAAAAGAAAAACAAAAGAGGAAAAAGGAAAAAAAAATTCCCCTTAGGTTTTGTTTCTAAATTTTTTGCAAGTATGAATTGGGTTTGTCCGCCCTAAAATAGGTCATTTTGGGTTAGTTTGCCCTTTAATATGATTTTTTATGCATGTCTTTCTTCAATTAAATACTTTCCTTATTTTTTATTGAAATCTTGCAATGCCTTTATTTATTTATATTTATATTAGTTACGCACTACATGTCATTTCTTTGAATTTCTTGAAAAACAAAAAAAACCATGTTTAGTTACTCATTTGTTTATTCCTTTTTTGTTTTATAAATTTTTGTAGGTATAGAATTCGAGGAAGCATTCAGTTTGTCCAACCCAAAATAGGACATTTTGGGATAACTTTGAGCTATACTCGACCTGATCCTCATGCAACTCGAAAATGTAGGCAACTCTAAATTGGAGTTCACTCGAATTTTTTATCAAAATATTTTTTTGTCAAAAATAATTCTTTATCGAGCAAAATTGGCTACACGTCAATGTTTTCTTTTGAAGACTTCTATATCATCTTCAAATGAAAAGGGGCAAACTGTTGACACCCAAATTTGTCTGTCCATGCCTAAAATTAAAACATTTAGGCTTGTTGACCATTAAAGGGCATATAATATCCAATTTTCATATTGTTTTACAATTTTTAACAAATTATTGATAATCATTATAATTTTAGGATATTTTATCAATTTATGGTCATATTTTAATTTTACATAATTTATTGATAATTATCTTTAATTTCATAAATTTTAAACTTAATTATTTTTGCACTATCATTTGCATACGTACACAGCGTAGCACTACAATTCTTTATCATGCAGTATAATTTTAATTATTTATAGCACAATATATTTTTTAAGATAATTATATTTTTTATTTGTTGCTTATATTTTTTTGTAATTACACATCGACATTCATATTTTTGTACATTATTTAATACGGCCTGCAAATGTAAGTCGGCTAATTATTTTAACACACAAACAGTATCATATTCCTATTCATCTCTCTTCATCTTTTTTAATTGTCTTCCCCTATTTCCTTCACTTTTTGACTTTTTCCGCATCTACTTTCCTAAATCTAAGGGATATGTTAGTAGAGTGCAGATTTGATGATATTTTTTACTATTTATTTTTCTATTTTAAGTACTCCTCCTTTTACTTTCCTTAGAGGGGACAAAAAAAACACAGTACACGCATATACAAACACATTAGCCATTTCTCCCTCACTTTCTCTCTCATTTCTCTCTCCCTCAAACTTGCTGTCACCGCACCACCTCCACCGAAAGATCACATCACCCCATCAGTGTTCTAGCCGCCACCAAACCTCCAACCTGCCGCCTTCCTCTTCCCACTTCCCTGCTCCTCGCTACCAAACAACATCGCTTGCTCATCGGAAGTGATGATCAACGAGTTCCATCTACTCCATCATGAGCCACCTCTCTTTGTTTTACTTTCTCCTTTATCCCTCTATCTGTCGCCACTGGTAGATGGAGGAACGGGTCATATCTGGATAAATTTTATATCTTCGATGTTGCTCTGGCGAAAGTAATTGAAGCAACGCCGATGGTAACTATTGTTTCGGCTTTTTCTCCTCTAAAGGATGTAGTTTCTTTTATTTCATATGTTACGCACATGATTCACACATATTTGATTGAAAATACCATCTTCGACAACTTTATTATACTACTACTAGGTTGTATCTATATGCTTCTATCTTGATTATTATTGTTTTGACCGTCACTATGTCATTTTATCTAAGTAATCACTTTGAATGGGGCAGTATTATAATTGTTGTGTTTTCTCCGTCATTCTTTCTAATTTTGTTGCTCCATTTCAACACTGGTTTTGACATTTTGGATTGATTCTTGTTTTGCACATTTTTTATGACTATAAATTTTTTGATGGTCTTGCTGTGCTCTATTATTTTGTTTGCGGATTTGGGACTGGTGTAGGTGATACTTTATCTCTTTTTTTCTGATTTCTGAATATGCTTGGTTGATAGCAAACAAATACTACACTACATGGTCAATGAAAAAACTCTCTGTCAATTTTTAGGCCTCCACAAATAAAAAATGGACATTATATATACAAATATGTAATAAAATAAATGAATGTGGACGATGTCGAAATTCTTATAATATTTAAAACCTTTTTCGAGTCCACATTTTTAAAGAAAATTCTATTATTTTTATATATTTTATATAAATGCACACATACCTTCTCAATTCATTTGATAATTATTTATTAGTTAATAATATTTTTATTACAAGTGTTTATACAGGTTATTGAGAATACTTATCAAAAACGGTATTCAAAGAAGAGTTTTAAATTTTGTCTTTGTATTTTTATTTCTTACACTTGTACAAATATTGTCATAGTGAAAACTTTAATTTGGGGTGTTGGGCGGAATATTCTTTATTTATGCAATTCTCATCACGCATTAGGCAAATTTAGGTCGTTAATATTTATATTAAATCAATTTAGATATTTAATCAAATAATTCATACTTTTTATATTAAAAAATATTACGTAGTCTTTTTCTTTAGAACAATTTTTCTTTATTCAATTTTGTCTTTACATGCATATTTATATATTTTTATTTATATATATTTTATGACAACATACACATTATATTATATCAATATATATTTTATATCTGTATTTACAAATATTGATTTTTTCTTTCCCTCTTTTAATAAATCTAAGTCTGATCGAGAACCACATTTGTGAATTCTGAATGGTGCCTAACCCCTTCCCTTTAGAATAATTTAAACCTTTCCCTGAAATCTTAATTGGTTCGTAGATTAAATAAAGTCATACTTGTTAATAAATAAATAAATAGGTTTCCTATTTTTCCTTAAAAATTAGATGCCGACTTTGTATAAAATTAATTCTTTTAGAGTCCATAATGACATGCTTGTTTTGACCTAAGGTAAAAATCGAGTATGACAAATATAACAACCAAATTCACTTCAATCTTGACTTTCACACGACTTGGACTCATTTGATTATTAGTTTTCTAGATGTATTGAAAAAAAATACATCTTTAGCAAAACAAATTGATGGTAAATCTAGTAATGAAGTTTATACAACCCCAATGGTTGTTTCCACATTTGGTTCATACCAACAATCCCATTTAAGGGTTCTCATCTATCAGTATATTTTCTTTACCTTAACATAAAATGCAGTATTTGATAGTAAATGTACGTAATCGTCAAAGCTGGTAAGCCTAATAAGTATATGTCTGGCATTGACTATGAATATTATTCCTCAACTCCTTTATCTATGAGTTTTTTCATATGAAAAATTGTCAATAATTAAATATTTCAAATTCTCTAGTATCATTAGTGATCTAACTTCAGATATTTTCCACCTGATGTTTGGTTGCTCGTGCATCACTACTGGTTTTTATGGTACTATTGGTATAGGGGACATAATAGGCTTAGTTTTGATTAAACTAGAAAAAATTAGAATAGTTTAGATTTTGGTGATTGGACTTTCTGATTTAGTATTGTTCATAATTGGAAGTGGCAGAAATTCCTTCGACAGAATGGATCCACCACCGGTGGTGGTGGCCATAATGGCCGTCGACAGATGTAGGATTTTTGCAGTTAGGATTTTTCATTAGAGAGCAATGCACCAGTTGATAGCAAAAAAAAGTATTAGATCAAAATCCTTTTAGCCATACTAGTTACTAGATGTCTGTACAAGGAATTGCCCAACAATATAAAATTAGATAGTATAAATATTTATTACAAATAGAAAAGTATAATATTAATTTCTTTCTGAATATAATTTAAATTTGAAATTTTAAAAATATCCAAAATCTTATTCTTATTTCTTTCACTCTTACTGTAAATTTTTTTTTGAATTTTAAGGTAATTTGTGTGATACTTATAAAAATGACTTTTAAATCATATTCATGATATTTCAGCAAAGTATATTCAAAGAAACAATTTTTGGTAAGTTATATAACAAAATATAACTTCAACTTCTAAATTTTCAAATGAAGTTACAATATATTTGAAAAAATATGCCGTAACTCATATATCATATCAAGTTTATCACTTTATGTGGCTATATATTTTGAAATTTTACTCTTTTAGATTAAATTTAATCATATATTTTGAATAAATAAGTCAAATTGAATAATTTTTCTATTTTTTTAACAGACAAGGATATGGATCATATTTTAAAAAATACATTCAAATTTTAACTCCAACTCCAAGTTTAAAAAGAATTATAAAGTGAAAAAGAATTTTGATTTTTCAATAGAAAGAAAAAAAAAAGAAATTATGAAGGGATTAAAAAAAGGCAAATATACAAAGCATTTAAATTGATTGATTTTGTTAACCCCAATTTTTACTTACTATTATTATAACAAATCTAGCATTTAAATGCTTCAATTTGTGGGCCCCAGATATGTACCAACTCCTAATTCTAAGACCTAAAAAATTAGTGTAGCTATTGAGATTCATTCTTAACACCCTTGACTTCATCCACTAAATCAAGTGTTCCATTCGTTCTTTAAGCACACAAGTGAAGCAGATATACTGACGGTCTGTTATATGTTTTCCATTTTATTAGTATTCTAATTAGAATGTAATTGTTAAAATTAATCTATGCAATAACAACATATAGAAGAAGTAAACAAGAAAATAAGGAGACAAGATGAGAGATTTTTCATTCTTTCAAGTATTTCAATTGTTCAGGTGTATACAATATGAATCCTTATGCCTCTATTTATAGTGTCATATAAAGTCATGCAAAAGTTTTTCATAAACATGTCATTAAACATTACATAATGGAGGAGGTTATGGATGTAAAAGGTTACAAGAATAATGAGTATCAATAGTGGAGGTTATCTTCATAATAGAGGGAAGTAATAGAGATAAGTAATGGAAGTAATTTCTAGAGTAGTGGATATCTACACTTATTAATTTTGTAACACTCCCCCTCGGATGTCCATAGATGATGTACCTCATTAAAACATTACTAGGAAAAAAAGCCCCGTGGTAAAAAAATTCTAGTGAAGAAAAAAGAGTACACGTATGTTATAATACGCCTTTGTTGGCTACCTCATTAAAAACCTTGCCAGGAAAATCCATTGGGACAAAACCTAGACCAAGAAAAAATAGTGCAACACGTATTTTACTCCCCCTGATGTAAACATCCTTTCACTTCTCAAAGACGTCACCTCCAATTTTATATGTCAGCTTTCAAATATTGATATTCATTGTGCCTTTGTGGTCAAAACACATTCATGAAGATGTTACATTCTTGAACTTATCCTGATATGTCGTTTTCTTTTTTATTAGATATGTTAAATCTTTGAACTCAGCCAAATAAATACTTGACAATTACTTTATTTGTAACCTCATCATTGCAAGTCATTTGCACATTGAACTTATTCATAGCAACAACCAACTTGTTGTGAACTTTTTCATTTTCAATTGATTAAAGATCAAATATTCTACCTGTATTTGTATGACGAACCATTCTTTGACAATATTTGTTAGAAATAATAAATCCATAACTATAATATTTGATTTCACTCACATTCACATAAAAGTGAATTTATGCCTTTCTACATATTAATAAAAATTATTCTCATGTATAAAAAGAAAAGGATATAAAAATGCATCAATTGCACCAATACATGGTATTTTATAATCATTTTCATGAGATGAAAATTGAACTTTTTTTATGGTTGTAACGACCTGATTTTCTGGTATTGGAACATCACATGGTGCTAATGATCCCGAAGGACCATAAGCCAACCCTCTACTGATATCTGTACCTGAACACTGTATAATATAGATAATAAATGTAGAAACTGGCCAAAAGGTTCAAAACATCCAAAAATATCAAAATTAAAAACTAAATACTGATACATCTATTCGAAAAGCCTCTAAACTGTATGAACTGTGGAGTTGATGGGACATGTCCCCAACTAACTCCGTCTACTGAAAATAAACAAAATCTGATACAAAAATGATAAAAGGATCATCCTCAAATAAATAGGACTCACTGCTACGTCTACTGCTGTTGGCTGGGACTTAACTGCTAAGGGTACTCTGGATCTCGTGCCTCTGAACCTATGGTGTCAAATAAAATACCATAGTGCAAATATGTCAGTACGGGAATGTATCGAGTATGAAGATGAGGTAAGGCTAAATGCAAGGGCTTATGCATGAAAAATTACTTAACTAAATAATCATGAGAGTACAGAATGAGAATATATGCATGAATGCACAAACCATAACCGAAATCATCGTGACTTGAAATACTGAAACTCGAATACTGGTTTACTGTACTACTAATGCCTGAGATACTGAACAACTGAATCATCTGATACTAATAACTGAGTACTGGAGTAGAGATCAGTCTTATCTAGCGAGTGATCTTAAAAACTAATGATACTGAAACTGATTAACTAAATCTACTCATATCAATGACTGAATTCTAAGTTTTCTACTCTCGACTGACTGCATCAGAGATCAAACCTCTCTAGCGGATGATTTCAAAGTCTACTATCAATGATAAGAACAGATCATGTCCGAATCTGACAACAAGAATACTCAACTGAATCAGAGACTGAGATCAAGCCTATCGAATGGGTGATCTCAGGATTAGATAATGAGATTACTCAATTGAATCTGAGACTGAGATCAAGCCTATCTGACGGGTGATTTTGGGTCCTGATAATGAGATTACTCAACTGAATCTGAGACTGAGATCAAGCCAATCTGACGGGTGATCTCGGGGTCTGATAATGAGATTACTCAACTTAATCTGAGACAGAGATCAAGCCTATCTGACAGGTGATCTTAGGGTCTGATAATGATATTACTCAACTGAATTTGAGACTGAGATCAAGCCTATCTGACGGGTGATGTAGGGATCTGATAATGAATAACTTTATATGGGACCAAGCCTATCTGACGGGTGGTCCATGAATTAATAAAACTATTTGGGTTCCTTCCTGAGATACATGACTATATCTGACAGTCTTGATTTCTAAAGATTGATACTAAAACTACAACTGTGGGAAGTAGTCACTTAAGCAATATGCTCCGAATCTCAACTGATAGGTCCAACCTATAACCCCAGCTGGAAGGGTGTCAGTTATGTTCCATGGGTAAATACCTCTCCGATCAAGCATATATGTCGGGTGACCCTCGCAGTAAGTCAAGCCTAAGGTAATATAATAGTCAAGCCTATCTGACGGGTGACTAGCCTTTCCTGACGGGTTACTCTTGCATCCTGCATCATGTGCTGGCTACGCAGTTCTGCCTCTCTGATGGGGAGCCTCCATCCCTACCCTCGCTCGGTGCTAGCTCCTACTCCCAACTGAAAGACTCTAAATTAATTCTTTACTGAACACAAACTAAGCTGAATCTAATACTGACCATGTTTCTCAAATGATCTGACTAAGTTAGGCTAAATTTACTTGGTTCCGTATCTGACGGAATACTACTGAATCTCGTTATATGACTGAACGACACTGAGCTCAGAATGGATTACTAGAATACTACCGAGGATTGAACTGAACACTTAAATACTACTAGATCTAAGCTAGTACAGAACTGAGGCTAGATTACTAGCGATATTAAGACTACGGAGATTACTGAGATTACTTAAGTTATGTATCTGTCTAAGAGTACAGAGCTCTATAACTCACCGAGTTTTAAGAATCGTGGCTTGACTGGAATTATCATGAAAACTAACATGGGCTCTAGACTGCAGCTAAATTGTCGAGTATAAATACCCTCAGGACTCGATAACATAAAAGTAAAACATAACCATTCTTGAATAATCAAGACCATGGACAATCATTCACCATCATAATCACTAAGGCATCACTTCAAGAATTTAGGAATCGCAAACATGTAATAGTATAGGGAGACATGCTATCGGATCATACTCCATTCAACAAGGCCTTGCATCAAGCACTTTGCACATATTTAAGTCTTGGCATGTACAAAAGAACACATAATTGGGGAACTTCATGCTATCATGTTACAATTCATTAATCAAACACTTAGCATGTATTAAAGTCTTAGCATATATGAAAGAGCACAAAATTGGGGAATTTCATGCTATCATACCACAATTCATTCACTAAGGATTTTCAACAAACACTTGGCATGCATGGTCTTACACACAATTGTGGATTTCTAGTCAACATGCTATAATGGCTCTAATTCATTCACATAAGTATTTTATTAAGCATATGGGGAGCATGCTCTGCTTATTCAACAATTTCTACACTTAATTGACATGAACACACCACTTAACAAGCAACTTGAAGAGGGTTTATCATGAACATCACATCAATACCACATACTAGGGTCAAAGCTTGAAAACCTTGTAAACAAACATGAATAACAACTCAATAATAGCATGAACATCAATTTTAACTCACATGAATCATGAAAAATCATAAACATACAAGCTTTGAAATTTAGAAAAAGGGTTCTTGAGCTTCTTAGATGAAAGGGACCCAAGAATCAGCATCTACATACCTTAGAGAAACTCTTTCTTGAAAGCCCTTGGAGAGATTCTTGATTTCCCTTGAAGAAGAAGGAAGGGTTTTTATTTTGTAGAACCCTAGCTCTTCTTCTTGAAAAGAATTGAGAGAAATCAATGATATTTTGGATGAAATAAGGCCAAATCCCGTGTTAAGGAGTATATATAGGGGTTGGGAAAAGACCATTTTCTCCCTTAGAATTAAACTGAGAAATTTTGATTTTACATACTGGCGTGACGTTCCCTAATCGCGCTAGCTCACTGGAAATTAGACAATCAGGAAATTGCTTGATAGCGCGACGTGGTGGAAATCGCGTTGCCACCTTGGTTGCGAACTAGAAAGGCACCGCGACGTGGTAGAATCACGTTGGTGCACTGGAAATTAACAATTCTAAAAGTAAGCCTTGGCGCAATGTGCCATAATTGTGGAGGCTCACTAGATTTTGACGATTGCCATTTTGGCTAGCTCCGTGATGTGCTAAAGTGTCAGGTGGCACACTGTCTCAATAAAATGGCTTTAACTTTTTGCCTGAGTGTTGTATTTGGGTGAATTTGGTATCGACGGAAAGTTTATTCAGTTCTCTACATGACAAATTGTCGATATTAGGGAAATTCTACATGGTTCAAAATATTTCTCACTTAGGAAGACAATTCTCAATCTTTTAAGGCCAGATTTACACTTCACTGAACATGCCCTAAGGCTCAAACTATGAGAGAATTTTGTGGGGTCTTATAATATCTCTCCCTTGGAAACATTCATCCTTGAATGTCACTTAATTGGCTAAGAATACTGATCGACTGAACTTACTCAAGGAATGGGAGCATCTGAACTATGACTATGCAACTGGAACTACTGATATTCTGAACTCTCATACTGGACATGAATATTTGATGCATGGAATACTTGACTGAAGTTACTTATAAGATGAATTCTCATAATAGACATGCATATCTAATGCATGGATGCATAATTGGGCTGATCTCATGAATGCATGACTGAACACACTGAAAAGCTGAACTCTTTCTATTGAACATGCATATCTAATGCATAAATGTCTGACTGAACTGACTCTCAAAAGCAGGAGTGGCTATGCAATGATCACTGATGTTAACTTCATAAGGAGAGCCTGAACATGCAAGTGAATGAGTCTAAGGACATTAGAGCATCACAATATCATGGGGTACTCCCCCTTGGGACTCTATGTCCCTCTACAAACACCTTGTTGAAATACTGAGGTGGTGCATAGGGTACCTACGTACTGGGTCATAATTGACCGACTGAGATCTAAAACTAATACATGACTCATGCTGACATATAAGCTTAAAATGGGAGTAAAGGATCAAACAATTCATATCACAAATATGAAGGACTCATAACATACCCATGTCTATATCAGGGAACCTTTCTTGATCATGGAGAGCCTGAAATGCATAGAGACTGTTCTGACGCTGACTACTATTGTCACCGAAAGAGGCATTCTACTGAAGAAACTCCCTACCCCTATGAGCTAGTACTCTACACTCTCACATTCTATGGGCTGGCTCACCACACCCAAAGTACACATCACTACCGACTCTACACACACCTAGGTTTCTCTTGCCATACTCTCCACAAAGAGGATTGGTGCAAACACCATTAGCACTAGTCAAGGCTTTGGGGTCTGGTGCCCTATCATGACTGACATCCCCGAACATCGATGCGGGTACACTAGCTGAGGATGGAGCTGGGACTAAAAATCTATGACTATGCTGAGAATGACTACCACCCTGGGACCCAACCTGAGAGAAACCATGACTACCTATCCTGGCTCTCTTACTCACTCTTTCTCTTTCTTTTATCTTATCTGCCTCAAACTGATGTGCATGTATCATCAACCTAGAAAGGTCCATATCTCTATGAAGCATAGCAGTTCTACACTCTTTCAACACTAACCAGGATACTCCAATCACAAACTTACTCATACTTGCTCTAGGGTCAGCTATCAAGTCAGGAGCATACTTAGCTAACTGGTTAAACTTAAGACAATACTATTTCACTATCATGGAGCCTTGCCTTAGGTTCATGAACTCTTCTACCTTAGCTTTCCTCATCTCTAGCGATAAAAACTTATCTAAAAAGGCACCCTAAAACTCTTGCCAAGTCACAGGAGCTACATTCTCTCCTCTACCCTTATTCCATACTACAACCTAGTCATGAGTGATCTTCAACCTATAGGATGCTAAATCTACACTCTCCTCCTCAGAAACATGCATAATTTAGGTAATCTTTCCCACCTCTTCTAGATAAAGTTGTGGGTTCTCAATTGCTACTGACCCATAGAACCTTGGCTAGTTCATTCTTATGAAATCTCTAATTATGGCTGGTGCTGAACCCCCATCTTGCTGAGGTAGGGCTACAGCCTGACGGTTACCTTGAACATTAGTCACAACTTGGGCTAGCGCCTGAAAAGCTGCTTAAAACTCTGCATGTGACACATTCTCATTCTCAGGATCTACTGGCTGAGGTGGCTGGTCATCAACCCTATGGGCATTATCTCTGTGAGGAGGCATACTCTGTATATAGAAAAAAAAGGTGGATTAGACTGAGGATCAACTTGACTGAAAGAAGGGGAACTGCTCCTAAATACATCTTATAGCCTCTTGTACATAAATATGGTGCGCAACACACCCATGCATAAGACTCTACTAGATGCGAATTTTCAGACTCCCAGGATACTATTGAACCTTAGGCTCAATACCAAGTATGTAACGATCTAACTTTCTAGAATCAGAATGTCACACGGTGCTCATGATCCTGAAGGACCACAAGCCAACCCTCTATTGATATCTGTACCTAGATACTGGATAATATAGATAATAAATGTGGAAACTATCCATAAGGTTCAAAACATCTAAAAATACTTAAAATTGAAAAGTGAATACTAATACATCTGTCCAAAGAGCCTCTAAACTGTCAAAACTGTGGAGTTGATGGGAAATGTCCCCAACTAACTCCGCCTACTAAAAATAAACAAAATCTGATACAAAAATGATAAAATGATCATCCTTGATTGAGGAGGACTCACTACTACATCTACTACTGCTGGCTGGGACTGAACTGCTAAGGGTACTCTGGATCTTGTGCCTCTGAACCTATGGTGTCAAATAAAACACCATAGCGCAAATGCATCAGTACAAGAATATACCAAGTAGGAAGATAAGGTTATGGGATAAATGAAAGGTCTTATGCATGAACAATTACTTAACTAAACAATCATGAGAGTACAGAATAAGAATACATGCATGAATGCACAAACCATAACTGAAATCATCGTGACTCAAAATACTGAAACTCGGATACTGGTTTATTGTCATCTGAACTTAATACTAATGCCTGAGATACTAAAAAACTGAATCATATGATACTAATAACTGTGTACTGGAGTTGAGATCAGTCTTATCTAGCGAGTGATCTCGAAAACTAATGATACTGAAATTGATTAACTAAATCTACTTACATCAATGACTGAATTCTGAGTTTTCTACTCTCGACTGACTGCTTCAGAGATCAAACCACTCTATCAGATGATTTCAAAGTCTACTATCAATGATAAGTAAAGATCATGTACGAATCTGACAACTAGAATACTCAACTGAATCTGAGACTGAGATCAAGCCTATCTGATAGGTGATCTCGGGATTTGATAATGAGATTACTCAACTGAATCTAAGATTGAGATCAAGCCTATATGATGGGTAATCTAGGGGCCTGATAATAAGATTACTCAACTGAATCTAAGATTGAGATCAAGTCTATCTGATGGGTGATCTAGGGGTCTGATAATGAGATTACTCAACTAAATCTGAGACTGAGATCAAGCCTATCTGATGGGTGATCTCGGGGTCTAATAATGAGATTACTCAACTAAATCTGAGACTAATATCAAGCCTATCTAATGGATGATCTCGGTATCTGATAATGAATAACTTTATGTGAGACCAAGCCTATCTGACGGGTGGTCCATGAATCAATGGAACTATCTGAGTTCCTCGCTGAGATAGATGGTTGTATTTGTAGTCCTAATTTCTAAAGATTAATACTGAAACTGCAACTATAGGAAGTAGTCACTTAACCGACATGCCCCAAATCTCAACTGGTAGGGTCTAACCTATAATCCCAACTGGAAGAGTATCAATACCGTGCAACAAGTAAAGACCTCTCTGGTCAAGCCTATCTTATGGGTGATACTCGTAGGAATTCAAGCCTAAGGAAATATAATAGTCAAGCCTATCTGACGGGTGACTAGACTTTCCTGATGGGTGACTCCTGCATCCTGCGCTAGCTACGTAGTTTTGGAGTTCAGGGATTGCTCATAACGACTCTGCCTCTCTGATGGGGAGCCGCCATTTCTGCCTTTGCTCGGTGCTAGCTCCTACTCCCAACTGAAAGACTCTGAACTGATTCTTAACTAAACACAAACTAAGCTGAATTTGAAATTGATCATGTTTCTCAAATGATCTGACCGAGTTAAGTTGAATTCACTTGGTTTCGTATCTGACGAAATACTACTAAATCTCGTTATCTGACTGAATGACACTAAGCTCAGAATAGATTACTCGAATACAACTGAGGACTAAACTGAACATTTGAATACTACTATATTTGAGCTGAGAACAGAACTGAGGCTAGATTACTAGCAATACTGAAACTACGGAGATTACTGAGATTACTTAAGTTCTGTATCTGTCAGAGATTACAAATTACTATAACTCACTGAGTTCTGAGAATCGTGGCTTAACTGAGATTATCATGAAAAATGACACGGGCTCTAGACTGCAGCTAAATTGTTGAGTATAAATATCCCCAGCACTCGATAACATAAAAGTAAAACATAAACATTCTTGAATAATCAAGACCATGGACAATCATTCACTATCACAATCACTAAGGCATCACTTCAAGCATTTAGGAATCATAAACATGTGATAGTATAGGGAGACATGCTTTCGAATGATACTTCATTCAATAAGGCCTTGAATCAAGCACTTTGCGCATATTTAAGTCTTGGCATGTACCGAAGACCACATAATTGGGGAACTTCATGCTATCATGGTACAATTCATTCATCAAATACTTAGCATGTATTAATGTCTTAGCATGTATCAAAGAGCACAAAATCGGGGAATTTCATGCTATCATGCCACAATTCATTCACGAAGGCTTTTCAACAAACACTTGGTATGCAATTGGAGATTTCTAATCAACATGCTATAATGGCTCTAATTGATTCACATAAGTATTTTATCAAGCATATGGGGAGCATGCTTTGCTTATTCAACAATTTCTACACTTAATTGACATGAACAAACCACTTAACAAGCAACTTGAAGAGGGTTTATCATGAACATCACATGAATACCACATACTAGGGTCAAAGCTTGAAAACCTTGTAAGCAAACATGAATCACAACTCAATAATAGCATGAAAATCAATTTCAAATCACATGAATCATGAAAACTCATAAACATACAAGCTTTGAAATTTAGAAAAAGGGTTCTTGAGCTTCTTGGATGAAAGGGACCCTAGAATCAACATCTACAAACCTTAGAGAAACTCTTTCTCGAAAGCCCTTGGAGAGATTCTTAATTTCCCTTGAAGAAGGAGGAAGGGTTTTGATTTTGTAGAAACCCCAGCTCTTGTTCTTGAAGAGAATTGAGAGAAAACAATGATATTTTTGGTGAAATAAGTCCAAATCCCGTTTTAAGAAGTATATATATGGGTTGGGAAAAGACCCTTTTCGCCCTTGGAATTAAATTGAGAAGTCCCAATTTTACATACTGGCGCGATGCGCCATAATCGGTCCAGCTCATTGGAAATTGGATAATTGGGAAACTGCTTGATGGCGCAATGCGGTGGAAATTGCATTACCACCTTGGTTACGAACTGGAAAGGCACCGCGACGCGGTGGAATCACGTTGGTGCACTAGAAAACAATTCTAAAATTAAGCCTTAGCGTGACGCACCATAATTGCGGAGTCTTACTAGAGATTGATGATTGCTATTTTGGCTGGCTCTGCGATGCGCTAAAGTGCCAGGTGGCACACTATCTCACTAAAATGGCTCTAACTTTTTGCCCGAGTGTCGGATTTGGGTAAATTTGGTATCGACGGAAAGTTTATTTAGTTCTCTACTTGAAAAAAAGTCGATATTAGGGAAATTCTACATAGTTCAAAATATTTCTCACTTAGGAAGACACTTCTCAATCTTTTAAGGCCGGATTTACACTTCACTAAACACGCTCTAACGCTTAGACTATGAGAGAATTTTCTAGGGTCTTACAATGGTAAGATATTTCACAATAACTGAGATATTCAATGGATCAAAACTCTTTTAAATCCTTTAAGGATTTTTCTATTGCATTTTCCATCTAGCTAGACATGACAGTATTACACGTATTTAATTTTTTCATACATTGCCAGATTTAAAGAAACCTTATTGCATCCACCATAGGAGAAAACATATCCAAACAATAGTCAGGACTTTTGCAAATAACCTTTATGCCTCAAGATACAAATCGTATTTTATATCTTATGATTTCACTTTTAGCACAATCACCAAATTGTATCCCACTGGTATTATACCTTACTCAATGGGCTAATTTCAAAACATCAGTTTTCAAATGAAAAATAATAAACTTGAATTGCATAATTTATCTGTCCACATTATTTGACAGATTTAAATTCAAGATCCTCGATAGCATTTGTAATGGTGAACTCTATATTATACCAAAGATACCGTCGATGGTTATTTAATATAATTCCATTACGACATAACATATCAAGATAGATCTCTTCTTTTCCATCATTTTTTGGTTCCTAATCCTTTGCCAAGGTTTTATGAAGATTTACGTCATAGTGTTTTTTAAAGCACTTGCCCCATTATCATTAATTATATTTATCATTTTCTCCTCTCCTTATTTAAGGAGTTTTATGTCTGGAATCAATTTTTCTGTCATGCTTCAGGCGTTCCATAGACTCTGGCCTTCAAGGACTTTTCATTTAAGCATTTATAGCTGAATTATAGCATAGGTACAGTGTGGCAATGAACTTGCAACATTCTGAAAATCATGAATTATCAGTTGAACTTTAAGTTCACTATTTTTTTACGAGGATCTCAATAATTCATTTCATACATTTTAGCTATGAATCATATATCCCCCTAATGTTAGGAAATCTAACGTTCACCCCAATCATATTTGAGGATCCATCTTTGTGCATGGTGGATATTGCACATTCAAATTATTTAGATGGATTTTAATTTGTTCTTGACCCTAAACCAACAATATAGGGGAACCTTGTTGGCTTGATGCATACAACTGTTACTATATTTAAATAAAATCATCTCCTACCAAAATTTTTTTGGGAGATTTGTTCTCATAATCAGTGGTTCAGCTATAATTGAAGGCACATAATTTTTTTTTGCTAAACCAATCAGCATTATTAATTTTTAAAGTTTGGAACCATACTCTCAATTCAACAATTTTAGCAAACAACCTTGCTAAAATCAAATTTCAAGTTGATAGCAGTGATGTGACCAACCATAGATGCATCTCATTTCATAATAAACGGTCCACATGGAATATGAATGGGCTCATATTCACCTTGCTGTACATTCCAAAAAATTTAGGAGATATAACCATAACCTTAGTTGGTATAATATTTTTTCTTGAGAACAAGCAACATAAGAGATTCTTGAAGAATCATTTATTTCTTCAATGTAAAATCATTTGAATTCTCAATTATTTTTACATCACATTTGAATTGGTATGATCAACCGATCATGCCAACATATATATTTTTTGTAAACTTTTAGTTTACTACAGCTTGTGATTACATCACCATGCCCATATATTTGTATCAATAAATAGGAGAATAACTAGTAACCTTTTCCCTAAATATTTATAACCCATTTCGATTATAGTAATATGAAGAAACAAAATCTTTCCATAATTTATAGTCTCATTATATTAATAATTTTTTTCAATCCCCTTGAAACTAAAAAAGTTAATTTTGGAGACTTACTACAATTTTAATGACCTAAATAATTTCATTCCTCTGAGTTGTAGCACATTAACTTTTCAAAGCGTGTACAACCTCATATTCCAAAACACTATTTGTATAATTGCCATCTCCTTTTAGGGAGAAAATTACTGTCATTATAGAAAAAAATATTTTATACAAGACCTCTTCTTGCTTTACTTTTGACATTAATAATTTATTTTTATAATATTTGATAAAGTCCTTTTTTTTGGCGTACCCTGTTTACGTGATCAGTGGCAAATTCATTTAGCCACACCATAATATTTATTTTGATCATGGACAAAAATTTTATAGTCAAGAATCACTTATTGGTTTTACTCTTTGATTGATCATGATCAAACACTGTAACACCCCATACTTTTTTCTAGCTTAAATTCATTCTGAGAATGTCAAAGATTCTCTTCTAAGATGAATACAATTTTATTTAATAGGGTATTTTCAAGATTTTAACTTTCTATTGTGTGAAAAATTGAATAAGTTTTTCATCGATATAAGATTCACCCAAATCCGACACTCGGTGAAGGAGTTATGGCATTTTTAAGTTGATAGTGTGCCACCTGGGCACTTGGCACATTACAGAGACTGGAAAAATGACAATCGTCAATTCCATTAGCCCTCCGCAATATCCTCCCATCACAGATAAGCCAAAATTCCCAATTGCCCCATTCTAGTAGACCAACGCGATGATGGCATGTCGCGTCGAAGGCCGAATTGGCATTACTATAGGGCACCGCAATGGTGGTGCATTGCGTTGAAGTTACAGGTCCCAATTGTCAAAATCTATTGGGACAACGCGATAGCTCCGAATTATGGAGGTACCCCATTTTCCGATCTTCCTTTTTCAGAGAGCCACCGATTGTGGCACGTCGCGGTGGCCCAGTAAATCAGGATTTTTGGTCGATTTCCAATTTTGATTTAAAGTTTAATAGGGGAATTTTTGTCAATCCCCAGGGCCCCAATCCATCTAAAACACATCATTAAGAATACACCAAAGCACTTTATGCTTATTTCATCACTTTTCTCTCAAAATAAAACCCTAGATCATTAAACTTTTTCCCCAAGAAATTCAAATTCCTGCATTAATTCGCCAAGAAAACTCAAGATTAAGAATTCTCAATACAAGAACTCTAAGAATTCATATCCAAAAGCACAATAGGAATCCAAGATTCAAGCATTTCACCTAAGATCATCGATTTAGGTATGAGGGGTTTATAAACAAGGATTTTCTTCCATCCTTGTGGCCAAAACCAAGTTTTAATTACAAATTCATATGATTTTGAATGTTTATACATGAATTTCAAGTTAGGGTTCATACCCATTGTTACTATTTGCAAAGTTATGAGTTTTTAAGATATTTTGAAGATGAATTGCATGTATATTTTCATATTTTCATGCCAATTGCAGTAAATTACAGATTTTGAGATGAATTATGACTGTTTCCATTATCAAACATGATTATTATGATGTTTTGACATGAGATTTATGCATGGGTTATTTCCCCAAGATTGAATAATATTATTTCAAGAAAGATGATGCTTCAAGCATCTTATGAGCAGATTACTTACAAAATATCAGAAAAAGCTTTGATCTTTTGATTCTCAAGTTAGCTATGGAATCCACTTTACAAATTATTACAGATTACAGAACTCAGAACAACTTTATTTACAAATTTACTTAGCTGATTGCATAATTGGTTTTAGATAAACCCTTATGCTAGCTTAAAAGTGGATTTCCAACAGAATAAGCTTAGCAAATAAAAAGAGAGTAGTATTTAGCACCGAGCGAGAAGTATGGGTTTAACACATCCTACTTCCACAGAACTACATGGCCAACCTAGGTACATATTATCAGATTATTCCCATTTCTATATGGATAACAGATTTAGCTTGTGATCAATCACATGGGTAGGTTATACTCTCTGGAAAGAGTATGACACCTCTCCCCAATGTGAGATTTCTTCCTTAGGAGGATGAGATGTTAGACTCTATGTTAGCTCACATAGTTTATTTCTGTTAAGAGAACCTCCCTGCTAGCTAATAGAAAAGATTAATAGAAAAGCATTTAGAAAAACTAAGTGTAAAGGATCACAAACTTACTCAAATATTATTTTACTTGAGATTTCAGATTACAAAATTACAGCTTTTAGTTTCAGACATAATAAGGTGAGCCCTTTTTTACTTAGCCTATATGATTTGAGAATAGAACAGAAATATAGATTTTAGAACTAAGTATTATGACTCACAAGATTTATACTATATGTTTTACTATTCAAGATTTATGATCTTCAGATATCAGATTACTCAAGCCTATGTGATTCATTTATATTTAGCATGTGTGATTTTATAAAATGTGATAATAATGTTTTACTTATGTATTCACCCCCATATACTCAGTACATCCTCAAAGTACTGATCCACATATACGTCTATGCGCTACATTGTATCATAATGTAGGTACAAGTTATGGTATGTGCAGTCAGAATCAGACAGTTGCAGATTCCAGCCAGCAGATGATGAGTCCTCCTACTTCAGGGACTTTATTAGATGTTATTTATTTACTTTACTTCCTTACTCTTATGTATTGATTAGTAATAGTTGGAGTCATGTCCTAGCTATCTATAGTCAGTATAGTAGAGGCTTCACATATGTCAGTTAGAGTCAGTTATGTATTTTCAGTCCCTCTTTCAGACCTTATCAGAATGTAAAAGTTGTATCAGTATTGTATTTTGCAGATTCCACTATTATTATGTTTCCGCATTGTAAACTCAGTCATTTAATACATATTATTCAGTTGCTTCTAAGTTATGCCAGTAGAAGGGTTAGCTTAGGATCACTTGTGGTCCTAAGTACCGTGTGACGTCTTAGGACAGATTTTCGAGGCGTTACAAACACATTATAGCATCAATGACCTTTTTTTATACCAAGTTAAAATTTTATTTTCTTCAAACCTCCCATAGTGGTGAGTTTTGATATTTATCCAATCATAATATGCACGTTTTTATTTATTACTTTTATCATATCTTGACACATTCAGTTTCATGAATGGTCGAGCATCCATGATATTTATCACTAGTCATATTCTCATCAAGAATTGGACTAATACATTCTATGTGCACAGTATCTTAACATTTATCATATTCATATGATATATACCTCAACATCATTTTGAAAGGCCAAGTGTATCTTTAATTTTGTTTTTTTCTGTTTTGATGGAGGATTTATAAAACCTATCAAATTTGGTTGCACAACAACTATGTGCCAACTACCTTTCACACCAAATTGATAGTGAACAAAAATTACCTTCACCTTTTGAAGGACAATTTAGAGAACCTATAGTGTTCTTTCTTTTATTATTATCAAGTTGATGACTATTATAACTTTGTTCCTCCACATCCACATGCACTTTTAACCACTTGTCTTCTTTCAAACTTATATGCATGGATACCACATTTATATCAAAGAATGAAGAAAATCAATATGGCAGGTTTTATTATTTTTTACCAAAAGTACATTTACATCGGTCATCATTATCATCAAATAGTACATTGGGACTTAGATCCAACATCTTACCAACAGAAAGGCATTTAAGCCATAATTCGATGGTACTCAAAACCCAATACTTTATTATCATGGTGCCATTAGTACTTTAACCTAAGGCCTTACTCTCTTGATGTGACAAGGCCTTATAGTTTATTTATCACATTTATATGACCTATCTCAACATGATAATGGAAAGGTTAAGTGTACCACCACTTTATATTCCTTTATTTGATGGAGATTTTATAAAATTTATCAAATTTGTCACACTACAACTGAGTGCCCAATCCCTTACCTATTTAATTAGTGATAAAAATAACCTTCATCTTTTAAAGGACTATTTTGAGAACCCGTAATATTATTTCTTTCACAATTACCAGAATGATGACTATCATATTTTTTGTTCCTTCACACCCACATATTAAACCAAATATCCTCTTTCAGACTTATTATGCAATACCATCACATTCATATCAAAGAATGGAGTATATCAATATAGCGGATTTTATGAGTTTCCATAAAATCATTTTCCATAGATATCATTATCATAAATAAGCTGCATTGGAAGTTGAACACAATGTCCTTTCCCACAAAAGTGTCTTAGATCATAATTCATAAGACGTGAATCCAATTTTTTTCATGACGCACCAAAACTTAAACTGATATTTTGCCTTTTTCGTGCAATACGACTTGATCTACCACTTTACCTCCAATCTATGAGATAATTGACCAAATAAATTATAATAAAATAAATATCTAATACAATAAAATATAAATGAATTTTAACTTACAAGATCTCTAAGCATAAGCATAAACAAAACATAAACCAAACCATGAAATTTCACTTTGTTAGGGATAGTAGTCCCATAAAATCAATTTTTTATAAATCAACTAATAATAAAGAAGAGAAACTCACTACCTCCATGATCTAGTTGTTGATTTAATATTACCTTTAATTTGTGAGCTTCGTGCTAATAATGTGTTAAAATTAATCTAAGTAATAGCAACATAAAGAAGAAGTAAACAAGAAAATAAGGAGACACGACAAGAGATCTTTTCATTCTTTCAAGTATTTTAATTGTTCAAGTGTATACAATATGAATCCTTATGCCTTTGTTTATAGTGTAATATAAAGGCATGCAAAAGGTTGTCATAAATATAACATTAACCATTACATAATGGAGGAGGTTATGGATGTGAAAGGTTACAAGAATAATGGTCAACAATGGTGGAGGTTATTTTCATAATAGAGGGAAGTAATGAAGATAAGTAATGGAAGTAATTTCTAGAGTAGCATATATCCACACTTATTGATTTTATAACGGTAATATTATTTTGTTGATTAATTAATGAAAAGCTCAAAATTTAGCCTAAAAAGAAGGCCTATAAGGTATAATTTGGTAGGTAAATTGGATAAGAACAATGATGCATAAGAGAATGGTTTTAGCCAATAATTGAAACAACAGTCATGTGTTGCATCATGTTGCATTAGATTATATGTTGTACATGCCCCCTCCCTATTGCATTTTACTGGTAAATAATAATGGATTTACACATGATTTTGTCTACCAAAGCAAATTACTTCTTTTTTTAGTAAAATAGATGTGCATTAAATAAAGATAATGAGATTTTTACATGTCAAGACCCTAGTCATGCTCAAAAACATAACTATTAGAGTTTACATTCCCAAAACTAGGTACCAAATAGGAGACAGATTTCTCGATAAAATCTTCCCTAAATACTACTCCTATACTAGCAAGTGGAGTTATAAAAACATGCACTTTGTCAAAAAATTCTTTCCTTGCGCCTTGCTTTGCCAATTAGTTCGCTACCTATTTTGCTCCATGTAAGCATGGTTCACTGAAGGGTCCCCCAATCTCGTCAATAATGACCTACATTCATGGATAGATGGATCATATAGCAAGTTACCAAGATAAAGCATATGAATAATTTCCTTACAGTTAATGCAAATTTTTAGGGGTTTGAGGTTTTGTTCAAGGGCTAACTTTAGGCCTTCTTTCAAGGACATTAGTTCCATGAGGTTACTGGTGGCATGGGTAATGCTTTTCCTGAACCCAATGACCCAATCTCCTCTGCAATTCCTAATGACTCCTCCTATCCCACCTTTACCAGGGTTGCCAAGGAAAGATCCATCAGTGTTAAGTTTAAAGTGGTTAGTAGTAGGGGGTATCCATTTGATAGAGATGTTGGCCCTGAGAGCAGTGGTAGTAAAGTTACCCAGGTGGTGGTATTTCACTGCTTCAGCATAAGAAATGCTAAATCATGGCTGGGAGTTTGTGTTGTGAAAGTTATTATTGTTTTTGGTTTTCCAGAGATGCCATAAGTAGAAGGGGGGAGAGTTCCCCAAGAAGTGTTATTATCATACCATTCTTTCTATAAGATTTTCCAAGTATTAGACCAGTTACTAGTGTCAAACATGTCTAATTGAAAATGAGTACCTCCCTTTTAATTAAGGATAAGACTGTGCCAAAAGAACTTAGCCAAGTACACCCAAAAAAGATATGTTGCTGGTTTTTAGGGGCATTGTTGTAGCTATGACAAATGTTAGGGATGTTTAGTCCCTTTTTAGAAAGAGTGGCTCTAGTGGGATGGCTGCTATGATGTAGGAGCCAAAGGAAGGTTTTGATTTTATAAGGTGTTTTGAGCTGCCATATCCAGCTAGAAGAGTTGAGGGATATTTGTAGATTTTCCTTAAGATTGGATAGATAGTGGTAAGAACTTTTATAAGAGAAGGTACCATTACCCCTTAGTCTCTAAAAGGGAGTATCCTGATTTAGATGATAACTGGGGAGGAAGGTACTTTGAATATTAGAGGTGATACTTGAGGGAAATCACAAAAGAAAGATGGGAAAGTCCCATCTCCATCCATCTACATATCCTTCACCATGATGTTATCTAGGTTATGAGTGTTTAGGCCCTAGATAATGGTGGATAGGGGGGAATCCCAGGGATCCATCTATTATCCTATGCTTTAACCCTATCTCTATTCTTAATAGCCCAATGGATAGCATCCTTACATTAATTCCAGCATCTGTGGACACTATTCCAGGTCTTGGAACCCTTAATATCACTCTTGCTTCTTTTATTATATTTGGAGAGGAGGATCTCGGCCCTAAGGAAATGGGGTTGGAATACATCCTCCAACCCAGGATTCATATTAAGTAGTTATTCTTGATTGCAGTAGATTACATGCCAAGTCCCGCATCCTTCTTAGGGAGGCTGAAGGTATCCCATTTGACCATATGCATTTTTCTCTAACATCAGTGAAGCCCAAAATAAAGTTTCTTTGGGCTCTATCAATAAGGTTATAATAGGTTCTAGGGAGGTAGATGTATTGCATGATATGGTTAGGCATGCTAGCTAAGGAAGGTTTAGCAAGGGTAGTCCTACCAGCCATGTTCAGGAATTTAGTTTTCCATCCTGCTAGCTTGTTTTTTAGGTTGTCAATGATGAATTGGAAGTCCCATCTCTTAGGTTTCTTATGAAAGATAAGGAACCCTAGGTATTTTCCAAAATAATTGGAGTGATAGATGCCCAGGATGGAGTAGAGGTTATTTTGATGTTCAAGGTCATAATTATTGGAGAAGATAACCTTAGATTTAGCATGGTTGACTCTTTACCCAAGTGGGAGATGAAACTTTAAAGGATCTTATTAATGATATGACAATTCTTAGAGTCATCTCTTGCAAAAAGGTCAAGTCATCAGCAAAGAAAAGGTGAGAGGTGTGAGGACCCCTCTTGGAGGTTAAAACAGGTGTCCATTAGAGGGTGTCAACTTTAGAGTTGATTTTTCTGGAGAGGAGTTTCATACATAGGATAAAGAGGTAGGGTGACATGGATCACCTTGCCTAATACCCCTAGAAGGATTTAAATGGGTGGTTTTCCCCCCAATTGATAAGAATGGAGATAGATGAAGTTGATATATAGGAGAGGATAAGGTTTCTAAGGTAGTTGGGGAAGTTGGAAAAAAAAAAGAGGGCTTGCCTAATAAAAGAACATTTGACTAATGGTGTTAGCTGTCAAGGGCTTTAGCCTGGTGGTTATGATCTTGGTGATGACTTTATACTGGGTATTGCAGAGGCTTATAGGTCTAAAATTTCTTAGGAAAGTGGCATTTCTGCATTTAGGGATGAGACAAAGGTAAGTAGAGTTAACCTTAGGATCCAATGAGTAAGTAGTGATGGTATCTTAGCAGAACTTGACAAGGGAGGGCAAGGATATCCCAGAACTTTTGGTATAAGAAAAGGTGCATGTCATCCAGCCTAGGAGCTTTGTTGGGCTTGAAGGAGAAGACAACCTTTTTGATCTCTTTAAGAGAGGGGATAGGCTGAAAATATCATGATGAGACTGGCTGATGGATCCCATGGTATAGGGGTTTGTCTGGGTGGTGAGATACCCCAAGGTATGTTCAGTAGAGTGAAGGTTGGCATAAAATTTGGAGATAGTAGTGGCAATACCTTTTTGGTGGTACTACCATGTCCCATTATCATCTATGAGAGAGTTAATTTTTTAGATAGTAGTGGCAATACCTTTTTGGTGGTACTGCCATGTCCCATTATCATCTATGAGAGAGTTAATTTTTTCTCTCCTTCTTATTGAGGGTGAAGCTGTGGAAGAATTTTATATTTGTATCCCCCTCTACAATCCATGATATTCTAGACATTAAGTTCCAGAATTCATTCTCCAAAGTAAGGATGTGGCTGAACTTTTTAAGGAAGGTGTGTTCTAGGTTGTGAAGAAAGTGGCTAGTGGGGTAGTTGGGGGATTTCTAGATGCCAGCTATCCTTGAAAGCAAGTGCTTCTTCTTGTGGAAGATATTCCCAAAGGTGTTTTTATTCCAGTCCCTGGCCTTCTCCTAAAAATCAGAGGTGGTTGTGGTAATACAGGGACAGTCTAGGAAGGAGACTTTAATCAAATTATAGAAATCATGGTGGCTGAGTCACATGGTTTCAACCCTGAAGGGTTTAAACTGATTCTTTAGGGAGGAGCCTAGATTAAGAAGGATGAGGGAATGATCAGAGTGGGTTCTAGGAAGGTAGGTAACAAAGGTGTCTGGAAAAAGATAGATCAAGAGATCATTAGCAAGGCATATATCCAATCTCTCTAAGATGAGGCCTTGCCTATTCCTATACCTAATGTTGGACTAGGTGTATTTACTTTCCTTGAAGCCTAAGTCTATGAGATTGAAGTAGTTAATGCGGTTCCAAAAGAGATTGGATCTATTTGGATTGATCCTAGAGCCACCAAATTTTTAACAGCTCTGAGAATATCATTGAAATCACCTCCAACCAACCAACTCTTACCCTCAAGTGAGATAAAATTGTCAAAGAAGTAGGAAAAATAGTTCAGGGGTCATCAATTCTAGTTTAGAAGTTAGTATTGTCATAAACAATACTAATAAACGAAGAGAAAGGTGGGAGATATCCTCAACTTTAGCATAGATGACCTGAGATGGGGTGGAAATAGAAGTAATGGAAATAGAGTCATCTTTTCACATAATAATCAGGCCCCCAGAGTTCAGAAGCTTCAGATTGGATAAAGCAGTTGAATCCCAATTCCTCACATAGGTCTTGGTGGTCAGCTATTTTGGACTCCAGCAGGGCTAGAATGCATGGCTTGTAAATGTTGATCATGGATTTATAGTGTTTCCTGAACTCAGTATTCTTTGCATCCCTTGCATTCCACACTATGCAGTTTTTCATCTTGGATTGAGGTGGATGAAGGTGTTCCAGTGCAATATCCTTGTCTTTCCCCATGAAAAATAAGAAGGATGACAAGAGGGAGGCCTTTTTCTTCCTACTGAGGGGAGTTAGTATGACCTTGAGTCTCCCTTCTATCATATGGTTTGCCAAATTTCCTCTTAGACCTAGGTCTATTAACCCTATGGGAATCAAGATGATCATAATCTCTTGGACAGGCTCTGTGAACTCGATCTTTAGAGGTTCTCCGAGGTTGAGTACCTCTGTTCTTGGGACCTTGAGCTGTGAGTGGAATTCCTCCATGTCTCTGTTGTTTGATCTCAGAGCTTTCAGTGCATTTAGTCTCTCCACCCTATTTGGAGTTAAGTAAGGATAGGTTGTGTTCAGGGATGCGGCCTGGAGCTAACTGGGGGAGGCAGGGTTTTCCCCAGAGGGAGTCATAAAAGCTAGTCCCTGGAGCATCAATGCTAGGTTGGGAGGTGGAAAGAAAGGGAGGCTGAGACTTAAGTGGTTCAGTATGCTGGACAATGACTCTGTTGTCAGCTCGTCCTGGAATGGGGAGTTGATCACCTGGAATAGGGCAGCCATCCATACATTTGCCCCAAATATTTGCAATCCAAGGTTCAGACTTTCCATGGCTAGAAGTGCTAAGTACTGGGGTTTCAAATCAGGATGGTGATTTTCTCTCTTCCCATTCTAGGTGTAGGGGAACTGTCTGGTTGGATAGATAAATTTCCAACCAGGATGTTGGTTGGTGGTCTGGAGACAGGGGAGCTATTGAGATGGTGGTCGTAATTGAGTTTGGAGAGTCCGTGGTTGGTATCCTTAGGAGAGTATAACATGGTTTCCTCAGGGTATATAGAACTGAGGGGTGTGAAGGATGGGAGCTGAGATATTTCTCCTTTAAGAACACCACTAGCATTAAATGCTTTGTTAGCGGTTTGGGCAGTTCTCATCAAATCACTACGGGAAGTGGAAAGGTTTCCCGCCGTCAGGACTATAGGCTCATCATTGCCTAAGTCCAAGTGTCTAGAGGGGGTCCTACATTGGAAGACCTCTTTCTTTTTTATTTCCACAGGAGTGGGAATGTTGGGAGTATTAAAATTTTGGGGCTTTAGAGAGAATGGGTCGAGTCCCCTGAAGAGGTAGCCCATGAGAAGGAGAAGATTGGGCCTCTTAACAGGAGTGGTCCTTATTGGGCCATGGACCTCAGCCGGAGTCTCATGGGCCTGGGATTTTTTTGGCCCATTCATGGCCCTAAAATTTTTTTATCCCTTATGGATGTAGGAGCTTTCCCTTGGGATATCCCACCCACGATAGGCCCAGAAGGGGTGGAAAGAGGGGGTCTTTCCGACATTGACTCTGGTACCCTAAGGTTAACAAACTTACTTTTCATGGCGTCGTTGGTTTTAAACTTCACAGTGGTTGTGCTCTTGCTGGGTGTTGTATGATTCTTTGCCTGCTACTTTTTTTTTTTTTACAAAGGAGACTGTTTGCCAATCATTGGTATGTTCTATGATCTCCATTTGCGCGTGCGAGGTTCTTGTTTCTACCAAGTATTCAGGTTTCTTGGGCTCCAGCATAAATGAATAGTTGGTACTGGTGTGCCCTATCAGCCCATACTTCTTGCATAAGAAACCCTCCCCCTCTTAGAGGGGATGAGAGTAGTGACCAATGGAAATTGAGGCTGCAACTAGGGTGTTCAGGGAGATTTGAACACAGATCCTAGCGTATCTACCCTGCAGTGTGGCTGAGGTGCACGTGTCTACCTTTTGCAGGTTCCTAATATTTTTTCTGATTTGTTGAAAAATGGCTCCGTCACATAAATCTGTGGGTAGATGAGGCAACACAAATCGCGATAGAGTCTACCTTTGATACACTTGGTACGAAGTTGGGCTCTCATTTACGCATCGAAATAAAAGTTCCTGCGACGAACCAGGGAACTCCATGGAGAGTTGTTGATTGACTCTCCTATTTGGAGAATTCACTGAAGAAACTCATGCCTAGATCTATGAGGCATAAGGGTTCAGCAGGTTTCTAGAGATCCTCAAATTTCTTCTTGAGATATTGGTGGTTGAATTTTGATTTGACGGGTTTTATGATAACAGAGTGACTCCAAGGGGTATATAGACGCTACTTCTCTTCCTTCGGGAGTAGAATTTGGTTATCGGCGGGATCCGCCTTAGTATTTTTAGGGGTGACCATGGACCCTAAATGCTTAATCGGGTCGCGGGATCCGCCTCAGTATTTTTAGGGGTGACCATGGACCCTAAATGCTTAATCGGGTCTTGGATTTTCCTGATTGCAATGTCCTTGTATAATGAGGGAGTATCCGTCATCGAAATCTCGTTTAGTGGATTCTCGCTTGACGGGTTTGGTAGGAGAGGAGGTGTGAGGATTGTATCCATGGCGGGACAGTGCCAAAGGGAAAGGGAGGAACTAGAGAGAGGAAGGTCTTTCTCTCTCTTATGTGTCTAACAGATTAAAGCAAATTATGTTCACTTTAAAAATACATAAGTTAACTTGACCAAAAGTCTTGAGACTTATTTTATCATATGATTAATTAGGGTAATAATTGAATAAATAGTACTTGACAAATTAAATTGGCTCTTTGAATACTTTTTTCAAAGTTTTTAGCAAAAAAAAGCAAAAACAATGTTCAACACCCTTATGAGGTAGTGATGAGTTAAACTACTCTTGTTGACATGGAAGTCAGCCCGGTAAACTAATTTCATTCTGCTACTAGGGTTCCAAACCTTCCCCTGAGTTTTGGGACCTATAAATACCTTTTCAATTCAAGAAATTCTAAAGCTATTTAGAGTTGGTATTTATAATTAAGTCGGAAGCAGGGTTGTAGGCAAAGAGCAACTCAAAAGTACTTTACTTCAATCCCAGTACTGAAAGATGTGACTTCAGGAGTGGATTTCAGAAGGAAAGACTTCGTTAAGGGAATCATAATACTGAATTTAACTAAAAATTTTGTGTTTGATAATAATTATGAAAAAATGATGAAAATAGAAGTAGTACGTAATACACTAATCTTACGTAATTGTATCAAATTTCGGAGTATTGTTGTACTGTCTTACATATTGCCAAATTTGGAAGGAGAATAAATGATTTTATCTCTGTATTAAAATCATGGTTGCAGTCTAATTTCTTGGATCAATACTATCCCCTCTTTCCTTTTCTTTTTTTTTTTCCTTTAAATATTTACACCCCAATTTTACTTTAAAAATTAATCTCTCTGCTTAACTTTGAAAATTAATCACTCTCCTCTTTTTTCTTCTAACTGATTTTTTAAAACATCTATTTTACCCTCATATTATACGATTAAACTCGATATATTACTAGTATAACTGTAAAATATATCAAACAATGTCTAAAGAAACCCATAATAAAAGAAGATTGAGTGATGCATTGGTTGAGAGCTAATCGTTGGTTCTTGAGCTCAAGATATAAATTAGATGTATTACTCTTCTTAAGTGTCTTTTATCCTCCTAGAGCGGTTTGTATCTGCATTATAATATAAAATACGTAAATTAAAAATGTTATTCTTAAAAAGTATTGGTGCATTGTCGTTTTGAAAACATGAAATCGCCTGTCAATGCATGTAATATTAAAAAGACAATCATAACAAAAGTAGCATCAGATTTTGATATAACTTTTGAAATGATTACTCTAGTGGTAACATTAATTAGCTTAAATAAAAATTTATAAATACATACATACATACATACATACATATATAGATAGATAGATAGATAGATAGATAGATAGATAGATAGATATATAGATATATATTGTTACATCGATGGAGGATTGGAGATATCAAGGGTAGAATAAACTTTTCATAGAATAAAGGAGGGCATTATGTTTAATATTCAAAGTTGAGAGGAAAGTTTAATTTTTAAATAAAGTTGGCGATGTACACAATTTACATCTTTTATTTTTTATTATAACAGGACTGTTTTCTCACCTTTTAATAAATAAGAATATTTTTACTAAAAACAATCTTTTTGAAAATAATGTAAAGAAAAATAAGTGAATTAACTCAACAACAACGACATAGTAATTTCTCTGTTCAAGATAGCTAACTCTTATTATATATATATATATATATATATATATATATATATATATATATTGTTACATCGATGGAGGATTGGAGATATCAAGGGTAGAATAGACTTTGCATAGAATAAAGGGGGCATTATGTTTAATATTCAAAGTTGAGAGGAAAGTTTAATTTTAAAATAAAGTTGGCGATGTACACAATTTACTTCTTTTATTTTTTAGTATAACAGGATTGTTTTCTCACCTTTTACTAAATAAGAATATTTTTACTAAAAACAATTTTGTTGGAAATAATGTGAAGAAAAATAAGTGAATTAACTCAACAACAACGACATAGTAATTTCTCTGTTTCAAGATAGTTGACTCTTATTGACTTGATACTTTTCTTAAAAAAAAAAAATATTATTAGGGGATTTAGTTACCAAATTAGCCTTATTAATTATGTTTTGAAATAAATTTGTGTATATACATTTTTAGTCATTTAATAATAGATACTCCCTCCGTTTTAGTTTAGTTTGATAAGAATCGAGTTACTTGAATAAACATAAAAAAAATGCGGAAGCGAAAATACTAAGATTAGAGATAAGAAATTAAAGATATATGAAATTTGAGAATAAATCCTCAATTTTGAGATGAAGTGCTAAGTACCCTAATTAATCTTAGTATTCAAAATTAGTGAATTAAGATTAATTATGATACTAATAGAGTCAATTCAAGAGCTTAGATCCAAAGGCGATCTAAACCCCTATTTTGAAGAAATTAAAGACAATAATTAGTATAATTAAATTCACTTCTAGAAATTACGCCTATTGCAACGGTTCATAAACCGTTGCGATAGATGTAAAAACCGTTGCCATAGAGTTACCACAACGATTTTATCTATGTTGCATATGTGAGCGTTGGGATAGGTCTATCGCAACGACTTTTGCAACGGTTACAACAACCGTCGCAATAGATAGACCTATTGCAATAGTTTTTTTAACTCCTATTGAGACAGTTCAATTTGTCTATTGCAACGGTTCTTGACCCTATCGCAAGGACACAAAAGCATTGCAATAACCCTATTGCAATAATTATTGATCTTTTGCAATGATTTTTCACTACCTATGAAAACAACTTTTGACACCTATTGCAACAGTCTTTTGCAATATTTTTAACTACCTATTACAACGTTTTTGCCATACCTATTGCAGCTAGTTCAAGTACTAATTGATATATATATAGAGAGAGAGAATTATATCAATACACAATTATATATACACATCACAACAAAATCTTTCATTAATAATAATTCAAATCAAAATATCCAACAAACTAGTAATCTAAATCCAAAAGCAAAATGTTTAAATGATCATTAGTTTTTCAATATAGTATCAAGTTCGAGTAGCGATAAGTTTCACAAAATTCTATATCAAAAAGATCGATACTAAAACATCTATCAACAATTCGAAAATTTTCTCAAGGTCGGTCAATTTCTTCATCACTTCTTTCTTCATCTCCTTCATCATTTTAGACACCTATAAAAAGTGAAAAAATAATCCCAATTAGCACTTAAATGACAATATATTTAATTTTCATTTAGAAAATAAGGACACCTATAAATAGAGCATGAACAATCTCAATAGCAAATCAATAAATTATTTATACAAATTTGTAAAAGAAAACGGAGAGCACGAAAGTAGTACATTTCGAATTTACTAGCAAACAAATCTCAGGCGGTAGGCAACTAATGAACATGAAAACCATTGGGAAGATCAACTAATGTTCATGTATGAAGATAAAGTATATGTGTGAGTGTGTGTTAAAGAATAGTTTGACACACAACTAATAACAAAAAAAGGTCTCAATGCAATTACCAGTTAATCTGTCATATATTTCATAGTCATTATAAATGGAACTAAATATATAAAAGTTCAATGTTATACTCACCGGCCTTTTAAATTCTTAGAATTTGAAAATCCAAGTGTGTCACAATTTTGAACATTTGTTCTTTAGATGCACCCACTCAAAAAGTCTGGGATCAAATAAATCAAAATCATAACTATCACCAATTATGATCAGCTCGGACAACGTGACAATGCAGTTATGCATGTTAAATTTCCTACAAACGATAAGAGGTAAAATTTATTGATGCACTGCAAATTTTTTTGAAAAATATGATGAATTTTATTGAACTTATATGGGATTCATTTGGTTAGGACAGCAAATTCCAGGCAAACTTTGTGCAACTAATAAGGTAAACAATTGAGGTAAAAAGGTAAAACAACAACTTTGTATGGAATCTCTTACGTATTAGAGACCACCCTTCTTTCCTGTAAACTAAATTGAGTAAGACACACATCATGAAACAAAAAAAACAGCAAGTTCTTAACAATATTGGTCACACATCCCTATAATTAGCTAATAACACTTGCAAATTCTAATAACAATTTACCTCACACATCCCTACAGTTAGCTAAGAATATATTAAGTGGATTTCTTAACAATATTGGTCAAAGTTATTGGGTTTTGCCAAGACCGTGATACTCTAGATCTACCCCGCATTCAAATAGGGTGCATCAACTAAGGTGATAACATTAAAACTCCATAGTACATACAACCATGGTACCAAAAATTCAAAAAGAAAACTTGAGGAATAAATAAAGCTACTGTATTTTTCTGGAAAGAGGCTATGAAATAAAAGAAGGGTTAAAAACAAACCCGTGTTTCAATATTATCTAACAAGCCTCCTCGAGCTTCAACCAAAAAAGCCATATCTAGATAAATTTGATGCAGATCATGAAGCTTTCTCTCAATTTCCTTCACTACATCATTACTTTCCTGAATTTCTTCTACGGTGCTTAAGATCTGCAGTTAAGCATATTACTAGATGAAATACAAAGGGAAAATAATAACGAAAGACAAATGTAGCTTAAATTTCTAGAAGGAAAAGGTGAAACACGACAAAAGCATAGAAAATGTATTTGCATTGCATTCTTGCATTCAAACTTGTTGATGAGACGACATGAGATATTTACTATAGACTGGGACGTTTGCTCATATATAAAACTCATGTCTCCAACCTCATTATATAATGATACGTGGAATTCATGAAGTGACATATGGGACAAGTTAGTACACATCAAAGGATTCGAATGACATCAGCTAGTACTATTTCTGCTAGTTCAATAAGAAGATAAGAATTAACTAATAAAGAAACCGAATTCCTACACTTTATGCTGACAAGAAACAAGGAGAAAAGATACCAAAAGTGGAAGAAGCCACATAAATTAAGTCCTAAATTCTGAATCGGTCAGAAGAGAAAAATACAGTAGAATGTAGTAAGAGGTACCTGTCCGCGTCCCATTCCTTGGATAGCATTCTGGAAGATTTGTTTGCTATTTCCAGTTTCAATCAGGTTGTTTATTGTCTAACATGATCACAAGAATAAACATTAGAGGAAAAAAACAATCGCATTGATCAGGATTATCAATTACAAGACTTTGCACTTACCTCCTCATCTAGTCTAGTTTTAGTTACTGCTAAGTTGTAAGGTCAAAACACGATAAAGCCACATGTTAGATCAACATATGGAAATTGAAAAATCATTAAGCAGATATCACAAGTTCTATTTCTGTTGGAATAAAATTTGGGATCCAAACCTATGATCACCCTTCGCTCTACGACATCACGATATTCGTTGTCTATTTTCTGCCTTAATGTCTGGAAGAACATAACTTATTACCAACTTATATTGAAGATAAAAGACAAGACAAAGTAAATAAAAGACTTGTCTATACCTGAATTTCTGTCATAACATGTCTGCACTTCTTCGTCAATACAATGCAGATCAATATTTAAAAAAAACACATACACTAGCACAAGAAGTGGAAAATAACATCAAGCAATATTGAAAACCTATGTCTATTAATGTACTTGGTCATATTTTTCCTTGATCTATCAACACTTGTACCCTTTCCACTCCAGGCTTTTGTCTATTGGCCAAGTTCTAAAGAAAAGAAAGAATTAGAGTTCTTTTGAACGGTGAACATTAAACACAAAAACTTCTTTACTAGTCCAAATATAAAAGAACAAACAAATTTAGCTCTTTATTTATTGATTCTATTTTTGGTTTGACATTTATTGCAATCTTCCCAACCTCATCTATATCTTTTTCCATCTGCTTCCTTATTGCTAGAAACAAGTACAAAAATACTTTCTTGAGAGCTTGTGGTTATCAGGCTACTGATTAGAAACAAACGGGTCATAGAGCTAATGGAACTTATCCATGTCATTAGGTAGTAAAGGAACAACAGCCGTGATAGATGAGAACAATAAGAGTTGAAAGAGAATATGTTAGATACATAAGACAAACGGCAATAATACTTATCTGACCTTTCATTGTTGATGCTTTATTAACAGTTTTTGTTTCCACATTAGCATCCTGAATGATAATTCCAATTAGTAAATAATCTCTGACTAGAGAAAGGGTAAAGAAAATTAATCAGATGGAAAAGATAAAAGTGACACGTGCAATTTACCGCTAAACTAAAGTAAAGTGAGTTATAAAGGCAATAGTGAGAACTGATTATTCTCAAGTACTTGTGACAATAACTTTTAACAATCTATAAACTGATTATTCTCAGACAGGGAACCAAGATTATATTTTTCCATCCAAGGAGCAACTTCATTCTTTTCTTCTCCGCATCTATTCTCCTATAGTTAAAGCCATTTTCACACTATTTATCCTATTCCATCCCTTGAATGTCAACTTCCTAAACATTTAATCCAACAGAATCACAAAGTTGAAGCAAACACCACTACTCTAAAGTTCTCTACTAAAAGTTCCAATCTCTTGCAGAATGCAATCAAGTACACATCTGCTAACATTTCTTCTCAAGTAACAAACTTCTAGAGTACATTGGGGAGGTGATATTTTGATCATACATACATCAGGAGTCAAACAAAGTACTACTTTAACTAAGAATATTTGGCCTTTACCACTATAATTATTCTCTTGATTCCTTATAAAATATTGCCTAGTTAGCTCTTATCGACTAACTATTTTCACAGACGCTCAACCAAGATTATCATTTGGGTCCAAAAGAAAAAGCAGTGCCATAAAATAGTGCCTGAGATGACAGTGCCACTCATTTTCAATGGAATAGGAGTATTTCATTATCAGGGAGTGAGATGACATCTTTTGACGAGTGCAATTTCCAAAATTATCTTACACACAAACATAAAATCTGCACTTACTGATGACAGCTTAAGTATAGTTAATCGTGTAACTAAGACATCAGCCAATCTTATTTCAGTTTAAGGATGAAGCTAAGAAGCTAGAGAAAAATCACATAAATAAAAAATAAGGCCATTAAGAATCTTACATGTCCTTAATAACCACAAAGTAGTTTCTTTCTTTTTCCTTAATAAGTCAAAATCTCCAAGGGACAGTATCGCATGTTTCAACACTCGGTGGGCAACCAACTCAATTTTTTTGTCCCACAAGTTAAGCTTATAGGAAGATAAACCACAAGGGCTGGGTTGGCTTAAGAATATCTGAGCACAAATCTAAAGGCCCTTCAGACTGAAAGAATGGCTGAATTTGATCACAATTCTTCTTCCATTTATTCTCAAACTCAGATTTCTTTGATAAATAAGCTTGTGAAGCCTATTCAATAGTGTCAAAAATGCCAACATGTTCTTGCTTATGCTTAATTGGGTCTCTAATCCTAGCTATATACCTCCCATTTTTTCGCTTTTGAATTCTAGTTAAGCTTATCCTGGCTTTAGGATCGAAACTTATATTATCATTACACTCATCAGATGATTCAGCGGCATAGACATTAGTCATCAAAACTGATTTTTCTTTACACTCATCATATGATTTTTTACCAATAGCCATTAAACATAAATGATTAGTGCAGTTTACCTTGTCAACAAAAATCTCAAAAACTTTACTTATTTCTTCTTCTTCCTCTTTTTCATCAGTAATAAAGCTATTCCATCAGTTTTCATGGTACTTATTGTGTTTGACAAAGTACAATTGTACTATTTGTGAGATCAAAAAAGGGAATTTGAGAGTTATTGTTGTATTTGTCAGAATTAATAGAGAGTACCTAGTGCGGCGCCACTGAGTGCACAGAGAGATACAAAAATTCCACAAACTGTAGAATTCCGCCCAACAGCTCAAAGAAAAAGATACTGTTGCCCAGAGTTCATATGTTATCAAGTAATAGCAAATATTTTTAAAAACCAGTATCTTTAGGATAAGCACAAAAACTTGACACTATGCAAGAAATTAGGGAACTGAAATCCTACGCCACTTTGCAACAAGCACAAAAATACTGTTAGAAGCTAGAAATTAGGGCACTGAAATCCTATTGCACTGAAATACCTATTTTAATAGACGGCTAGGGTTCAATCGAAAGCAGTCGAAGCACTGGTTGTCAGAGCAATAGTCGATCGGCGCACTGATTTGAGACGCGGAGCAGCCGATCGATCGAGACCCAAAGTTTTTGTAAATTTTGAGATGCGTACTGGAGCACGTACAGGAGCACTGATTTGAAGATCAGTCGATTCAGAGCAGCAGCCGATCGAACGAGTGGAGACCCAATCTTTTTTATTTGAAGATTTACAATAATAGCTTGTTAACCCTCTCAGACCCAATGTGTTAACACTTTAATTTGGCGCACTAGTGGGGTTTTTGTTAAGACCTCAAAGTGGATAAGTTATTTATTTAATTTTTTTTAATTCTTGTTATATAGTTCATTATATTTTGGTGCACTTTCTGAAAAATTAGGAAGGAAAAAAATTAAAGTCGTTGCAATAACTTTTTTTTTTCTCAATTAAGTGTTGTCATAGGAGGCCGATTCATGCAAGCGTTGCTATACGACACCCTATTTCAAAGGTTATATATCAATAGCAACGGTTATAGCTTCTACTAAAATAATTTTTTTTGCAACGATTAGAACCATTGCAATATACCCTCTATAGCAACGCTTTTGGAATCATTGCCAACAAGTTCATTGCAATAGGGGTAATTTCTAATAGTGTAAGAGTAATCACCTTCTTTAATTAACTTTAATAGAAATCAAAGATATTAAGTTAAGAATTAATATTACTTCCTAAAGAATTGTTCTTATAAAATTGCAAGATAAATCCCAAGTAGCGACACACAAAGGTGTAAATAAGCGAAACTCTCAATTAATAATGATGTTGTCTGATTGAAAATAACAAAATTCATCCCTATACATGGCGAAAAAACCCATCCCAAATAGCATGAGATTCGAATTCTACTTTTATGAAAATAAATAAACCTAGGAAACTTTAAACTAGGAAACTTTTAAACTAGGACACTTTAATCTAGGTAACTTTTAAACTAGGAAAACAAAAGTTTTTTATTTTAATCAAAATCTATATGGTCCCAATCATCTACGTTTAGACTTGGACTTGAATCATGAAATATGTATAACACGTAGCCTATGCGTCTCCATAATTCTTGGGCTCATTCTTGGGCTATCCTTCCATCATAAGCATCTTCTTGATTTATATTAAAGCCCGTCAATCTTAATGCAAGTGGACCAGCCTAGATGCTATCATTACCCTCTTCTTGAAAATAATCTATCCTCAAATTTAATCTCGCAAAATCAAGAAGGACATACAATAGTGAACAACATCTATTACTTGAAAACAATAATGGTAGGAACAAAACACGATAATGACCATGTGTCCACTTAACTCAATTAATCTTTGAATGTATAAAAAAAAACCTTTATAAAGCATTGGACATCATCATCCCAATAGAAAATTCTCTTTCTTATATAAGCACAACAAAATTCATGTATAGATTACATAAGAGATAATATGTGCCTCTCCAACTTAACTCAATTAATAAAATACTCCACGTATTTACTCTTATGTAGCAAAGGAATAATATCACCTCGTGTTTCCTTGCTCATTGGTGTTACATCTACATCTGTTTTTTTGGACTTCCTATCATGAATCTTATCTTGGATAAGTTAAAAATAAATATCTTTACTTATATCCTTCTCATGAACAAGCACTTGCTCAATGGGACATGTAGTTTTGACCACCTTAGTAGTAAGTTCATCCAATGAAGGCTTTTTAATGCAAACTTTTCCATGAGTACCTACAAGAGAGTCAAAACTACTACTCCCTCCATTTCAAAAAGAATAAACTAGTTTAACTTGGCACGGAGTTTAAGAAAATAAAAAAGACTTTTGAATCTTGTGATCCTAAATTAAAGTTATGTCAAATGTACCAAAATACCCTTTAATCTTGTTGTCATAAACATGCCATGTGAAAAGTTAAAATTAAAAAGTTGCTAAAAAAGGAAAGGGATCATTCTTTTTTAAACGGATTAAAAAAGAAAGTGGGTCAATCTTTTTGAAATGGAAGGAGTAAAAGAAGAAGTAGGAAGGTTAGAGTTAGAATAAAAAAATAACCTTACTCAAAATCCCTTGTTTTTCTTTCTCTACCTCATTATTATCCTTCTTTTTAGTACTCTTATGACTATCTCTCTTTTTCTTTTCTCTTAACCTCTCTTGAAATTCCATTCTCTTCACACAACACAACCTTTCTCTTCCTCTCCTGGAATATCAACATGTACTCCCTTACTCCTATCATTCTTTTCTCTCTTAAAATTTTTCATTGCTTCTTTCACACGTTTCTAATCTTCATAAACTTGGGATGGAGTTAAAGGTACAAGTTTATATTTTCTTTTGTTTAGTTCAAGAGGAACTCTATTCTTCCCCAATTATAAATTGCATTCCTATTAAACTGCCATGTACGTCTAAGCTTGATTTAACAATCTTGCATTGAAATTACATCGTAAACAACATTATCAGAGTATCTCCTAATAGAGAAAGAAATCATGCATTGTTTAGTCACCTTAAGTTCAGCAAAATTATTGTGTTGATGCATGTAAGTTTCAACTACTCCACCACGTATGAACTTATCACATTAGCATCACTTTTAAAATCAATAAACATAAAGCAAATATTATCCTTCATCCCACACATTGTATGAAAAATACCTCTCTTCCTTAGATCAGCTATGTTCATAGATGGATTTTGGGTGACCTCTAATGTATCGAATTAAGCAAAAATCTTTCTAAGTGTCTTGGCTATGTTATCGGTTTGAGTCCCAGCATCAATATCTTGAACATAAGGGGAAGAAGTCCTTAACTCCTTCCCAAGTGTATGAAGACCAACAAATATTGAAAGAAACAATTGGAAAACATAGGAAGGGATCAACAAAAGAGAGTGATAAAGAAGAAAGAATTGGTGAGAGAAAAACGGTTAAGGGTGAATAAATATTATGCCTTGCGAAAGCCAAACAATATTTATTTACAAAAACTGAGGCATAACTATTGTCCTACTTACTTATAGGGAAGTTATAATCAACACTAATGATTTAACTCCTTCTTTTCCTAGCGATGTTTCAAGACTTTTGCAGGATTTTAATGATATCTTTCCTGAGGATATCCCTAAGGGATTACCTCCTTTGAGGGGAATAGAACATCAAATTGCCTTTGTGTCTGGATCTTAACTTTTAAATAGGGTCGCTTATAAAAGTAATCCCGATGAAATAAGGGAACTACAAAGACAAATAGAAGAGTTTCTTGAAAAGGGATTTGTGAGAGAAAGCATGCGTCCATGCTCTAATACCACTTGATTAGAATCGAGTTACTTGAATAAACAAAAAAATAATGCGAAAGCAAAAATACTAAAATTAAAGATAGACGAAATTTAAGAATAAATCCCCAATTTAGAGATAGAGTGATAAGAACCCTAATTGATCTTAGTATTCAAAATTAGTGGATTAAAACTAATTATGATACTAATAGAGTCAATTCAAGAACTTAGACCCAAAGGTGATCTAGACCCCTATTTCGAAGAAATTAAAGACAATAATTAGTGTAAGACTAGTCACCTTTTTTAATTAACTTTAATAAAAAAACAATAATATCAAGTTAAGAATTAATCTTACCTCTTAAAGAATCATTCTTATAAGGTTGCAAGATAAATACCAAGTAGCCACATACAAAGGTATAAATAAGGGAAATTCTCAATTAATAATAATGTTGTCTGATTGAAAATAACAAAATTCATCACTATATAGGAAAAAAACCTATCCCAAATAGCATGGGATTCGAATTTGACTTTTATGGAAATAAATAAATCTAGAAAACTTTAAACTAGAAAACATTTTGTCAAGACCTGAGGCTACCCCCTAGTAGTAATAGGGTGCTTGAAACCACAAGTGATCCCAAGCTCGCCCATGAACGGGCATACTACTTGAGCAACTAATTTAATATGTATTAAATAACTAGTTCTGCTATTCGGAAACATAATCATAATGAAATCTAAATAACTATGTAATTGATAAATTTTACAATCTGATAAATCTAAATAGGGAAACTGAAATTCATGACTAACTCTGACTGACATCTCTGAAGCCTCTACTATACTGACTATAGATAGCTGAGACATGCCTCCAGCTACCACTAATCAATACATATGAATAGTAATAAAAATAAAGTACATGATCAACATCTGACTAGAGTCCCCAAAATAGGAGAACTCATCATATGTTGGCTGGAAACTACAACCGTATGTCATGATGTGTGGGCTACAACTAGTACCTACATTATGAAATAATGTAACCAAACAGACGTATATATAGATCAGTACTTTCGAAATGTACTGAGTAAGTGGGGGTGAATACAATAAGTAAAACTGAGATCATGCATAATCTTAAACATGCATGCTAAGTGTAAGTAGACTCACCAAAAGACTGAAATAAGCTGAAAGTTGATATATCTTAAAACATGATTAACCAATAAATTCTAATAAGCTAGTGAATCACTACCCTTAGTTTCTTAAAAATTATACTATGCAATATAAGTAGAACTGAAGCTGAAAAATAGTAAAACATCGATACTATATGAATACTGGGCATAAAACTACGTGATAAAAACTGAAATAACTCAATGATCTGAATATACAAATATACTGAGCACTAAACATACGAAACCAAACATAACATATACTAAGATAATCTGATTAACTAAATGACTGATGGCTGAATATTGAATAACTAACATCTGAATACTGAATAACTACTATTTGGAAACTGATTAGCTGGTATCTATAAATTGATTAACTAATAACTGTATACTAATTAAATGAAAACCATATTCTGATTAATTGATAACAAAATATTGGTCATGTAAAAATAGAACCGACATGCCCCAATCTGAGCTAATCAGGGTTGAACCGTAACCCTAGTTGGAAGGGTATTAGTACCATGCCATGGGTGCTAAAAATGGCTGTGTAAATCCCCTAAATTGGTTTCCCGAAGGACTAATGAGTCACCCTCAACTGGAAAGTGCTCTAATGAGATATGTGTCACCCTCAACTGGTAGGTGCACACCTTGTCAACCGTCAACTGGCAAGTTGACATCTCTAACCTACGCTGGCTACATAGTTCTGGAACTCAAGGAATGCTACTAAAGGTTATGCCCACTACTGGCAGGTGAGCCCCCATTCCTGGGTTCGCTTGATGCTAAATCTTACTCCCAACTTAAAGACACTAAAATGCTAACTAGTGTATGCACTAATAACTGATAACTGATAAGCTTGGGTCACGGTATTCTAAAAATAATAATGTATATGAATTCTAAGGTAATTATTAACATATAGATTGATAATGCTCATCATGAATATAAATATCTGAGTATGCCGATAAGATTCATAGATTAACTTTCTGAGTACTTGAAAAGCTGAATTTATGTAAATCACATAGGTATCGGGTATTCATAACCCACCAACGCTGAATGAGTATAGAATATGATATCAAACCTAAAATACTATATTAAGTGATTATGGTTCAAAGACCCAAACATGAACATTTAAAAAAACATGTGAAAATTAAAAACTTATACATGAGAATATATTAAACATGAAGAAAATAATAGCATTTTGTGGAAAAAATCATAACTTAGGGATTTATCCTGAATCAACTGAACATGACATGGGGATTACAATATTAAAAGCATGATATGTCTCATTCCACTTAAAAGCACTTATAATAATAACTTGAAATTGAATTAACAAGAGGTTCATGGACATAGTTCAAATTAAACATGTAAAACCCATAATTTAAATGAAAAAGGGTTCTTGGGATCCATGGGTGAAAGAGGACCCATGGATGAACTCCCACATACCTTAATAGATGATTTCTTAAAGATTTTTGGGTATTTCTTAAACTTGAAGCTTGAATTCCTTAATTTCTTGTGAAAGGGTTAGGGTTTGTTCTTGGGGAAAGAAAGGGCTTTTATTGAGAGAATTTGTGAGAAAAAGGACAAATAATGCTTCTTGGGAGCCTCAATTTATATTTATGGACGAGTTGGGTGATGGGAAATGACCCAAATACCCCTTGGGAATTTAAGTAAAAAGCTGAACATATAGGTACTAGGCGATGCGGGCTCTGTCCCAGTGGACTAGCCCAGGTGATATGGGTCTTATCCCGCAGGACTAGCCCAGGCAATGCGGGCCTTATCCCATCGGACTAGCCCAGGTGACGCGGGCTTATCTTAGTGCCCTCGCTAGTTTGCTTATCCAATTGCTCCCTTACGCTCATCTAAAAATTCTAAAACTCACCCGACATGTATTTTCACCTCTTTAAACATGAATCAACTTAAAAATCAATATTTCAGGATCGAGAAGGTCGATTTAAAAATCCATAAAGTCTAGGGGTCTTAAAAGTAACTAAGTCCATAACACTTAGTGAAATGTTCAAGTGTTGGACCCCTTAAACATGCAACTGAGAGCTTAATTGAGCTAATAAGACTTTTATGGGGTATTACACTTTTAAACTAGGAGACTTTTAAACTAGGTAACTATTAAACTAGGAAAGCAAAAGCTTCTGATTTTAATCAAAATCCATATGGGCCCAATCATCTACGTTTGGACTTAGACTTGAATCATGAAATATGTGTAGCACATAGCCCATGCTTCTCCATAATTCTTGGACTTATTCTTGGGTCTTCCTTCCGTCATAAGTAGCTTCTTGATTCACATTAAAGCCCGTCAATCTTAATGCAAGTGGACCACCCTGGATGCTATTATTGTTGGTCATCATACTAAAAATAACAGTCTCATATTAGTTTATGACTTACTAAATCATGATATAATTAATTAGTTTTTTATATTTTACCACTACAATTAATAGTATACATTAAATGTGAATAGTGACAATTACAATGTCAATTCCTATGCCCAATGAATATCATTAATATGGGTAAATAGTAAAATGGTAAAATTTATCTTTCAATTTATGATTTTTTAATCACCATGTAAAATGGAATATGCCCAACTACAATGATACAAAGGTAGTAGTATTGGAAGAATATAATAAAATTCTCTTTATTTCATAAGAGAAACAACTAAACCAAAGCAAATATTTTTAGAAAAAGGATTAACTATTTTGAAACGGATGGTGAACTTATTACGCCATTCAGTTTGTTTTATTACTTGACTCTTTAACTTTTTCTTCATTAACTTTGGGTACGACCCATTTTATTAATCAAAATAAGAAAAAGTTGTACAAAATAGACCCGATTGTGCCTAATAAATGTAATCCAAAACAATAAAGAAAGAAAAAACCAAGATTTTGTGGGTCAAGACCCAGCCCACTCTTGAACCTCTATCAATATGTCCTAAGGTAGGGTTTCCAAAATTAGAGCTTTCCAGCAATATCCACAATGGCATCACTGGAAGCTTATTTCAATGCCAGTTTTTTCTTGCCTCAGCTTTGGGTTATTAACCTTGCTAGAGATGACGAGGTCCTCTTGATCAGCTCGTAAAGGTGAGTCCATTTCCAATGTTCTATTTCTTGTTTGCTTCTGAACCAATTTAAACTTTATCTCATACTCTTGTAGATGTATTTTTTGGAGGATGAAGGAGGATATATGGTGGTTTTTGTAGAGGTGCTGAGTCATGACCATCAATAAAGGAAGAACTTGTAAGTAGCTGTTTCTATGCATCCCCTCCCCTACTGTCTTCCGTTTATGCCTCATTTATTTTATTTGACTATGTGAATTGATCACGCCTAAGATACACCTTCACTCTAAAAATTATGCGATCACTAATAGATATAGTAAGACAAAGGGGGGATTTGAGTAGCAATATCAAACAACTAGATAATATCAACTTCGGTTGTAATCAGTCAAAGATAAACACTAGTATTGTGTTCCTCCTGGCTTCTAAAATCAGTAGGCTTATCGTACTTTATTGAACAAACTTGATACCTTACATGCAAAATCTGATAAGTAATGTACCATTAATAGTCTTTTGGATGAGTTGATGAATTTCAGCCTTTACATTTTGAGTCTCGGGATGTTGCCTTACGAACCCTTATATTGATCCAAGTTAACTGTTACTTTTCGAGTCTCTAGTTATTAGATGAAAGCTAACCATCTTACTTAGATAATCCCTATTAGCATGGATCGATAGTTAAACTTCAAATTACCGTTGTAATTATCTTTTCCTAGTCATCACTCCTCTTCTAGAGTAAGAAACAATAATTTAGGAAGAATCCAAACATTTGCAACAACTAAGATAACTATTAAAGTAAAGATAATACAATGCATGGTTATTGGTTCAGAACAACAATAACACTTCCCTTACTTTGTCAATCCGCCTAGGTTTCACAACCCTAAGGGTTTTTAGATGCTCATGCTTGTGAAAGAATCAACAACATTCATGATTGAAAGAATAAGATGTATTCATAATAATCACAACTGAAACCCAAAAATTTAACTAAATTAATCAACCAAAATCAATACAGGAGAATTCCAAGACTAAAATCAAATATTGAAATCAAAATATGTTTGTAAGTATCAAGAATGCATCACTTCTACTAAAAATCACATAAGGGATATTTATAGTACATGAAAAAACCGTAAAATCAAAGCCCAGATGAAAAATGACAGAAAAGGGTTGGTGTCCATTTATGTGTGTCCACATGTAACCTAGACTTAGGCGCATGTGCCACATACGGCTTGAGTCTGGCGCATCTAGACACCTACAAATGCTAGCAAAAATTCCTACAGCTTCTACTTTCGAGACTTTGGACTTCTGGCATATATCCTACCCACATATGGTCCGCATGTTAACATAGAGTTAAGGGTTGGAAGTTATTTTTTAGCTCTTTCACTCTCTGTATCTTTAATTCTAGCACTTACCTTAGTCTCATACAGACCACATATGCTATATGTGGTTTACCTGTTGACATAGGTAAGTGCCAGGCCTTCCAATATTTGCAACCAAACTTCAAATCTTAAACTTTCATCACATTCTTTGGCACGCATATTCTAAAAGTGTCATGAATACCAAAAAATGATCAAATAAATAGCCAAATCTCCATTTTTCACAAACATAGCATAAAAAAACTATTTTCCTACAAAACATACCCAAAACACATCATATCTAACAAAATAACCTAAGAAGCTTGCATATATCATGTTTTAAGCGTCAAAATTGCTATATTTCTATAGCACATCAACACCTTCAACTTAGAAAATTTGCATGTCCTCAGGCAATACAAGACAATAAAACAAACAAAATGAAACATGACGCTTAACTAAGAGAATCTAAGCTATTCAAGGCAGTCAATCAATACTTTAAGCTTAAACGACTATACCCCCTCCTATCTCAACTTTTCAAAACTAATTATGTTTAACTATGAAGCATAATAGTGTGACATAATGGGATCAAGTGATGGAATCATATTAGCAACAAACAACCATGCATATATACAAGTTATACTACCCAAAAAAGTAAGCAACTAGCAATATGACTCATATGCCTTCACAACAAAGAAGTCCCACTCACTCATATGATATAATGCATGTCAATGCAGGGACAGTCAAGAGACACTCACACTCAAAAGGGAAGTTCCAATTAATATGCATCAAATACCATAGGCTTGCCCATATTTTCTTTACCTTAGTTTTTAGATAGTCTAGTTAGTATCAGTGTAGGACTTTATTTTGCTTGTAATGTAGGCTTGGGGGGCTGGTATGGTACATTTGGATAAATCAAGTGAACAAGCCTCCTTAGCACTACAACTATTTTTGCGGTCCACACTTAACCATATTTCTTTTTATTCCACCCTTCTTTTTCCCTTTTTATTCTTTAATGCACACTTAGCAGGGTGTGATATTTTATTCTATCTTTTTCACCTTTTCACACTTTTCTTTATTTTTTCTTATTCTTTTCTTTTTCTACCACACCCAGCCCTGCTAACTTTTTCTCTTATTTTACCTTTCTACATACCCATTTTATATCACACACTGCTATGATAGCCACTCTTAACTTAGGTGATTTGCTTAAGTTGAGGTGCATAATGTCTAAGGAGGAATGTGCCAAAATAGTAGGTTATTGCAACACAAATGGGAAGGTGAAATGTGTAACAAGAAAAATAGACTATAAGGCTAAAAACAATGATCAAGGGATACTATTTCACACTGGGAAGGTCGTTTAGGCTAAAAGTGGATTAAAATAAAAAATAACCTATGATCTTTTCCTAACCAACTATCCTACAATCTAGGCAAGACTAGCCAGGCAAGTTCTAAATTCAACACACAAAGGGAACTAAGTAGTATCTCACACACGCATGGCACAGAGTCACTGTCACGACCTAAGGCTATACCCTAGTCGTGACAACAGTGCTTATGGTCACAAGTGACCACAAGGCAACGCATGATCTAGTACCTACTGTGAGAACTGAATAAAAAATAAACATAACACATATTCAAAAGATAAAATGAGAAGGTAAATTATATCTCAATACTAAAATGCAAAATACTGAATATCTAAAACAACTGATAAGAAATGAAAGTAACTAACTGACTACCTAACTATTTTTTCTGAATGTCTGAAAGCCTCTAAACTGATCGAGGAGTTGATGGGATAGAACCCCAACTAACTCTGACTGATTGAATAAATGAAAGTACCAAAATAACTAAATAAAACATGATATGTCCTCAATAAATGAGGACTCACTACTACAACTGTTGGATTACACTAAGCTGTCTAACTGTGGTAGGAAAACTGTGCGTCCAGACCTATGATATAAGACATCATAGTGTAAAGAAGAATATGTGGTCAGTACTTTGAATGTACTAGTATATGAGATAAGGTTAGGCTGGTATACATAGGGTACTAAGCTTATGAAATAAGGAATAACTGAGTAGCATGAGATAACTAAACATGAATGCATGAAAACTAGAACATCTGAGAATACAAGTTCAAGCGTAACTCTGCAATTTGAAATAAGTTTAATATCTGAAAGACTGTAAATTGTATGAATGAATAAATGAAAGTCTGTAAACTTGGTCAAGCAAACCTGAATCAAAACTATAATAAATACTATACTGTGACTGTGAGAGGTATCATCTAACGACATGCCCCAATCTGAGCTAATTCGGGTCCAATCTATTTTCCCAGTTGGAAGGGTGTCAATACCACGCGAAGGGTACTAACACTGGCCGTGTAGATCCACTAAACTAGTGTTCCGAAGGACCAAGGAGTCACCCTCAATTAGCAGGTTCTATAATAAGATATGTGTCACCCTCAACTAGCAAGTAAACACTTTGTCAATCCTCAACTGACAGTTAGATATCTCTACCTTACGCTGCCTACGTAGTTTAGGAACTCGGGAATCCAACTCTTAACTGAACTAACACTAATACTGGGATAGACTGAACTAGACTAAACCTTATTGCATGGCTGATAGTGCTCATCATGCTTATAAATATGTATGTATACTGATAAGAGTCATGGATTAATTGTTTGAGTACTTGAAAAGCTGAATTCATGTAAATCACATAGGTATCGGGTGTTCATAATCCATCAGAACTGAATGGAGTAGCAATAATGCCATATAAAAGCTTTAAAACCATATTAGAGTATCATTGTTCAAAATCCAAATCTTAGGAATTTCATCATACACATGTGTAACGCCCCGAAATTGGGTCCCGAGACATCACACGGTGCTTAGGATCACAAGTGACCCCAAGCTAACCCTTCTACTGGCATACCTCATTAGCAACTAAAAAAAAAGTATAAATCTATACAAGTCTGTGGAAAAAAACTCTTTTCTGAATATGATAGATACAAAACTAAATTTACAAGATTACAACTTTTCTTTTACAACCAAAATGAAGCAGAATACATCAACTTCTACTGACTGTCTATGAAGCCTTTACTAGTACTGACTGTAGGTAGCTGGGTCATGACTCCCAACTAACTCAGCTTAGTATGACTGAATAAAGAAAATACAATACTTCTCGAACTGTATAACTAAATCAAACCCTTGAATCAAAAGGACTCATCACCTGTTGACTGGATGCCGCGAACTAACTGGATCTGAAGATGTACACTATACCTTGTACCTACATTCCAAGAAAATGTAGCCCATATACGAATATGTGAGTCAGTACCATGGAAACGTACCGAGCGTATGGAGGTTCAATGCATATATAAAATAATATCTTAATATCATCACAGTTTATAAAATTATGCATGTGATATAAATGACTCACTTAGCTCGAATTAAAAACATCATAATCATAAGAGAGTAAAATATATCGGGTAAAACATATGAGTCATCATAATAAATCTGAATTCACTTCCATCTCGATTCCAAATCATCAAAGCCATCAAATCTCATAACAATTCTCTTTGGAATATATGTTCATTAAATCTTTAAAAAACAATGACTTTCTCAGACTCAGTCTTTCAAACAAATATGTTTTCATCTCAAATAGAAGAATAAGACTTTTCATATTAGATAGGAGAATACACGCACACACATTGGGAGTCTCTTACAACCAACATAAACCACGTGAGCTACATGGAGTCCAATGTCCAACCCACATAGGGGAGAGCTGTCCTATCCTTGCCATCGAAGTAGGACCTTAATCTTTTATTCACTAGTGATCACTATATCATTTAGCCTTAGGCTCACATCCTACAGGGGCATGTAGTTCTAGGGAAGTACCAATCACAGCTATACCTCCCACTCAGTGCTAAAGACTACTCCCGAACTTAGCTCAGATCATTTCACAAGAAAATCCACAACAACACAATTCAATAATTCATAACGAGAGCCATCATGCTACTCCTTTTTCATAATCAATCAAAATGTGGATTTCTTTTCTCATTCGAGTTCAAAACAACTCTTTCAAGGCCAAAAGGTCAAATCATTCTCATCTCAAGGTGTATATACCGCATAACTTCTTAAAAATTCATAATCTCGAATAGGGAGTTCAAAATCCATAATTCAACACTTGAGCAAAACATTTCAAGTTTTATACTTTATGTAGCAACATGTATAATTCATACCAAAATCAGGAAATTCAACTTAAATCATGAATATTCACATTAAGCTCATGGAATTCATCTTTAAAACATCAAAACATCATAGTTTCTTCAACAAGAATATTTTCATCTCAAATTCACATGTAAAGCATGTAAAATCATATGTCTTCATAAAATAATATAAATTTTGGGCACAGAAACATAAGGATGTTCTTGTTGATATCCCCACATACCTTAAACTTGAAGCTTTGAATAAACTCTTGACCTTGGGACTCTATTCGTGAAAATAATGAATGTTTCTTGTAGCCCTCAGAATGGGGATTCCGAATCTCGAAGAATTATTGGAAACTCATGGTTGAATCTTGAGATATTTGAATTTTTAGGTTGAAACCCTAATGAATGTTCTTGGTGATTTTGAGAGAAAGTAAACTTATTTTGGTGTTATGGGAGTTTAATCCCGTGTTATAGACATATATAGGGGTGTTTTTGGCACTTGGAAGTGAAGTATGTGGTGCACAACCCATGACAGACCTTAAGGTGTGCGTCGGACACCTTATGGCAGACATTTAAGTATGCTTCGTACTCCCAATCGCACACATTTGATTGGATGGCACATTGCCCATCGCACACCCTTACTGTCTCTCATGAAAATGGGCATAACTCTTCGCTCGGGTGTTGGATTTTGGCAAAATTGGTATCGTTGGAAAGCTAATTCAATTATATACAATTTGATAGGTCTTGGGATGAAAAATTCCATATATATTAAGATATATACACGTTTGAAGTTAACCCTTGTAGAATCGAATGTCAAACTTTGGATGAATCAATTGATCTTAGCTCAACTTTGTTCTAGGTCATTGCTATGAACATTTTCCACCTCTAAACTACTCCATAGACTAGGATAATGATCATGAAACTTGTATTCATGTGAGAATCATTTAGATTAGAGCTTATACGCGCAGGAACGATGGTTAGAATTCTAGCACGAAAATACGGGGTATTATATTATCTCCCCCTTGGGAACATTCGTTCTCGTATGTGGATAATTAACCTGAAACACAGAGGAATCTTAGTCTTCAAGATATCATGTGTAACTGATAGAACTGAATCACTGGATCTCAAGAATAATGAGCTACTGAACTGGTCTGCAAGTGCATGAATCCTCAAGAAAAATAATTATATGGCTTAGATAGAAACGAGAGTGTCAACTTATGAGTAATCATTACTTTGCGCTGGATCTGATCTCATGAGAAAAGATGATAGGTTTATGGCATGAAAACTCGAGGTATTACAACATCCCTCTCTTGGGATCGTTTGTCCCCGAATGATAATACTTTGATGAAAATACTAGGAAGAGACTGTAATACTACACAGGATACTTACGAACTGAATCATGACTTAATATCTGAAACTGAAACTAATACATGAACTGAGCTGAATTCATAATTTAATTAGACACACACACATTGCCTCTTGGAATGTACATATGTATAAGACTGGGGATAGTAAGACTAGCTAGAAAATTAAGAATCTATAGGAGCTTATCTCCTTGCTTGCTAAACTAGATTACAGGCTATATGGACTGGATCATACTGACTACCGATACTCAAATGGAGTATTTCTTTAGAACTTTTCTACGAAATTCTATTGACATTAGGGAGAAAAGAATTTTGGGTATGCTCTGAACAAGACATTTGACTAAGGAATTACAACATTAATATAACTCTATAGCATGAAATATAATTATATAATTCATAAACTAGGATAGGATTGGTAGGCCGTAGGCAACGCAACTTCTTACTTTCAAGCTTAGCATCACTTCTCAAATGCTCTCTCAATTATACTATTCCCCTTAAATACTATACTCATTTGATTTAACTTATAATTGTCATATTGGCACTGCGCAATCTTTCTACTAAGGTCTAAACTAAACTAAGTTCTCTCACCATGATCAAGCCTAAACTAAATCACAAGATACAACATGCCAAACCACAATACTAGTCTAAACCACAAGGTTCAATATTTTATATTTTCTTAGAGCTCACACCCTAAGCATAACATGCCTTACCACTTCAATGACTAATTTAAAACTCTTGATATGGATTCACTAGTGCATATTGTATTCATCATCTTATACCTAACATGACATTCAAGTGTATCATTAAAAATCACATATAAATGTAAGGCAAATACCCCTAAAGGCATGCTTTGCATATACTCTAAACCTTTATCAACAACAACTTTCTTGCACTATTCTTAAAAACATACACACAATTTCTAACTAACCATGACATGTATCAAAGACTTGGCCTCAATCTTACTTCACACTTTAGCCTTAGATAGAAAAGCATAAATAATCTTTCTTAATGAGGGTCATCAGCTCTTTCATATCTAAACCATTGCTTATCCACTATCATCACCACTATATTAACATAAGAAGAGGTCACCGAAGGGCTAACACATATGAACCAGAAGCACAAAAACTACAAGACATAACATTAACACTTATATTTGTTCTGAGGAATAAAATATCAAAGGCATGGATTCATTACAGAAATCTAAGCTGAGGACATGCATGATATAATGCGAACTTCACTAGTATCATGAGTTTAAAAACTGGTCATACTCTGAAACATGAGTTTATACTTATCATAAGCTATTCAACATAAGACTGGAGTTCATAAATTCATAAGAGATAACTCAAATCACAGAGTGAAGCTGTTACATGCTTGCTAGAAGCTGAGAATGGGCTTGAGCACACATGATAGATATAAGCATAGGCCTGTGGCATGGATTTGTCGAGCAAGTGATAAATTTGGTGTTGTAATGACTGAAATCCAAGGAATACTATAGAGTAAGAAGGGATCACTATCTCATCATAACTCATTATTGACATGTATCATAATCTAATGCTCAAAACTTGGTTTGGTTCTTCTCTAACCATCTCCCCCTTAGGTCAAAGCTGGTATTCTAAGCATGATGGTCTACTCCATATCCTCGAGACTAAGACATAATTTCATCATTTAAAATCTACAAATAAATGCTAAATTCACAAGAATAAACTAATTTCGAACTTACCAACTTCATTCTTGAACAACCCATCCATATGCCATCCTTAATTCCTAGCTTCAGTAATCATCATCAAAGACTTACACTCTCATTTGCAACCATATCTACATCTCTAATCACATAATCATAGCCTACCAAGATCGCACTTCTATACTTATATTTTTCCCAAACCATGAGAATAAAATCATACTAAAAAGACTCAACATCTTTAATCATAACTCCTTAACTTAGCTATCAAGAACAACATAAATTATCTAACTAGCCTTTCTCTACCTAGCAACTCAACGTTACTACTAACCACACAATATGCAATAATCTTTGAAAAATAATGTTGCTCCATAGCACCTTGGACACACCTCTACATCATACTTAATTACGAACACATGATCTTACACTTTTGCATACACTGTTCAGGCCTACCAGATCACCTCCATATAACTAGCATCAACAACTGAACCATCAACTGTTCAAACTTAATGTCTAGAGCTAAACATGATTTACAACCCAATCTCACACACAATTTTCACTTCAAAACTATAGAACATAGCATTAAGAAAAGTTAGTACACAATGACAATCGATCATAATCATATGGCCTATCTTATTCATAATCTGTTAACACATCCTCCTTTTTTACATCATTAATATTTACCCATCTTCATACCTAAATTACTTTCATAGCTCTATAAATTTCAACTAAACTTCCTCTTATAGTCTCAGGAAAGCCTAAATTAACAATACTCAACCACCAAGTACTTCCATCAGAACATATACTTTCCTAGCATAACAAATACCATCAGTAACTCTTTTCATACTTCAAGCAAACAACAATCCACCTTAACTAATAATCTCTTTCTCTAACTTCACTAAACTAACAAACAAGGGTATATCACTTCATTACTAATTCAATCATAAGTAAAAATTCAGCTATACATATTCAATAAATTACCCTTACCACCATTCTTGCCACTACACTTCTAAACCCACAAGTTCAACTAACACAAGACTTTCAACTAAACGTTACTACTTTTGTCACTACACAGAAATCCACACTTTCAACTAACACCAGAACAACAAGATAAACAACAAGTTGCTAGTGAATCGAAATAGGCCTCACACGGCTTCACTAGACTTTGATTTTATGTTTTGATTAAGAAAATTATATGAATAACAAAGCAACTATACTAGTGAATCAAAATAGGCCTCACACGACTTCACTAGACATTGATTTTTCACAAACATAATGATACCAAGATTACATAATACAAGAGATAGAAACTTGACACACAACATTCAACGATCTAAGAAAACACCTTACTCTATCTTAATTAAATAACTCATAAGAACGAGGGCATAACTTAAATTTGAAGGACTTATAACACACTAGAAGGCTCCTCTCAAGCCACTTTATGAAACTTTGGAAACTTCTGCTAGCAATTATAAAAGCATTATCTGGGGAGGAACTAGAACTTGCTGAACATGTTACTTCACGAACAGTACATAGATAGAGAAGTATAGATTATCATTATGGATTCTGAGGAGAAATTTGAAAGTATATCTAACTCTAGCTTAGTGCACAATTTCTATAGGCCTGATAAGGCACTTCAGTTTTTGAAACTCAAAAGTACTGATAGGATACTTTTGTAGCTCTCTTATAATTCCATAACTATCTATAGAGAATTAAGCTCCACTGTTTCTGATACCTTGAAAATAAGGCAGTGATGGCCTGACTAGAGTAAGATGAGAATCTGTATAGGTTTCTTGGAGAACTTTTCTATAGCATGATTTAAGACTTGAAAGAATGGAAACATTTCCTAAAAGCCCTTTCTCAGACTTAGTCTTTCAAACAAATATATTTTCATCTCAGATAGAAGAATAAGACTTTTCATATTAGATAGGGGAGTACACACACACACATTGGGAGTCTCTTAAAACCGACATAAACCATGTGAGCTACATGGAGACCAATGTCCAACCCACGTTGGAGAGAGCTGTCCTATCCTTGCCATCGGAGTTGGACATTAATCTTCTATTCACTAGTGATCACTATATCATTCAGCCTTATGCTCACATCCTACGAGGGCACGTAGTTCTAGGGAAGTACCAATCAAAGCTATACCTCCCACTCGGTGCTAAAGACTACTCCCGGACTTAGCTCAGATCATTTCACAAGAAAATCCACAACAACACAATTCAACAATTCATAATGAGAGCTATCATGTTACCCCTTTTTCATAATCAATCAAATTATGGATTTGTTTTCTCATTCGAGTTCAAAATAACTCTTTCAAGACCAAAAGGTCATATTATTCTCATCTCAAGGTGTATATAATACATAACTTCTTAAAAATTCATAATCTCGAATAGGGGGTTCAAAATCCATAATTCAACACTTAAGCAAGACATTTTAAGTTTTATACTTTATGTAGCAACATGTATAATTCATACCAAAATCTGGAAATTCAACTTAAATCATGAATATTCACATTAAGCTCATGGAATTCATCTTTAAAACATCAAAATATCATAGCTTCTTCAACAAGAATATTTCCATCTCAAATTCACAAGTAAAGCATGTAAAATCATGTGTCGTCATAAAATAATATAAATTTTAGGCATATAAATGAAAGGATGTTCTTGTTAATATCCCCACATACCTTAAACTTGAAGCTTTGAATGAAATCTTAACCTTGGGACTCTATTCATGGAAATAATGAGTGTTTCTTGTAGCCCTCGAAATGAGGATTTTGAATCTCGAAGAATTATTGGAAACTCATGGTTGAATCTTGAGATATTTGAATTTTTAGGTTGAAACCCTAATGAATGTTTTTGGTGATTTTGAGAGAAAGCAAACTTATTTTGGTGTTGCGGGAGTTTAATCCTGTGTTATAGACATATAGGGGTGTTTTTGGCACTTGGAAGTGAGGTATGCGGCGCACAATCTATGGCAGACCTTAAGGTGCGCGTCGTACACCTTATGGCAGACATTTAAGTATGCCTCGAACTCCCAATCGCACATATTTTCTTGGGCGGCGCATTGCCCATCGTACACCCTTACTGCCTCTCACAAAATGGGCATAACTCTTTGCTTGGGTATCAGATTTTTGCAAAATTGGTATTGTGAGAAAGCTAATTCAATTATATACAATTTGATAGGTCTTGGGATGAAAAATTCCATGTATATTAAGAGATATATACGTTTGAAGTTGACCCTTTTAGAATCGAATGTCAAACTTTGGATGAATAAATTGATCTTAGCTCAACTTTGTTCTAGGTCATTGCTATGAACATTTTCCACCTGTAAACTACTCCATAGACTAGGATAATGATCATGCAACTTGTATTCATGTGAGAATCACTTGGATTAGAGCTTAGACACATAGGAACGACGGTTAGAATTCTAACACGAAAATATGAGGTATTACAACATGAGAGTCATGAACATAAATAAGGGAATGAGTAAAGCATGAAAGAATAACATTATTACTAGACCAAAATCATAACCTAGGGGTTTAACATTAAGATTACAAAATTTAAAACAAATAATGGCTCATCCCATTTGAAAAACATTTATAAACATATCTTGATATTGAATTCACAAAAGATTCGTGGAGATATTTCAACTCAAACATGAAAACTCATAATTTAAGACTAAAAAGGGGATTCTTAGACTCCGTGGGTGAAAAAAACCAATAGATGAATATCACACATACCTCACTAGATGATTTCGTGAAAATTCTAGGGAATTTCTTAAAATTTGAAGCTTGAATTTCCTGATTGCTTGTGAATGGGTTAGGGTTTGTTCTTGAGGAAAGTGGGGCTTCTTTTGAGAGAATTTGTGATTGAAAGAGCAAATAATGCTTTTTAAGGTGATAGATTTTGTGTTATGGACTGATTGGGTGAAGGTAAATGACACAACTACCATCAATTATCAAGGAACAAAATACTGGATAGGTGAAGAAGGGCGCACCACAGGCTCTGGTGCAATGCATTGGAGAGGGAGATGCGGGCTCTAGAGCAGTACACTGGATGGTGTACCGCAGGCTCATCCCAATGCTGCTACTAGTTTAGTTATCTAAACACACCCCTACACTCATCTAAAAATTTTGAAACTTACCCGATATGTATTTTTAACTACCCCGATAAATAATCAACTTAAAAATCGATGTTTTGAGAAAATCATTGAAGTTTAGGGGTCTTGGAAATGACTAAGTCCCAACACTTAGGATAATTCTAAGCTTTGTACCCCCTTATGCATGCAATTGAGAGATTAAATGAGCTAAAACTTTTATGGGGTATTATAACTTCTCCCCCTTGGGAACATCCATCCTCGAATGAGACTAGTTGAGCTGAGAGTACTGAAGTAACTGAGATCATATATTGAATATGCATGACTAAAAACGTGATTTCATAACTGAGTCTAAAACATGATACATGAACTTAACTGAATGTATGCAATGATATGAGATGGGTTACATAGCTGAAACGAAGAATGAAAAAGAGTCAATCTAAGGAAAATCGTTACATTAAGTTGAATCTGAGTTCGTAGAAAAAAAGTGAGGGTACTTAGTTTTGCATGTCTTTTTCTGCTTCCCAAGTGGCTCCCTCAAGGGACTAATTCCACCAAAGAACCTTGACCAAGGGAACTTCTTTATTCCTTAGTCTAAGAATCTATCTATCAAGGATCTCAATTAGGACTTGTTCAAAAGAAAGGTTATCCTTAACATCCATGCTTTCTAATGGATTAACAACAGTTGAATCACCAACACTCTTCTTCAATACGAAAATACAAAATACTGGATTCACTGATGCTAAATCTACCGCCAACTCAAGCTCATATGCCACTTTTCAAAAATGACTTAAGATTCTAATTAGGATAACGTAGTGGGGATTGAGTTTCCCCTTCTTACCAAATCTCTTCACTCCCTTCATGGGTGCTATTTTAAAATAAACCAAATCACCAACCTCAAACTCAAGATCTCTTCTCCCCACAGCTGCATAAGATTTTTGATGGCTTTGGGCTATCTTTAGCCTCTCCCGAATCACTTAAACTTTCTCCATTGTATCCAACACTATATCTGGCCCTATCAAAGAAGCTTCACCTGCCTCATACCAAATAATAGGAGATCTACATCCTCTTCTATAAAGAGCCTCAATGGAGCCATCTGACTACTGGAGTGATTATTATTGTTATAGGCAAACTCAATTAAAGGTAAGTGATTATCCCAATTACCTCTAAAGTCAATAACTCATACTCTTAATATATCCTCTAAGGTCTGAATGATTCTCTCTGCGTGTCCATTTGTCTGAGGATAAAAAGCTATACTAAGATAAACTTGGGGTACAAAGACCCTTCTAAAAAGCCTTCCAAAAGTGAGAGGTAAACTAAGCACCTCTATCATGATATGATAGAAAATGAAATACCATGCAACCTAACCAACTCCCTAAGATAGAGCCTGGCATAATCCTCAGCTGAGTAAGAAGTATGAACTGGTAGGAAATGAGTTGATTTTGTCATTATGTCTATAATGACCCATATCAAATCATGTTGATGATGCGTGTGAGGAAACCCTTTCACAAAGTCCATGTTCACCACCTCCTACTTCCAAGTGAGGATACTAAACTCTTATAATGTGCCATTAGTCCTTTGGTGTTCAACCTTAAACTACTGACAATTAGAACACTTATCTACAAACTCTGTGATATCCCTCTTCATACCACTCCACCAATATATTTCCCACAAGTCACGGTACATTATAGTGTCTCTTGTATGGATATAGTATTGCACACCAAGAGCTTTTGTAAGTATTTACTATCTCAAGTCATCAACACATGGAACACATAATATACCCTGACAACAAAGCTCACCATCTCTCTCCTAACCTTTTGATCTCTAACTGCCTCCTTCAACTTAACAAAACTAGGATCTTTGTCTTGCTTTTACTTCACTTCGGCAACCAAGGATGATTCCAGACCATTCTGAACCCATACACTACCTTCTTCTAAATCAACCAACTGGACATCTAATCTAGAAAGCTGATGAACCTCACTGACTAACTTCTTCTTATCCTCCTCAACATGAGAAACACTACCCATAGACAACCTGCAAGGGTATCTTCCACTACATTGGTCTTGCCCGAATGATACAATACACTTATATCATAATCTTTTAACAACTCAATCTAGCTTCTCTGACCAAGATTCAAATCTTTCTGTAAGAACACATACTGCAAGCTTTTGTAATCCATTAATATATCAACGTGAACCCCATAAAGGTAATGTCTCCATATCTTTAAAGAAAATAGAACAACTGCCAACTCAAGATCATTGGTAGGATAATTCTTTTTATGAGGGCGTAAGCTATCTAGAGGCATAGGCTATGACCTTACTTCTTTGCATCAACACACAACCAAGACCAACTCTAGAACCATCACAGTAAACCACAAATCCATCTAAACCATCTGGCAAGGTCAATACTGGAGAAAAAGTGAGTTGAGTCTATAACTCTTGAAAAATCTTCTCATAAGAATCTGACCATAATAATTTGACTTTCTTTTGAGTTAATTGATACATGGGGGATGTAATAGAAGAAAAAACCTCAAAAAACCATCTGTAATAGCCTGCCAAGCCTAAGAAACTCTTTATATCTAATGATAAGATGAGTCTGGGCTAGTTTCTCACTGCTTTGATCTTTTGAGGGTCAACTCTAATGCCATAATTGGAAATAATATGACCAAGGAAAGCTATTGATCTTATCCAAAATTCATACTTACTGAATTTGGCGAACAATTGATGAGCTCTAAGGGTTTGCAACACAATTCATAGATGGTCTGCATGATCATTCTTACTACAGGAATAGAGAAGAATATCATTAATCAAGGCTATAACGAACATGTCTAAGTACTTCTTGAACACTCTATTCATCAAGTCCATGAAAGATATAGGGGGAATTCATTAGTCCAAAGGATATAACTAAGAATTTGAAGTGACCATACCTAGTTCTGAAGGTTGTCTTCGGAATGTCACATTCTCTGACTCTAAGCTGATGATAGCCGAATCTGAGGTCTATCTTAGAGAAATAACTGGCACCCTAAAGTTGATCGAACAACTCATTAATTCTAAAGAGTATATACCTATTATTAATTGTGACTTTGTTCAAATGACGGTAATTGATGCACATTTTGAGAGAACCATCTTTCTTACACACGAACAAGAATGGAGTGAACTAAGAGAAAACACTAGGCTTAATGAAACCTTATTTAATAGACCTTAAAATGCTTTTTCAACTCCTTAAGCTCGGCTGGAGCCATTCTGTAGGGTGAAATAAATATAGGCTAGGTATCTGGAAGGAGATCTATTCTGAAGTCAATTTCTCTTTCGGGAGAACTCTGGGAAGGACTTCAAAGAACACATTTGGAAATTTCTTTACTACTGAAACTGACTCGAGACTTGGAGTCTAAGAAATAGAGTCTTTGACTTAAATAAGATGATAAACACACCCCTTAGAAATTATTTTTCTTTTATTAAGATAGGAAACGATCTGACCCCTAAGAATAGAGGTACTACCCCTCCATTCAGTGACTGGTTCATTAGGAAACTAAAATTGAAGGACTCTATTTCTGCAATTAACTGAGGCATAACATGAGTGGATCCAATCCATGCTGAGAATGACATTAAAATTAGTTATCTCTAACTCCATAAGATCTACTGAGGTAACTCTTTGGGACACTATAACCAGGTAGTTCCTGGATACCTGTTTGGATATAATGGAGCTACGACTGGAGTAGACACTAAGAAGGGTTCTTTTAGAGATTCGGGAATAACACCAAAATTGACTGCTATATAAGGAGTCACAAAAGAAAGTGAAGCTTCGGGATCTAATAAAGCATAAACATGAAGATAAAAGATTTGTACGTACCCATAACCATATTAGGAGAAATTTCCTAATCCTATCGAGGCTGGAGTGCATACAATCTATTTTGGCGCTGATCATCAGTGGCACTTGAAGTTTCACCCTGCTGAATCGGGCGACCAGCTGGAACTGGAGGACAATTAGACTGACCCTGATGGCTGGCCTTTAGGCAATCTCTGACTCTTTGGGCTGGATTGATATATTCAAAACACATATTACCATTGGCTCTACACACCCTGATGATGCCTGCCATACTTACCATAAAGCAGATTAGTACGAACACTGTTCACACTACCCTGGGACTTAGAGCCTGGCGCTCTATCTCGACTATCTTGCTTAAACTTAGGCACTGGTGTACTTGCTGAAAATAGGGTTGGGGATGAAGACTTCTGATGGAACTTAGAATGAATACCACCCTCTAAATTTGGCTAAGAAAAATTAAAATTACCTGTTCTGGCCCTCTTATTCTCTTTCTTCTTCTCCTTAATCTTCTCTTCCTCAATCTGCCGAGCATTAACCATAATTATAGATAAATCCAACTCCTTAATAAACATTGCAGTCCTACACTCTATGACCACACTATCAAATACACAGATAAAAGCTTACTTATCCTAGACCTATTATCATCCACCATCAAAGGAGCATATCTCGCTAATTGAGTAAACATAAGCGATTACTCCTTCACACTCATGCTGCCTTACTTCAAATTAATAAACTCTAGAACTTCAGGTTGTCTTAACTCTAACGAGAAGAACCTATCTAGAAAAGTTATGGCAAACTCCTTCCACTCTACCACCCTACCTCAGTAACCCTTCCTCCTTTCACTGCTTATACTAGGTGTAGAATACATCCTGTAACTAATATACATCTAACTCTGCACTCTCACTCGATGTGACACCCATAATATCTATCACGTTTTGAACCATATAAAGAAAATCTTGCTGAACTTCCTTAGACTTAGATCCCGAAAAAAAAGGGGATTCATCCACATGAAATCCCAAATCCTAACCGCAGGTGCATTTGCTATTGGATTGGCTAGGGAAGCAGCTTGTTGATTATTTTTAGAAGATAGTAAATGACCTAAGGTAGCAAAAACAGCTCTAAACTCAGTGTGAGAGAAATTTTCATTGAGGGGATCTTCTTGAATAGGCGGTGGTGCAAGCTGATTCTCGTTCCTTCTTCCATTATTTATTTTAGGAGGCATTATTAGTAAACGGAGTGAAAGATGGGTTAGAAAGAGAGTTTAAATAGAGCTCATGATCATTCACATGACATGAATAATAAAAGAAGGGAAACTTTTCGTAAAATGTCTTGTAGCCTCTTTTCCATAAGTGTGGAACACTTCACACCCACGCATAAGACTTTACTTAATGCAGATTTAAAACTCCCTAGGACACTTTAAAACTCTCGACTCTGGTACCATGTTTTTGTCACGACCCGAGGCTACCCCTCAGTTGCGATAATGGTGCTTATGGTCACAAGTGACCACAAGCTAAACCATGAACTTGTACCCGCTGTGAGCACTAAATAAAATATAAACATAAAACACATATGGAAAATAAACTACAAAGGTAAAGTATATCTAAGTATTAAAATGTGAAATACTGAATATCTAAAATAACTAACAAGAATTGAAATTATCTAACTAATTGTCTAACTGTATTTTCTGAATATCTTAACGTCTAAAAGCCTCTAAACTGACCGAGGAGTTGATGGGATAGACCCCCAACTAACTCTAACTGACTGAATAAATTAAACCACTGAAATAACTAAATAAAATATGATATGTCCTTGATGGATGATGACTCACTGCTATGACTATTGGATTACTCTAAGCTATCTAGCTGCGATCGAGAAAATTTGCTTTTGAACCTATTATATAAGACATCATAGCACAAAGAATAGTATGCGATTAATACTTTAAATGTAATGGTATATGCAATGAGTTTAAGATGATATAAATGGGGTACTATGCATATGAAATAGTGACTAACTGATTAACATGAGATGACTGAACATGAATGCATGAAAACTGGAATATTTGAGAATGCAAGTCCAAGCATAAATCTGTAATCTAATATTAGTCTCAAATCTGAAAGACTGTAAAATTTATAATTGAATAACTAAAAGTCTGTACACTTGGTTAAGCAAACCTGAACTAAAACTATATTGAATACTGCACTGAGACTGTAGGACGTATCATCTAACTGATATGCCCTAATCTGATCTAATCAGGGTCCAACCTGTAACCCCATTTTGAAGGGTGTCAGTACCGTACCATGGGTACTAACACTGGCTGTGTGGATCCACTAAACTAGTGTCCCAAAGGACCTAGGAGTCACCCTCAACTAGAAGGTTCTCTAATGTGATATGTGTCACCCTCAACTAGTAGGTAAACACTTTGTTAACCTTCAACTGACAGGTAGAAATCTCTACCCCACTGGCTACATAGTTCTGGAACTCAGGAATTGCTATAAAGGGTTACACCCTCTACTATTAGGTGACCCCTCATCCTTGAGTTTGCTCGGTGCTAAATCCAACTCCAAACTTAACTAAAACTGATACTGGGATAGAATAAACTTGACTGAACCTTATTACATAACTGATAGTGTTCATCATGATGATAAACATGTAAGTATACTGATAAAAGTCATGGATTAATTGTCTAAGTATTTAAAGAGTGGAATTCATGTAAATCACATATGTTTTGAGTGTTCAGAACCCACCAGCACTGAATGGAGTTAACAGTAATGCCATATAAAATCTTTAAAACCATATTAGAGAATCATTATTCAAAATCTGACACTTAGGCATTTTATCAAACACATAAGAGTCATGAACTTAAGCATGAGAATGAGTAAAGCATGCGAGAATAACATGGTTACAAGACCAAAATCATAACTTATGGGTTTAATATTAAGATTACAACATTCAAAACATAGAATGGCTCATCCCACTTGAAAAATACTTATAAACATAACTTGAAATTGAATTCAGATAAGATTCATGGAGACATTTTAACTTAAACATGAAAACTCGTAATTTAAGACTTTAAAGGGATTCTTGGACTCCAAGGGTAAAAGGAACCCACAGATGAACATCACGCATACCTCACTAGATGATTTTGTAAAGATTCTTGGGAATTTTATGAGATTTGAAGTTTGAATTCCTTGATTATTTGAGAATGGGTTAGGGTTTGTTTTTGAAGAAACTGGGGCTTATTTTAAGAGAATTTGTGATTGAAAGAGAAAATAATGCTCTTTGGGTAGCTAAATTTTGTGTTATAGATTGATTGGGTGAAAGAAAAATAACCTAAATACCCCTAATTATCGAGTAATAAAAAGCTAGACGGGTAAGGAAGGGTGCGCTGCGGGCTTTGGTATGGTGCACTAGAGGGGGCGTTGCGGGCTCTAGAACAGTGCACTGGAGGGGGCACCACAGGATCTTATTGGTGATGCTACTATTTTGGTGATCCAAACACACCCCTACGCTCATATCGAAATTCTACAAGTCACCTGAGATGTATAACCACCCCGATCACGAATCAACTTAAAAATCAAGATTTCGAGATCAGAAAGTTCCAAAATAAAATCATCAAAGTTTAGGGGTCTTAAAAATCACTAAGTCCCAACACTTAGGCTAATTTCTAAGCTTTGGACCCCCTTTTGCATGCAATTAAGAGTTGAAATGAGTTAAAACTTTTATGGGGTATTACAGTCACATCACAAGCTACTACCTACCTAGTTCATGGAATTGTTAGCAATGAATATTATGTCCCTAATCTTAATGCCATAACAATATCCACAACGCTCACACATGTATACATTCAAATAGTTCTAAAATAAACTTTTAGAGATTTATTATTTTTTCTCAAGAATCAATAAAAAAACAAAACATGAAAACTTTCCTAAATACTTAAAAATCTCCTAATTACACAAAAACATAGTACAATACAAAATAAAACACAATACTTAACAAATTTGAATCTAGACATGTTTATTCTGCAACCATACCACGACCGACAAGAAAAAAAACACGACAACAAAAACCTATGGTGGCTATGGTATACCCCCCCTCCCACTAAAAACTATACAATGCCCCTAATGCGCTAAAATAAAGTAAAATAGAGGGAAGTGAAAACATACATGGGATGCACTAGGTGTATGTGTAACTTGGGTTACCTGCCAAGCAGTGCCTAATTTATTATTGTGGCACCACTCAATTCACTTGCTACTCAGACTTTACCAAGGTTAATATCAACACAAACTTTTACTTTCTCCAAGTTTCCCATGTAGTTCTTCACTTGCTTTCCATTTACCTTGAATGGGATTTCACCATCACACTTAATTTATATAGCACCATATGGAAATTCCTTAACCACAGTGAATGGTCCAGTCCACCTAGATTTCAGCTTGTAAGGAAACAAGTGAAGTCTTGAATTATATAACAAGACCAAATCAACGGGTTCAAATACTCTTTTCTTGATTTTCCTATCATTATACAACTTCATTCTTTCTTTTATATGGACAAGATATCATAAGCACAGAGTTGGAGTTAATCTAACTCATTCACCATGCTCAACCTTAATTTTGTTGCATCACACCAGTCAAAATTTAGCCTTTTCAATGACTTTAGTTCCTTATGATCAAGCTCAACCGATAAATGCCATAGCTTTCCGTATACAAGCTCACATGGTAAGGCACCATGGGGGTATTATAGGCTGTTAGGTAGGTCTATAATCAATCGTCTAATTTTCTAGACCAGTCAGTCCTATTAGCATTCATAGTCTTCGTCAAGGTGGACTTTTACTCTCTATTAGAGACTTCCGCTTGCCTACTTTTCTGAGGATAGTAAGGTGTTACCACCTTATGCCTTATATCATATCTATCAAGTATGGCTTTGAAAAGGCTGTTGCAGAAGTAAGACCCACAATCCCTGATAATTGCACGTGGAGTGCCTAATTGAGAAAAGATTTTTTTTCAAAAAGACGGTGACACTTCTACCTTTATTTTCTAGAAGTGTAAAAGCCTTCACCCATTTTTGACACATAGTCAACTGCTAGCAGAATGTATCTCATGCCATCAGAGCTCACGAACGGGACCATAAAATTGATCCACCACATATCAAACAACTCCAACTCTAGAAAAGGTGTTATAGGTAGTTTATGGTGCCATGAAATATTGCCACGACACTGAAATTATTCACAAAATTGCACAAAATCATGAGCATCCTTGTAAATTATAGGCTAGTGAAACCCATACTATAAATTTTATGGGATGTAGGTATACCACTACGGTAACTCCCAACTGGTGATGAATGACAAGCTTCCAAAATACTTATTATCTCCACCTCTGGAATGCATCTTTGAATCACTCCATCAACACAAATCCTCAGATATAACTCATCCTAAAATAACTTTATCACCTCATGCATAAATCATGTTAACTATTAGATGTATAGAATTTCTAGGATAAGATCGCTTTCCAAATAGTTGGCAAAATAAGAAAACCAGGGAATTAAGTCTTGAGATACCGCTAACACCCGTTCATCTGTAAAAGAATCATCAATCTTAAGATCATCCCTCAGTTTTTGTATTTTCTCATTCTCAAGTTTGGACGCGTGATCTACAACCTAATTTTCTTTTTCTTTTTGGTCATTTACTTTAAAATCAAACTCTTATAGCAAGAGAACCTAATGAATTAATCTTGTTTTGCATCTTTCTTCAACATTAAGTATCTCAATATTGCGTGGTCAGTGTGAACTATGACCATAGTCCTAATCAAATAAGATCAAAATTTTTCAAAGGAAAAAACCACTATAAGTAACTCTAGCTTTGTAACTATATAATTTTTTGCATGGTTTAAAGATTTGCCAGCATAATAGATTGGATGCAGGATCTTTTCTCTTCTTTGGCCTAAGACAGCACCTAAGGCCACTCCACTTGCAGTATATATGACCTCAAAAGGTGCAGACTAATCAGGACTCACAATAATAGGAGCTGAAATCAAGTACTCTTTTAGGTATTTGTAAGACTTGAGATATGCATCATCAAACACAAATTTCATCTATTTCTATAAAAGCTTGCATAGTGGATTTGCAATTTTAGAAAAGTCCTTGGTGAACCTCTTATAAAATCTTGCATGGCCCAGAAAGCTTTGTATGTCTGTAACTTACACTAGTGGTGGAAAATTTTCAATTACCTCAAAGTATTAACTTTGTCCACCCCGATACCATGTTTGGGATCTTACTCCCTAGAATTATTCCTTCTTTCACCATAAAGTGGCATTTTTCCTAACTTAGAACTAAATTGTACTCTTCACATCTCCATAGTGCATTGTCCAAATGGGTTAAACAATCATCGAATGAGTCCCCAATAACTAAAAAGTCATACATGAATACCTTGATCATGTCCTCCACCATATCAAAGAATAAAGACACCATGCATCTCTGAAAGATGGCAGGTACATTGTGTAACCCGAACGACATTCTCTTTATTACAAAGGTCCAATAGGGACAAGTGAAAGTAGTCTTTTCTTGGTCTTCGAGAGAAATCATGATTTGATTGTAACCTGAGTACACATCAAGAAAACAATACTAACCACTACCTGCTAGTCTATCCAACATTCGATCTATGAAAGGCACAAGAAGTGATATTTTTGCATCCACTTATTTAGCTTTCTGTAATCCATGCAGACTCTTCAACCGATCACTAGCCTCATGGGTACTAATTCATTCTTTTTATTAGGGACCACTATGATTCGCCCTTTCTTTGGCACACATTGAATCGATGACCACCCCAGCATCTAACCACTTGATTATTTTTTTCACTACTTAACGTATGAGAGGGTTCAGTTGCCTCTTATGTGCAGTATTAGGAATATTGTTTGACTCAAGTTGTATTTTATGTGTGCCTATACCTAGTGGAATCCTTACAATGTTTGCAATAGTCCACCTAATAGCTTTCTTAATTTTTTGTAACACTGATATCAATGCTTTCACCTGTGCTCCTACTAAATCTGCCATAATAATCACTAATAGCTACTGTTGTCCCCAAAGAATGCATACAACAAATACGATGGGAGGTCCTTCAATTCCAATATCGGTGGCTGCTCAATGGATGGTTTTGTAGGATGTATGGTTTTATTTTTCAAATCAAGATCCAACCTTTTAAGGGCATAACTGTAAGAACCTATGCCATATAATGCATTAACCAAATCATCATATTCCTCTATCCCATCACTCTCAAAATTTATAATCATTGGTTCTAATACTTCTACCCCTAGTTTTTCCTTAATAGGAATATCTACTGCAACTACGTCATCATGCACAGTATTTATTACTTCCACAACTCTCATATCATCTGACTTTTATATTGTCAAGCATACATTAAAAACTATTTGTTCATTATTACGTTTGAAGCTGATATCCTCCAAGTCTATATCAGTCAACACCCGACTAGTGGATAAGAAGGGTCTACCCAAGATGATCGAAGCTTGGGCATCCATTTACAATCTAAAATAATGAAATCTATTGGGTATGTAAAAGATGCTACCCTTACTTTTATGTCATACAGAATACCCACTGGATCCTCTATAGATGAATCAACCATCAACATCCTTACAGATGTAGGCTTTAGTTCTTCTAACCCCTACACCTTTATATCACTAGCGGCATTAGATTTATGCCTTCTCCCAAATCACATACAGCCTGATTAATATCAAAATTCCTAATAGAACATGGGATGGTGACTGTACCTGAGTCCCCCTTCATTTCTACTAATGGTGTAGAAGGAACAATGTTATAATCTTGCACCATATCATTGGGTTCATCTGCTACCCATTTGTCACTGTTATCACTCTTATAATTATCATCACTATGAGATATTTTCTCAAACTCTACTTCAGGTGGATCTTCAGTAATAATATTATCCTTCTTTGGCTTATCGGTAATGGGCACGTAATAATCATCAGGTGGGGTACCACTCCTAGTATTGATAGCTAGACAATGAACATGTGTTGGAGGATTCTGCATTGTGCCACTAGGAAGAGTACCTGGCTGCCTTTAAGATAAAGTGGCTGAGATCTGCCCATACTACTGCTTCAACTACTTGATAGTAGTTACATGTGACTCAACCTTTTGGGTCAACCAGAATTATTATCCTTACAGTCTTTAAGGAAAGCTTCTTAACTTTCTTGGCCCTTCATCAATTTAGACAACATTTCTTTTATTGTTTGTTTCATATCTCGTCTACTAGGTTAAATGTATTTGTCTCCCTACTCCTTGTAATCATCTCTCTATCTACAGTCACCATCTTTGTACTTATCATTATAATAGTTCCAACCTTGGTTTCCTCACCCTTGAGCTTAAAAATCTATCATCTGCCGATCTAGATACTTTGCATCCTTCTCTAGTTCAAGCTCATAAACTCTGGAGGCTGCACCTTATGCCCCTACTGTATTAACCTTTTTGGAAATTGTTATTATAAACTGCTTGGCCAACTCACCAGTATCTATCCTCAATAGTGAAATCTCCTAGGATATAGGATCCTCAGCCACTCTCTGCTTATCAAAAACTTTGATGGATTAAGTGTCAGATCCCCTCTCAACCTCCCGAGTTTGCCACTCTTGATTAATTAGCAAGATCTGATCCATAATACTAGAAGCTATCTTCCATCGCAATCTCATAAATGCTCCTTCAAAGATAGTGTCTTTCATAGCTCTAAAACTGATGGTCATGACTCTTTAGACTATTTCCAACAATCTTGTCCATGGAATTCGATAGTAGGGCACCATGCTAAGCTCTTTCTTGAACCTAAACCAAGCTTAGTACATAGATCTTGATATAGCTGCCTAAAAATATAAATCTCATCCTTCAGCTGCAACACCCTACATGGGGGAAAGAACCTCTTCAAGAATTATCTAAGTAGATCATTCCATGTAGTAATGAATGCCTGTAGAAGTTCCCCCAACTATAAAGATACTTCTCCAGTAAGTGAGAAGGGGAACAACCTCAGTTTAAGTGCCTTCTGATCTACCCCAGGAATGGTATATTAAGTATAGATCCTAGCAAAATATGCTAAATACATATTTTTCTCATCTGTAGACAACCCAACAAAAACACCCTTCGAGTTAAGAGCTAGATTGTAGCACTAGAGATATTGAACTTGACATCGGGGGGAAAGAATGGAGGAATAATGGCTTATGTCTCTGCCGGATCAATGTACCCCAGATTCTTTTTATCATCCTCATAAGGTTGCTAATATTGCTCTACTAGGATCACTTGAACACGATCACCTCTAGATTTATTCTGATTCCCACCAAGTATTGTTTGATGGTCTACTTTCTATCTTTGCACAACTAACTCTGCCTCTTAAGCTATGTGCTGGGAATCTTTTTCCCTCTTCTGATTAGCAGGTTTTGCTAATAACACCCCTGTCTATTGGTCAATAATGTCCTAAACTTCTTCGGAAAGAGAAAGAGGCACCCGATGTGCATCAACATAAACCTCTTCAGGGATATCATCTCTGTTTGGTTTCACTATCCTACTAGGTATTTGTAGGATCTTATCTGGAATTGGATTCACCAAAATTAAGGGTTTGCCTCTACTTCATGTGCTAGGCATACACCAGTGTTTACCTAACTATGAACATAAACAAAAATACCCCAAAACTGCAACAACCTTAATTCATAACCCAACAACCATAATCCCTGGTAGTGGTTCCAAAATTTGATCACACCCAAGCTACACCTTCACTCTAAATATTATGCAGTCATTGCCAAATATAGTAACCCAACAACGGTTGGGGTCAAATCCTAAGGGAATATATGGAACTGTGGATTTCAGGTACTGTGATCAACTAACAAAATTGGAAAAGTAAATAGGGGATTTGAGTAGCAAAATCAAACAAGTATCTAATATCAACTTAGGTTGTAATCAGCCGTAGGTGAACACTAGGATTTTGTTCCCCTATCTTCTCAACTCCAAAGGCTTATCATGCGTTATTAAACCAACTTGATACCTTACATGTAGAATCTAATAAGTATTGTACCATCAACAGTCTTTTGGATGAGTTGATTTATTTCATCCTTTATCTTTTGAGTCTCAGGATGTCGCCTTACTAACTCTTATCTTGATCCCAGTTAACTATTACCTTTTTAGTCTCTAGTTATTAGATGAAAGCTGGTTATCTTACTTAGATAATCCCTAGTAGCGTGGATCGATAGTTACACTTCGAATTACTAATATAGTTATCTTTTGCTAGTCATTACTCCTCTTTTGGTATAAGTAGCAATAATCTAGGGTGGGATCCTATTGTTTGCAACCGCTAAGATAACTATTAAAATAAAGATAATACAATGCATGCAAGGGTATCGGTTCAGAACAACAATAACACTTCTCCTACTTTGTCAATCTATCATGGTTTCTACAACCTAGCTAAGGGTTTTTAGCCGCTCATGCTTGTGAAAGAATCAACAACATTAATGATTAAAAGAATAAGATGTAATCATAATAATCAAAACTAAGAACCTAAAACTTTAACTGGATTAATAAACCAAATCAATAAAAGAGAATTGCAAGACTAAAATCAAATCTCTCAATCAAAATACGTTTATGAGTATCAAGAGTGCATCACTTCTACTAAAAACATACAAGGGGTATTTATAGTACATGCGAAAACCCCTAAAATAAAAGTTCAAAATAAAAAGGACAAAAAGGGTCTGTGGCCACTTATGTGTGTCCACATGCGGCCTAGCCTTGCGCGCATGTGCCATATGTGGCCTGAGGCTGGGCATATGTAGACACCTACAAGTGCAAGAAAAAAATTTTGCAGCTTCTGCTCACGGGACTTTAGACTACTGGCACTTATCCTACCCATATGCGGTCCGCATGTTGACATAGGTAATTGCCAGAAGTTTTTTTCATCTCTTTCACTCTCTGGATCTTTAATTCCAGTACTTACCTTAGTCTCATACATACCACAAGTGCTATATGTGATCCATATGTAGACATAGGTAAGGGCTAGGCCTTCCAATACTTTTGATCAAACTTCAAATCTTCAACTTTCATCACATGCTTTGGTCACGTACATTTGAAAAGTGTCATGAATACCCAAAAATAATCGAATAAGTAGCCAAAAAATCCATTTTCACCTTTTTTCATGAACTTAGCATCCAAAACCTAGTTTCCTACAAAACATACCTAAAACACATGATATCTAACAAAACAACCAAAGAAACTTGCATATTTTCATTGTTTTAAGCGTCAAAAGTTTTATATTTCTATAGCACATCATAAATCAGTAGAGGGGATAAACAAGACGCCCTAGATATGTTTCTCAAAGTTATACTTGCATGTGGCTACAAAAACTACCCCATCTGACTCCATGGCCCTCATTATTTGCTGGCGACCTTTTATGTAAGGTAACATAGCCTAGGATAGGTAGCTTAATACTCATAGTTATGTAGACCTTTGGACGGAAAATATTAATATAAATATCATGACAGTGATACCTGAATGTGTGTGATATGTAGTTAATCATGATGACTGTTGTTTATTTTTCTTGTTTTAATTCTTAATGTTGCTATCTGTGCCATGTCTATGTTTAAAACTTTCTTGCACTTTTTTGGTAATTATTGAAAAGGTAGAATCTGCATATGTTGCTCTTACTCAATAGCAATACTATCTAACTTATCTGCTAATTGATTTGCCTTTCTAAAATTATGTCTAACAATTATCTGCATCTCTCTTTGAAGCTCTTGTATCTCCTCCATAAGTTCCACTATCGTACAAGAAATCCGTTATTCCTGCATTACTATATTTTTTAAATTGAATGAATCAGTTTCAATGATAAATTTGTGATGTTTTCTGTGTTTTTAATCCATTAATCCATTAAGAATTGCTGTTGCTTCTACTTCTATATTTGTAGTGATTCTTTTACCTTGGCTTTTGCATAGATTAAATTTACTTGATTATCACTAATACAAAAGGCATAAGCACTTTCCCTTGGAGTTTGTCTACTCTCCCTATCTGTACTCCACTTGACCCAACCAATGTCATGGAATTTCCACATCATTGCATGATATTGTAGCCTTGGTTTATAGCTCTTTAGCCTTCCCATCATTCCTTCCTAATTTTTTGGAATTTCCAATCAAGGGAATTTGACCCTTATGAACTGGTAGATAGTCACTTGACTCTGATAACAGAGTCTGTCTTAACTATATGCCTTATTATGTCTTCTTGCATTCCTCCTTTTCCACAATTCCCACATAAGAATAGGGGGAATTATCTTAGGGACTATTTTTAACTTTCCTAAACCCAAAGCATCCTACTATATTGTAAAGAGTTATTGAAGATGCATGTTGTCCACCTCCATACCTGCACATGGATAAAACTGCTTCCATAGCCCTTGAGCTATGGGAGCGATTAGAAAAATATGAGACATAGTTTCTTGTTCAAAGTCCTTACAGCAATAGCATCTGGAGACTATGGTTATTTTTATTTTTCTGAGGTAATCTTTAGTTGTAATTCTCCTCTTTCATAACCTTAGTGGAAGAAATTGATTTTAAAAGGCAGTCCCTTTATCTAGATATTATCAAGCCATTGTTGTTCTTCCCTTTTATCCCTTATGATACTGTAAGCAAATATGACAGAGAACCTTCTATTCACATCCCCCATTTACCAAGTTGTATCATTGACATCCTACACTAAAATTGGACATATGTTTTCAATAATGTGATTAGTCATCTCCTCATATATAGTGTTTATTAACTTCTTCCTATTCCACTCTCCATCCTTTACAAACTTTTTTACTTCTACTTACTCTTCTCCTACTAATATTATCTTCCAGGAAATACAAAGTTCCCAACTTAGTCCAATTATCAAACCAAAAACTTGCATTTCTTGATTTCAGTTGCCACCATATTTCATGTTCCACTTCTTCTCTGACACGACCTGAACTGGGGCTTGTCATAATGGGCATCCTAAGTCCAACCAAGATCGTGGACCACCCCCAATACCCAGGCTAAACTCCAAGAAAATATCTTGAGTTTGATTAATTCCGAACATATAACAAGATAGCATATTTATAGATATAATGAGTTTGGGATAAGTTTACTTCCTAGACCAACCCAATCAAGTCAATCCATTCAATAACAAACCAAACTAAGACAGTAACCCAATATGTTTATATATATAATCCAAAACAACATGGAACAATTAGAAATCAAATATAGTCCTCCGGTATCTTCCATAATACCAATACCAATGCTAAGGCTGACACCAATACCGACACCGCCCATACCAACCCATAGTAGTCCCACAAAGCCTCTATCCAAAAGTAAAACAATCTTCGGTTAGGTATGCCCCCAATAATAGACAAAATCATAGTCTTTAAAATGACCAAAGTATGTAAAGACATCCATGACATGAAATGGAACCTTTCAAAACATGAAAGCTCACCATTTCAATCCAACACAAGTTGATCCCGGATTCGATCATTGAGCAGGAGGAGTAGAATGGACTGTTCGTGCATCGCGTAGGGATAAAGCAACCGAAGAAGGGTTAGCAGGTGAACGCTAGTATGCACTCAGGAAAAGGATAAACTAATTCCAGTCTTTAAAACTAAGTAACAGCCATATGCATACACATCCATATATATATATACATATATATTTACAGACATATATATATATATACATATATATTTACAAACATATATATATATGCATATATATATATATACATAAATATATACATATATATACACATATATATATATATATATTTATATATATAATCTATGATAGGAACCATTAACCTAGGTATGTGTAGCTTAACCATCCTAGAACCACCCACGGGCTATATGGTTCTAGTGTTACCCCCTGAACGGGCCCCGATGTTTGTAGCCGCACGAACTGGAGATACTATGAGAGTAGGGGATTCCCGTATACCCTTCGCTCTCCATGATACCTATAAACAAGTGTAACTTAGGAGATTCTCGTGTATCCCATAAGTATCATCTATGGTTATCATGACCAATCCTCATGTTGGCAAACATGAGTTTCCAATGTCCATCTATTAGACTCACACCTTCACGGTTAGCTATCACACCCTGCCATTATTTTCCTATTAAAATCATTAAAAGACAACCAAACCAACATTCCATTTATTACTAACCAAGGCTATATGTAGTGGTATTGTCATACCGACTATAGCTTGCAAAAAATGTCCTTATCCACCTTTTTAAATAAAAGGGATTCCCATGTACCCATAGATTACATTGTTAAATTTGCTTGGGGAATTTTCACGTACTCCACCAGTAGTTCATTATTATGTTTGCTTGGGGGATTCCCATGTACCTCACAAGGCTTTCAATTAAACTAATTTAGGGTTCCAATATCACTTTATACCATGCAAAGCTTTCAATAAAATTTCAACAATGTAATAAAGGCAATTCTCAAGTATTTTATCAAACATGTTGGGGGCATAGTGCTTCCTCCAAAGCCAAAACCAAGTACCAATTAACCATTTCCATGCAACCATAAATTCAAACAACCTTTAAAACATGAAAAAACTATAATTAAGATATAGGAAACCATAACCAACCATTTATAACCAAAACACCTAACATATAATTCAAAACCTAAAACCATACAACAATTATGCCATCAAAACCATACATTAAATCATGCCATTAGTTGAACTAACAATGAGAGAAGAGTAACATGACTTAGATTACGAAGATGATGGAGAAAAACCACCCTTGTAAGACCCAAATTGATCCTATTGATGAAACCCTAGCCTTCTTTGACCTAAGAGCCTTGAGAGAATTTGAGAGAGTATTCTAAGTGTTTAAGATTAGAATAATAGGTTAAATGATGTCCCAATAGTGTTATAAGTTGTGGCGCCTTATGAGGTTAAGAGGAGAATTATCCAGATTACCCCCAACTTAAATTATATAAAATTCCCGCAGGAAGGCATGACCCCCCAAACCATGCCTTGGGGTACAAGTGGTACCTTTATCTCATACCCTAGGCCTTCCCTTAGACCCCAACACTGTCCAACATATGACCATCATGGAAAAACCATACCCAACCATATGACCAGTACCTTAAAACCATACCTTAGGCAGAATAGAATCTTCTAGGTTAAACATAGGGCAACAAACGATTGGCAATATACTACTAGTACCCAAACATATGACTAGTATGATCCATTTGTACCTTGGATAGAAACCAACCAACCCACACTGGTTACCATACGACCAAGACCAACCTAACTATACCACATCATACGAGATGTACCCCAAGTCGTATGATGTCCATAAGCCAAAACCCGAGAAATTTTTTAAGGGTCAAAACCCGAGGTTTTTCAGTTCTCCCCCACTTGGATCATTCATCCCCAAATGATGGACAAGGAAGTATAAGCACGATTTACACCCCAACACTTCCATTTCGACCTTTAACTAAGTTAGAAAACAAAAAAGCAAGGGATCGATCTTTTCTTTAACAAAGTTTGAAAATGATGCATGATGAAGAACACATACTTTCTGCATAAATTCCTAGAGCAGAGAATAGGAATAGATATTTAGACTTCATGTCCTCTTTCGTTTCCAAGTACCCTCTTCCACCTTGTGGTTCCTCTATAGAATGTTAACCAAAGATATATCCTTGATCTGCAATCGAAGAACCTGACGATCAAGATCTCAATTGGGACCTCTTCATAAGATAAGGAATTCGAGATACCTAATCCTTCCTAAGGAATGAAGGATCAGCTACACATTTCCTCAACTTGAAGGCATGGAACACTGGATGAACAGATCTCAAACTAGAAGGCAACTCCAACTCAAACGCAACATTACTGGCCCTTCTCAGAATTACATAAGGACCAACATATCAGGGACTGAGCTTTCCCCTCTCCCAAACCACACTACTCCCTTCATGGAAGACACCTTTAGGAAAACCCTATCCCCAACCTCAAATTCCAACTCCCTTCGATTTACATTTGTATAGGACGTTTGGTAACTTTGGGCAGCCTTAAGCCTACTCGAATTACCTTCTGTCCACAACATCACCCTTGATCCTTAACAGGATAGGATCTAACATTTGTTTTTTTTGGATATCTACACCAAGAGATGACCGCACCACTTTCTACTCGAACGCGCCACCATTCTCAGATTCTATGAGGAAAACCCCACGGTTAGCCAAATGGTGAATATCTTTCACCAATTGTCGCTTCTCCTTATCTACATGGGCTAGACTCCTCATGGATAACCTGCTAAGAGCATCAGTAACTAGATTAGCTTTACCTGGATGATAGTGAAGACTTATGTCATAGTCCTTTAGAAGCTCAAGCCACCTCCTTTACCTAAGGTTATGTTCCTTTTGAATAAATACATACTACAAGCTCTTATGATTTGAGAAGATATCCATATTCACCCTATACAAATAGTGTCACCAAATTTCTAACACAAATACCACAGCTAATAACTCGAAATAATGAGTAGGATAATTCCTCTCATGTACCTTTAACTGCCTAGAAGCATAGGCTATCACCTTACCATGTTGCATTAAAATACAACTATGTCCCACCCAAAATGCATCACAGTAAACCACTAACTTATCTGTACCTTTGACAAAGTCAAAACCAGAGCCTAAGTTAACTTATCCTTCAACTTCTTGAAAGTACCCTCACACAAATCCGACCAAGATAACTTTACCTTCTTCTGAGGCAACTTAGCCAATGGGGCAACTATAGTTGAAAAACTTTTCACAAACCTCCTATAACACTAGGCCAAACCTAAGAAGCTCCAAATGTCTATTGGAGTCATGGGTCTAGGACACTTCTTAATAGTTGCAACCTTTTGTGGATCCATCATGATCCCCTTACTAGAAATAATATGACTTAGAAAAATAACAACGTTCAACTAGAATTCACATTTCAAAAACTTGGCATACAATTGCTGCTCCTTCAAGGTCTGCAACACAACACAGAGGTGATTGGCTTATTCTAACTCACTCTTAGAATACACTAGGATGTCATCTATGATCATAATGTCAAACAGATATAGAAACGGGCGGAAGACCCTACTCATCAAATTCATAATTACTACCAGAGTGTCGGTCAAACCAAAAGACATAACTAGAAACTCAAAGTGCCTATACTAGGTATGAAAAATAGTGTTAGGGATATCCACCTCCCTAATCTTAAGCTGATGATACCCATATCGAAGATCAATCTTAGAGAAGAATTTGGCACCTTGTAACTGATCAAATAAGTCATCTATCATTTTAAGAGGATACTTGTTCTTAACCTTTCATTATTCAACTGTCAATAGTCAATACACATTCAAAAGGAACCATCCTTCTTACGCATGAATAACACTGGTGCACCCCATGGGGACACACTAGGACGGATGAAACCCTTATCCAAAAGATCCTTAAATTTCTTCTTAAGCTCTTTCAACTCAGCCAGAGCCATTCTATAAGAGGGAATAGAAATTGAACGAATTTCTAGAACAAGACCAATCCCAAACTGAATTTCCCTATCAGGAGGAGCACTAGGAAGGCCATCAGGAAAGATCGCAGGAAATTCATTCACCATCAAAACAAAATGCAAAGAAAAACCATCTGAGTTAGAATCTTTAACCCGGACTATATGATAGAGATACCCCTCAGAGATTAATCTCCGAGCTCTAAGATACAATATAAACTTTCCCTGAGGAACTAGGGAACCACCCTCCTACTTAATAACTAATTCACCAAAGAACCTAAGGATAACCTTATGAGTCTAACAATCTAAGAATGCATAGCACGAGTGTAACCAATCCATCCACTGAATAACATCAAAATCCACCATATCTAGTTCATACAAATCCACTAAATTCTCCTTACTACCAATAGATACCACACCCCTCTTATAAACTCTTCTAGAAATCACAAAGTCACCTACTAGGGTAAAATAGAAAAGGGTCTGAAACAACCTCAGGACCAAAACCAAACTACACATCCATAAATAGGGTCACATAAAAGAGAGCAGACTCTAAATTAAGTAAATAATACACGTCACAAAAAAGGAGCTGTAACATACCAGTCACGATATCAGGTGATGTCTCAGCCTCTTGTTAGGATATAAGAGCATATAATCAATTTTGGCCTATGTCGGTACCAGAAGTATAAACAGATGTAGAAGTAGCACCCTTTGGTGCAGGAGTAGATTAAAAGGCAACTAGAATACTATTTGCTCCCGAAACAAGCTTACTAATTGAATAGTTTCTAAGCATATGGTCTGGTTAACCATACTTGACCACCTGTCCCCCTAACTATATAAACCCTGATATGATCGACCTTAGAACCTATAAGTAAGATACGATAAAGCTGATTGTTCCCCACTAGCCTGAGATTAGGTACCTTATGTCCTGATATTATCACCATATTACTGACACTTGTCACCCAACACTTTAGGTAAGGAGCACTAGCTATGGAGAAAGAATGAGAATTCTCCTATTTCTTCTTGGGATATTTATCACCATCCCTACCACTTTGTTGTTAGCCACCACCCTGCTTAGAGAACATAAACTTCTTTCCTTCTCTTTTCCTTCTCCACCTATTGTATATGAACAACCAACCAAGAAATATCCATATCCTTAATTAGCAAGGCAGTCTTATTTTTAAGGATCAACTCATGAGACAATCCTAAAGTGAAATTTCTCATCTTGGCCCTTATATCAGACACCATAATTAGAGCATACATAGATAGCTGGTGAAATTTCAAGGCATACTGCTTAACCAAAATCTTTCCCTATTCAGAATAACAAATCCTCTGTTTTTACTTTCTTTAACTCTTGAAGAAAAATGCAATCCAGAAATGCATCAGTGAAAGTTTCCCAAAAAGATAACTCATCGACATCACCTCTTTCCCATCCTATTGCTCATACAATTAGTACACTACATCCTTTAGCTAGTAGGCAGTAAACTCCATCCCTTTCTTATTTATCGATGCATAATCCTAAAAATCTTTTCCATCTTATCTAGAAAACTTTGAGGATCCTCCTCTACCTTAACACCAGTAAACGTTAGAGGACTTAACCTCAGGAATTGGCCAACCCTTATGGCCTCAGAAGATGGAGGAGCAGATGCACCACGCTCAGCCTAAGAAGATACCAACTGATCAGTCATATTAATCGACTAACGAAACTCCATATTTGTTATGTTAGATTGAGGAGCCTGAGGAGGACTAGAGAGAACAGGTGGAACTCTTGAAAAATTAGCGACTAGACCCCTAGACCGAGTATGGATCCTATAAGTAGAGCTTGTCCCATCAACATCATCCCTAGTTGGGACAGAGGAGTTTTTATGCATATCAGATCGTTGAGGCATAATGTGAAAAGCGAACAAACCAGGATTAGAGAGGATTTCAAGACCTTAGACTTTATAGCTTGAAATTAAAACACAAGAAAGAGAAATATTCCAAATGTCTTGTAGCTTCTCTCTTATGAGTGTGGTGCACTACAGACCCTTAAAAGAGATTCTACTCAACACGGCTTTATGGACTCTTTAGTGAACATGAACCTTGAGCTTTGATACCAACTCGACACGACTTAAATTGGGTCCTTGTCATGATGTACATCCCAAGTCCAAACAGGATCGGGGACCACCGCGATACCTAACCCAATCTCCAAGCACATACCCTGAGTTGAATATATTCTAAATATATAACCAAATAGCATATTTATTGATATGATGACATTGGGATAAGTCTACTTCCTAGACCAAACCAACTAAGTCAATCAATCTAATAGCCAACCAAACTATGATAATAACCCATTATATTTATATATATAGTCCAAAACAAAATGGAACAATGATAAATTAAATATAGTCCATCCGTATTAGCCATAATACCATTACCAATGCCAAGGTTAACACTAATACCGATACTGCCCATACAAACCTATAGTAGTTCCACAAAGCCTCTCTATAAAAGTAAAATAATATTTGATCAGGACATGCCCCTGACCATAGCTAAAACCATAGTCTAAAAATGACCAAAGTATGTAAATACATCCATTAAATAAAATAGATTATTTCAGAATATGGAAGCTCACCACTTAAATCCAATATAAGCTTATCTCAAATCCAATCATTGAGTAGGAGGAGTAGAATGGCTGGTTCCTACATCGCGTGGGGATACAACACCTGAAGATGAGTTAGTAGGTGAACACTAGCATGCACTCAGGATAAGGATAAGATAATGCCAACCTTTAAAACCAAGTAACAACCATATGCATATAAATCCATATATATATATATATATATATATATATTCCATGCTAGGAAAGGGAATCGAGTTTAGTATGCCTTAAAACCATTAAACTAGGTATGTATAGCTTAACCATCCTAGAACCACCCAGGGGCTATATAGGTTTAGTGTTACCCCCTGAACGGGCCCCGATGCTTATAGCCGTATGAATCGAAAATACCATAGGAGTAAGGGATTCTCGTGTACCCTTCACTCTCCATGATACATATATACAAGTGTAACTTAGGGGATTCCCATGTACCCTTTAAATATTATATATGGTTGTCATGACCAATCCTCATATCAGAAAATATGAGTTTCCAATGTCCATCTCTTAGACTCATACCTTCACGGTTAGCTATCACACCCCACTATTATTTGCCAATTAAAACCATTAACACACATCCAAACCACCATTCTATTTATTATTAACCAAGATTATAAGTAGTGGTATCATTATACTGACTATAGCTTCCAAGCAATGTCCTTAGCCAACCTTTTTAAAGAAAAGGGAATGTACCCAATGATTACATTATTAAGTTTGCTTAGGGGATTCCTATGTACGCACAAGTAGTTCATTATTATGTTTTCTTGGGGGATTCCTATGTATTTCACAAGGCTTTCAATTAAACCATAACCATAACTACCAAGACCTTACCATTTAATCATTTAAAACCATCCAAACCAATTTAGGGTTCCATTACCACTTTATACCATGCTAAGTTTTCAATAAAAGTTCAACAATGTAACAAAAGAATTCTCATAGGCATTTTATAAAACATGTTGGGGGCATAGTGTTTCCAACGCCAAAAGTAAGTACGAATTAACCATTCCCAGGAAACCATAAGTTTAAAACACCATTAAAATATGAAGAAAACATAATTAAGATATGGAAAAACCATAACCAACCATTTATAATGAAAAACCCCAACATATAATTCAAAACACAAAATCATACCACAATTATGCCATGAAAACCATACATTAAATCATTGCTTTAGTTGAACTACCAATGAGAGAGGAGTAACATGCTTTAGATTATGAGGACGATGGAGAGAAACCACCCTTGTAAGCCCCAAATTGATCCTATTGATTAAATCCTAGCCTTAGTTTACCCAAGAGCCTTGAGAGAATTTGAAAGAGTGTTTTAATTGTTTAAGATTACAATAACAGGGTAAATAATGTTCCAATAGTATTATAAGTTATGGGGTATTAAGAGTTTAAGAGGGGAAATGTCCAGATTACCCCCAACTTAAACTATATAAAATTCTCGTAGGATGGTAGCACTACCCCTCCCCAAACCCTATCCTTGGGTATGATTGGTACCCTTATCTCATGCCCTAGACATCCCCTGAGACCCCAACACTATCTAAAATATAACCATCATGGCCAAACCATACCTAACCATATGACCAGTACCATAAAACTGTACCTTAGGCAGAATAAAATCCTCTACGTTAAACATAGGGCAACATATGATTGGCTACGTATTACTAGTACCTTAATATATGACTAGTATGATATATTCATACCTTGAACAAAAAAAACTAACCCATACTATTTACCATACAATGAAGACCAACTAAACCGTACCACATCATACAAGAAGTCCCTAAGTTGTATGATGTGCAGAAGCCAAAAATTGAGAAATTTTCTAAGGGTCAATACCTAGGGTGTTTCCTTCTCTTACACTTATAATTTTCTCAAAACTTGTGAGGATCCTGTCCCTCTAGCTATTATAGGATGGAATTTCTTATAATATTTGTTCCACATGAATGGGCCCCATAAAGATGATGTTGAAACTCTACAGTTCCACCATAAATTAGCAAAAAAAGATATTAACATGTCATTATAATACCCTGCAAGATGCTAGATATATTTCTGGCTACTCATTGAATGTTTAAGGGGTCCAAGGCATTTAATTCACACTACGTACAAGAGACTTAGCCATTTTAAGATACTAAGATTTTGAAGATTTAATTTTTGGACTTCCCATGTTTGAAATTTTGATTTTTGAGTTAAAATATGTTTAGGGATGTTAAAAGGGTCATCTGGGAGAGTTTTAGAATTTTTGGAATAGGTTTGAGGTGTTTTTTGGTCTTAGAGGCAGAATTCCTCCACTGTTTAGATGTGTCATGTAGGCTGGACCTATGCGATACATATAGTGTCATAGAGGTTTAGTCTCCACAATACATGCCATGTCACAGAGTTTAGTCTCTATAATAACCTCCGTGCCATGGAGGTATGTATTTCGGCAAAATTTTTACAAGTTAAGAGGGGGAACTTTGGTCCTTTCCCCGACTCCCTTAACACCCAAATCAAGAATTAAACCCAAAAATAAGCATTATTTGCCCCATTCCCCATCAGTTAATAGTGTAAATCCAATTCTCTATTCCTAAGAACACAAATTAAAAGCTTCTTCTCAAGAATTCAACTATTCAAGGCTTTAATTCCATGTTCTCTTCAAGAATTCAAGAATTTAGGTATGTATCATATTCATCAATAGGTTACTTCCACCAATTGAGTACCAAATATCCTTTTCTTTATAAGTGCAAACCCTATTTTCTCTTGCTAAGAAATTTCAATAATTAAGCAAGAAATTACTTGATTTTCTCTTAATAGTCTTGAATACAAACCATGATATTGTATTTCCCCATGTTAATTATACTCTTACATCCTTTGTAATTTTAGTCATCCATATCATTTTTATTTGATACCATGTCAATTTATCAAATTATGAATTAAACCATTTGAGCGTGTTGTCTTCATAAGTTTAACATATTTCCATCCTTAAAAATCATGGATTTCACTAGTTTAGTGATATATGCTATGTTTTGGGTCTCCAAATCATGAATTTTATTACAAGATTTTAATGATTTCATTGTAGTTAAAATATAATTATTCAGTGTTGAAGGGTTATAAACACCGGATGCCTATGTGTTTATACATGTTTCCATTTTCAAGTAACAAGTCTGTCTGATTATGATCCTTTATTATAACTTTCAAATTATTATATTTATATTAATCATTATTAATTGTGATGTCCAGTTAATTTTAATCAAAACTAGTGCCATTTCAGTTGGGAGTAGGATTTAGCACCGGGTGAACCCAGGAATAGGGGCTCACTTTCTAGTTGAGGGTGTGACTTTTAGTAGCATTCCTTGAGTTCTAAAACTACGTATCCAGTGTAGGTTTTGAGAGGTATTCCTACAAATTGAGGGTTGACACTCTCTTATAGGAACCTTCCAATAGAGAGTGATACCCTAGTCCATTGGGACACTAGTTTAATGGATCCACACTGCTAGTGTCGCTACCCGTGATAAGGTACTAACAATTTTCCAAATGGGGTTATTGGTTAGACCCTTATTAGCTCATATTGGGGCATGTCAGTTACATGATAGCTCCTACAATTTTAGTTTAATACTTAAGTTATATTAGTACAGCTTTGCATGACCAAGTATTCAGTTTATCAACTATTCAATCAGTCAGTTTTATAAATTATTTTAGTACATGTTTTACTTGGTCTTACATTTGTTATACATGTTCATGCATTGATGTTCAGTATCCATATGTATTTCAGTTAGTCCCTATCTCATATACTAGTACATTCAAAGTACTGTCTACATACTTTAATTTGCACTATATTGATATCATATATAGGTTTGAACACTCAGTTCTCCAATCATCCTTAGTCAGTCTAGTGCCACTCAGCAGTAGTTGTGGTGAGTCCTCATCCATAAAGGATAAGTTATTTGCAGTTATTTTAAGTATTTTTTTATTTTCATCAGTCAGAGTTAGTTGGCGGTTTATCCCAACATCTCCATATATTTTAGACTCTTTCAGATAGTCAGACTTGTTTTTTAGTTGTATTAGCAATTCAGACATATTGGGTATTGTTTCAGTATTACATATTAATAGTTTATTTTAGTTTAACATCTGCATATGATGCTTGTATTTTTATTTTATTCTATGCGCACAACAGGTATCAGATTCTAGGTTAGCTTGGGGTCACTTGTGTCCTTAAGAACTGTGTTACGACTATGGGTAGCCTTGGGTCATGACAAAACTTTATATTAAAGCCTAAAGTTTTAAAGTGTCCTATGGTTTCTAAAAGTCACATTGAGTAGAGTCTTGTGCATGGGTGTGAAACGCACCGCACTTATGGTCAAGAGGCTATAAGACATTTTAGAAAGTTTCTCTTCTTTTAGTTTTTATGTCATGTGAAAGAGCATGAGCTCTATTGAATTCCCTCTTTAACTCATCCTTCATTTGTTTACAAAAAATGCATCCTAAAAGAAACAATGGAAGAAGAAATGAGGTTTAGCCTACACCACCACTTGTTCAGGAAGATCCCCAGAATGAATGTGTTTCCCATGCTAAATTTAGGACCACTTCACAACTTCGTCCTATTCTGTAGATACTTAGAATAACCACTAGGCTGTTGCCCTAGCCAATCCATTATTGGGCACGGTAGCATTTAGGATTTGAGACTTCACTTAGATGAATCCTTTATTATTTCTTGGATTCATATTTAAGGAGGATCTGCAAGAGTTTTTGGATGGTGTGTAGAAAGTAATGGACATTATGGGTGTCACTTCTTGTGAGAGTACTAATTTAGTTGCTTACCATTTGGAAGAGGTGGCTTATAATTGGGTCAAGCAATAGAAGAAGGACAGAGGTGTTGAGGTAGGGCCTATAAAGTAGGAGGAGTTTGCTATGGCTTTCTTAGATAATTTTTCCCACTAGAGTTAAGGGAGGCTAAAGTGTAGGGGTTTATAAATTTGAAGCAAGTTAACATGAATGTGAAGGAGTACTTGATGAGTGGGAAATTTACTGCTCATTGATATCCAAATTATTTTACATTACTATGATTAAATTATATAAATAAGGCTGATTCTCTATTGGAATGCATTAATTTCTAGTTTTTGTGTTCTTGCGGGTCCTATGATGAAAATGAGTTAAAATAAAGTTAAAACTAAATAAAAATGGACAAAAAGGAGTATAAACGAAGGATCAGGCAGCCGTCAGTTACTGCGATCGAGATTAATTAACCCGAGCCACCAATTGAGATCGCAATCTAAGTCATGGGATCATGGAAACGCGATCACGATAGCGATAGGGCAAAAAAGTTTAAGGGAAAAAATGCAATTTCACAGAGATGAGTCCCAAATCCTAAGGGGTTAGAACCTTTTCACAAGAGGATCTTGGAGGAGATCTTTCATCTTTAGAATTTTTATCTTATCTCTTTGTGCTTGGATTATTATTTTTAGTACTCTTAGGCTAAGAAGACCTTAGAGTAACTCCTAAGTGAAGGATTATCAATTTCCATTAAAGTTTTATTGGAATTTAAATTTTGGATTTACATTCTCTTTATCTTTCATGGATTAATTTGGTGGAAATTTTGGTATATCCTTACTCTTTATCTTTATGAGTAGCTAGTTCTTCCTGTCTGAGTTATGCATGGATAGGTTTTTATTAGTTCATAGGTGTTATTTATTTATCTACATAATTAACTATTTATTGTGGGTTTTGCTATTACTTTATGGTTGAAATGAGATTTGCGGGTGAGAACCCTAAATTGACTTGGATCCCACATCATCCTTGAAATAAGGATGTGGGTGATGAGTAATTGTGAACAACTATTTCATACTAGTTATTTCCTTAGAATTATCTTAGAAATAAGGATGTTATGTTATTTAGCTAGCTTGATGGGTATCATCCTAGAAATAGGGATGCTAAGTTGAGGATTTGGATTAATAAGTTTGGTATGCTCATGAGGTATTTGAAAGATTCCATGAGTGCAAATTTGTGTTTTGTTGATTAAAATTAATACTTTAAATCTAGCCTACCAACGACTCCAGGCTAAATTTGTATAAGTTCTCAATTACCCATGTACGAATTCACGCCTAGAATGGCATAACCCTAAGTTCGGTTCCTAATTGATTATACTCTAATTATTCTTAGCCCCAAGTTAGAATTTTAGAAGTCTAGAAATTGTGATATTTTCAAAAACATTCAAACCATGAAATATTTGTATCCCATATTTGAATTTAGGAAGTAATTACCATTTTGAACTTTCTCAATCACCATTCATATTGTTCCTCATGGATTCAACCCCGACTCAAAGTTGGGCATTTATATTGACAATAATTGCCTTTCCCTAAAATAATAGAGTAAGTTGAGAGTTATCATAAATGGCGTCGTTGTCGGGGAACAATTTGGCGTGTTGAGTTAGTTTGAAATTTTAGCTTACTTGCTTGGATTCAAACTTGTAAATCTTTACTTGTGATATTCTTTTGTTTCTTGTGTTATGTAGATTTTTATTTGTGTTTTCTTGTCACTATGGCATATTGGAATGAATATGAGTTTAATGGTTTCAAATCTTATCTTGATGATATATGTTAATATATTATGATGGACCCCACTTTTGGTAAAATTATAAATATGCTCCTCGGAAAGAGGTATGTTCACCCTCTTAATCCTATTGGGAGTATGATTGTTCTTTATGTGGTGGTCAAGATGGAAATTGGAGTGATTTTCCAAATGCCCCTTCCTAAATTATGCTAACAAAAATACTAGTTCTTCTTATGAGTTTGATAGGTCTTATGATGTGATAAATAAAGAACAACATGCCAGATACAATAGAGTTGAAGCAATGCTTCTAACTATCTTGAATCGGGTGACTATAATGAGGGAGAACATGCATATCTTGCATCAATCCATAGTAACGAGACAATCTTTCAAGTTCCATGAATATGCCCAATCTTTAAAATAAGGGTGAGCTTGATGTTGAAAAATGCTTGGTGATTTGTTAATCAACCAACTCCAAAATGATAATACATGTTGAAATTGAAGAATGATAATAGAATTGAAAGAAAATCCAAGAAAATCCTTTATGAAGAATCTAGTTCATTTCAAGGTGAGAATGTTAAGAAGAATAAAACTCCAAAATTAGGAAAATAACCTCATTCCAACTACTTTTCAATAGTATGCTTTGTGGATGTGATAAAAGTCGAACCACCCGAGCAAATGGTAAGCATTGGAGATAAGAAACAAACTTCTTACATTTTGGAGTTTGTGATTCCTAAAGGGCGAAAAGACGTTCCTCACTTAAAGGAAAATAAGTACACAATCCAATGTTTGAGCAGTAGTTTTTTTATGTTCTCACCAATACCTAAAGAGCCTATTTGGAAATTTGATGTGAAGTTGGTTAAAAGGTTCAAGTCTTAAACTGGAAATAAAGAATATGTATTATTGTGCCCCTATATATGCCCAAAGTACCTCAGAGATATATGGATCAAAAGTTGGGCCAACGATTTAATTCTTCTAAGTGGGGATATAAATGATAGTCAAAATATGTTGTGCCACGACTTTAACTAAGGCACTTGATAGGAGGCAACCCATCGGTTACATGTTTCTTACATCTATCTTAAACAAATACACTTAGTTTTGATGTTTTGCAGGTGTTGAACAGATTGAAAGACAAAAAAGTAGAGGGAAATTGAGTTTATAAGGATGGCAGCAATGCCAAAAGTTAGGGAAAAACAATGGATAACTCGTCTCAGATATCACAATTATGGACCAATAGTCGTGATCACAGAAATGCAATTGCGAATAAACCTATCATAATTGTGGCATTTTACTTATTTTAAGTCCATGTGCAATCTCAGGGCGTCCCTTTTACCCTTCTAAGTGTTTACGCTATGCAGTGAGGGCACAATAAGAATTTAAGTTGGGGGTGTTTGTGTGTGCCCGTATTTCAAAATCTATACTTGGTTTGCAATAATTCAATCTAGTTCACACAACAAGCATATAGATTTTGTGAATTAATCATTATATTTTTTATTATTATTGTTATTTTTCTTTTTCTTCATTTGATGTATGCTTGGTGAGCCTTTCCCTATGATGGATGGAGTGACGATATTCTTAAGGGAAAATTGTCATGATGGGTTTAAGCCATAGGTGCAGGGTAAGTATAAGTACCCATGACATTATAGATTTGGGATTTTTATTATCCCTATGGTAAAGTCTGAGTATCCATATGGCATGCCTTTATAAGAGAATGTGAGATGACGGCTTGATTTGGTGCTAGAGATAGCCATATTATGAGGTGAAATGTGAAACACACATCCCCCTCCGTCCAAAATTTTTTGTGAAAATAGTGGGCATAGACGTGAATAATTATGTAACAATGCCTTACCCTCTCTTTGTGACTCCAATTTTTTTAGTAGATAGGATGTTGCAAATAATTCCTATCATCTCTAGTAGGAAATGCAATTGATCTTCCTTGAAAAGTTTACATACCATGTGTGGTAAGCTTAGTCATTTAATTCTTATGCTTACGTGTGTCATCTAGAACGCTCCCCGCCAGTCTCTGAAAGCTAACCTTGAATACACATGGTTGGTAAAATGATATTAGGCCTTCTTTAAACATAGAAACCCACTTTAGCCTAAAAACCCTACCCATACATAGACTTTATCCATAGTCACCCACTTTGAGCCCTTGAACCTTTCTTTGGAAACCATATTACAAGCCATGAGCCATTTTACTTTTATCCCTCTTTTAAAACCTACCCTCCCTGAACTTGAAAGTATAACTTGAGGCTAAGAACCTAAGTTGGGGGTGGTGAATTTTGGAAGAGGTAACTTTGGGCCATAGAATGGTAGTGCCTAAGAGCTAAGCAATGAGAACAAATGGATAAGAAAAAGAAAGGATTAAATAAAGAAAAGAAATGCATGAATTGTAAAAAAAAATATCAAAAAACATGCTTTCAAAAGATGGGTGAATCAAGGTAGTAAAAGTAGGCACATGCATGAATTGGAAAGAAATGAAGTGGCCCATGAACCAAAGTTTAATTGAATAGTTTGTTATGTAGAGTTCAAGGAGGGTGTAGTATCTTTGATCCCAAATGTTTATCCTACCTTTTCCCAAGCCTACATTACAAGCTTAAAAAAGTCCTTCGAGATTCCAACTATGTATTTTTAGTGTAGTGGCGATTTAAAATAAAGGCAAGCATATGGTATGATACTTGTTCACTTTGAGAGATTTTTGAGAAAGTGAGTGCTGGCACTTTAATCCCTTGTTACATGATAGATACTTTTATGGGTGGTATTTTATTTCGTGAGGAGGCATGTAGAATAATTGAGGCAGATGAAGTTGTCATCTTCCAAAAATGAGGCAAATGAGTGTAGTTAAGTTGCTATTGATATAGAGTCACTCCTAGAGATTTAGCGGTTCTTGCTTGGTTCTTCTTAAAAGTCTTTTGCATCCTTGAAAGTGTGTTTTATTTTTAGGGTAGTTGTGTAGATATTTTTTCCCATGCTGGAGGCCTAGTTGGTGGTGCTAATCGAGTTTGGAATCACTGTGATCATTTTGTCGGATGAATAGTCTTATAAGTAAGTATTCTCATTGAAAGAGAAGTAGTGTTGCTTAAGGACAAGCAAAGATTTATGTTTGGGGTGTTGATGAGTGACAAATTTACCACTCATTAATACTTAAATTCTTGCACATTAATATGATTAAGTTGTATAAATTAGGCTAATTCTCCATCGGAATATTGTTAATTTCCAGTTATTGAGGTATTGTGATGAGTGGTGATTTTACCACACATCCGCACTCATCATTCATACACATTACCTTGTTTTGAATGAATAAAAGAGACAAAATTGTGATTAAATGCACTAATATTCACACTTTGTAGGTATAGAGTTGACAAGATCAAAAGGTGTGGATTGGAGCTGAAAATGATCAAAAGAGAGCAAAAAAGTGCAGTTGAAGACTTCAAGCAGGAACTGGCCTCAGTTACTGCGGTAGTGGTCTGGTGACTGCGGTCGCGGCAGTTAAGAAGATATCAAGCAACCACGGTCATAGAAGATAATCATAGTCACGTAGCTACTATCTTGACCAGACCCACGCGATCATGACTTAGCAGAAGAATGTAGCCCAAGGGAAAATATGGAAATGCACTTGGCTAATCCCAAATTTGATAAAATAGGACTCAAACCCTAAGCATATAGGGGATTCATATTCATAATTCCATGATCTCTAATAGGAGGTTTTCGTTCTTGAGTTCATAGCTATTATTTTTGGAGAAAAAATATTGTATAATGTTTGGGTGAAGAATACATTAGAGACCTTCTAAGTGGAGGAATAGCTCACTTCCATTGGAGATTTGTAGGGGTCCAAAGTTTGAAGTACCATTCACTTAAGCTTTAATAGATTATTTCAATGGAGATTATGGGTATATCTTTGCTTATTTATCTTATGTGTAGCTAGATCTCCCTTTCAGGGTTATGTGTGAATAGGGATTTAAGTGTGTGTGGTTTTTTATTGTTAGCCACTCTTTAGTAGTTCATATTGATGGGTTTTATCCTTGTTGTGCTAACTTTGTTGGGATTTGTGGGTGAATGCTCCAAATACCCACAAGAGTTTGATGGGTGAAAACTCCATTTGGGGTTTGGTTACCGATTGTTGAACATATCCATTAGGTATTCGAAAGAATCAATGGGTGAAAGTTTGATGTTTTGTTGAAAGATTGGCATCAAAACCTATAACTGAACCTACTCGCACTTGATCTACTATTATTGAAGTTAATCATTAGCATCCATATTTCACTTCCCTTAGTAATATATAATTCCAAGATCCGTGCTTATTTGTTTGAAAACTTTAATTATTCATAGCCCTAAATTTATAATAAAAAAAGCCAAAAAGAAATATTAGTGTAGATTTCTATCTCCCATATTTTTATCACTTTGTACTATTGGTTTGAATTTAACTTGTATCTATTATTTTGAATTAACTAGATTGCCACTCAGATTGTTCCTCGTGGATTTGACCGCGGCTGTAAAGTTGGGTAAATATATTGATAACGACCATCTTGCACTTAAATTAATGTGTAAGTTGAGCGTTATCAAAAATGGCACCATTGGCAGGGAACAATTTAGCGTATTAAGTTAGTTTGGAATTTTAGCTTACTTGCTTGAATTCGAGCTTGTAAATACTTGTTTGTGATTTTCTTTTATTTTTGTGTTAGGTAGATTTTTATTTTCTTTTACTTGTATGCATGACATCTTTTGAAAAATATGATTTTGGTAGTTGGAAGTCATATCTTGATGACCCATGTCCATATTGTGATGGACCCCACTTCAGGAGAGATTGTAACTATGCTCCTTAGAGAGAGATAGAATACCATCTCAATCCTATTGAGAGTATGTTTGTTCTTTATGTGGTGGTCGAGATGGACATTGGAGTGATTGCTGAAATGCCCTCTTCTATTTTTATTCTTATCAAATTGCTAGTTCATCTTATGAGTTTGAAAGGTCCTATGATGAGTAAAATGAAGAGCAGCATACTGGGTCCACTAGTCTTGAAGAAATGCTTCAAACTATTTTGGATCAGGTAACTACAATGGGGGAAAATGTACAAGACATGCATCAATCTTATGAGACATTTGGAAGGGAAATTGTAAAGATTGAAGAAATGGGCAAAGAAGGAAAACTTAAAAATATCACTACCTTACCCATTTCCCAAGAAGAGGGTGATCAAGAAGAGAAACAGAGCTATGATGATGAGCTTGGTAGTGAAGAGTCCTCGGTGATTTCCCAACCAATCGAATAAAATGGGGAAGAAGATGTCGAAATAAAATAAATGGTGCTAGAGTTAAAAGAAGAATCAACAGAAATCTCTTATGATGTCTCTAGTTCATTTCGGGGTGAAGATGCTTTGGAGGAGGAAATTTTGGGATTAGGGGTTGGATCTCATTCAACCAACTTTTTCAATATTATGCTTAGAGGATGTGATAATAATCCATCCACCTAAACAAATGATGGATTATGGGAAGACGATGTACGATTCCTATATTTTAGAATTTGATATTTCAAAGGAGCATATGGAACTCCATCCATCAATGGCCAAGGAACTCAACTCCTAATGTGTAATTAGTGGACTATTAATGTTCTCACTTTTACCCAAGGATCCAAATTGAAAAGTCGATGTGAAATTGGGTAAAAGATTCAAGTCTTCAAAATGGCGAGATCGAAACTTGCTTGCCATTTCTTTACTTCTTCCATGTTTTATCTTGGAAGAGTTGAATCTTCTATCCCTCTGCCGTTCATTGCATATTGAATAAAAGTTGAGACATAGATTTAAATCTTCTACGTGGAAACATAGAAAAAAGTGGTGAAGGTGTCGTGCCATGACATTAAACTAAGCTCTCGATGGGAGGAAACCTATCACTCCACAAAAAGTGGCACATATTCTTTTTATTTATGCATAATAGGGTAGATCTTTGTTTTGTATTTGTGTATACATAATACATGAAATATTGGTGCTAAGAAGAATTTTGATTGAATTTGAAAAAGGAATGTGTGAAATTGGCAGTTTGGACTGAATAAGAAATGCAGAAGACCCGATTGTTTGGTCTTAATTACCGTGACCGTGGTCCATGCCACTATGATTGCATAACTAGGACCATGATTGCAGTCAAAGAATTTTAAATGACCATCTGAATGACCATTGCCCACATGTATTCTCTCTCATTCCTATCAAATTCTCTTAAATATTTGGCTTTGCATTGCATCTCTAAGTGTTATCTCAATTCATTTGCATCTTTAAGTTGGTAAATTGTCTTAACTTACTTGATTTTGATACAATTGCATGATTAGAACGTGTAGTTTAGGTAAAGGCCTGAGTTAATGTTTTCATGGTAAACTACATGCTTGTTGATGATTATTATATGGTTAGCTGTTGTAGTTAGTGTACCCACTAATAGGGAAGTCTTGAGTTCCTAAAATTAGGCCTAAAACTGTTGGAATTGAAGTGTGCAACATGTTTTCAATTTAATGCCCCAATAAGTTCAATTTGAATTATTTCAAGTCTGGGGCCATAATAATTTATTCTAGGTTTAAGTTCTCTACGTATAATGTTGGTATGCCTAGTTGGAACAAAGAATTGGGGTTAAAATTATGTTTTAAAGAGTGTTCAAACTCTATCGACTAAGGTCTCAGGTACCGTGATCGTGGTCAATGCTTTGTGATCGCCATACCTAGGGGAAATGTCTACAGGAACAAAAAATTCCTAATCATCCAATTTTCCCCCCAAAACCTTCCTGTAACACTGCCACATACATCTGTTTGTTTGATCTAGCATGTTTTTGGTATAATAGTACTAATGATGGCCTGAGTGACATTGTTTACAAGTTCTAATCCTCAAAGATGGAAGAATTTTACAACACCAGATTTATGGCCCCATGTGGACAGAACCTCTATAGTGCAAACTTGCACAAGACTAAGTTACTACCTAAAAGAGGTATCATCCTAGACAAGGTAGAGGAGAAGCTCCTAGGATTCCATGCTAGACTCACCAAAACCGGGTGGAGGTGCTTTTCCCTAGACCCCTGTTATGCAAATGAGCAGTGGGTATGGGAGTTTTACACTAACCAAAGCTTAACTTCTTTCACAAATTCAGTGATGACTATTAGGGGAAAAAAGTAAACTTTGGGATAGAGCAAATCAATGAGGTGTATGAACTCTCAAATGCTGACATGGAGCAATTCTATGAAAAATCATGTGAGCCAGGGACCCGGATGGGAAATATTTTATTTCATGGCTAAGAGGTTCCCTGGGACACTACCAAGAGAGACATTCTGATGAATGACTTCATAGTTAAGGCCAGGCTTTGGCTGAATATCATCTATAGCTGAGTATCACCATTCACTCATATGACCATTGTTACAGACTTGTGAGCTCGGATAGTGACCTGTCTTCTCTTTGGCATCGCCCTAAATGTAGGTAAGATTGTGCATTAAAAGTAGAGGTACTACAGAAATCATGGAGGTTCATATCTTCTCCTTCTTTCCCTTATCACAGAGTTATGTAGGAGGGCACAGGTGGACAAATATGCTGCAGATACCTGGGTACTCCCAGGTCCCCACATCTTCCCACTCAAGTTCAGGGGTGAGGGTTCCCCAGGTTAGAGTAAAAAGAGAACGGTGGACGCGGGCAAATTGACCCAAGAGGACACATACTCTTGTAGACCTTCATCACTCAACCCCTTCGATAACATATCAGGTCAGATATGGGTGGTTAGGGAGATATTGTAGATATTGCCTCAAGGACTAAGAGAGCCATCCACCACTTACTACCATACACAGCTCAGTCAGACTATGAGAAATACAGGGAGGAGCAAAAGAAGCAAGGAGCTACTGTCGCTAGTTTTGAGAGAGCTTATTCAAACTTAGCTACATCGCAAAAGGACCTTAGGGATTTATATGAGAAGATGGTGAAAAGATAGAATAATAAAGATAAATTCTTCAAGAAGTTGTGGATGGGGTGAAAGGTATCTTCAAGGTACTTAATCCCAACCATCAACTACCTTAACCTAGGATGGTCAGTGAGGATGACGCCCCTGCTAATTGATCTGCCGATGATGATGATAGTTATAATGTAGAGTCAGTAGGAGAGAGTAGCTCTTGATGCAGATTCGGGGAGACCCCTCTTACTCTTGCCTATGGCATACGTAGTGAGGACACTGCATTTTTTTCTAGTTGGGGATGCCCCCAAATTTGTATTGTTTTGATGTTATGTTGCTGGATATTTCATTTTATGTTGTTTCCTTGGGATGACATTTTGGATATTATTTTGTTTTTATTTTAGAATACTACATCTTTGGGCACTCTGATGGTGCCCACATTTTATGGATGTGGTTTTTATTTATAGTTTTTTCTTTTACTTTAATTTGATTTTGATGTTAGTGATTCATGACTAGCTTTGCCCTATGATAGATTGATTGACGATATTTTAAAGGTAAAACGCATGTTTCACTTTTGAGACATGAGTGCAAGAGAGGTCTGAGTACCTGTGGCATTGTAATAGTAAATTTGGGGTCACTTTTTACACCACTGGCGAAGTCTGCGTAGCCATATGGTGGGTTTGCCCATTTTGTGATGAAACGTGAGACCAAGGCTTTGGTTGTACCTATGGGTTAGAAAATTGATCAAGGTACAAATGCAAAATAAACAACACCCTCCATCCAAAAATTTTGAAAAATCAAGGGCATGGACGTGAGCAAAGTTATAACAAAACATTTTCTATTTTTGTGACTCCATAAGTTTTTGACTTGTAAATAATGATAGATAATCCAAATTTGTCTCTAGAGGGAGGGATATTTGAGCTCCCTTGGCGAATTTTTTATGCCATGTGGGGTGAGCTTTTTGCATTCATCTCTTATATACTTGTGTTATCTAGAACTTGCCTCATTAGTCTTTCAAATCTAATTTTGATTGTAGTTGTTGGAGAATTGATCTTAGGCTATCTTTATGACTTCGTAACCCATACTAGTCTAAAAAACCTACCTGTGCATAAAGTTAATCCCTAGTTACCCACTTTGGCCCATTGGACTTTTTATTGGAAACTCATTACACACTGTGAACCATTATTTTTATCCCTCTTTTTAACCATACCCTATTGAACTTGAAAAGGCAACCTGAGGCTAAAAGTCTAAGTTGTGGGTTATAAAGATTGATAGATGTAAGTTGGGAGCCATGAAGTGTCAGTGAAATGCCTAATGTGCCTTAACATTGAAAATAAATGAATAGAAAAAGAAAGGATACAACAAAGGAATAAATAACATGAAAGTTGTATGAAAAAGAAATGAAAGAAAAGTGGTGAACAATAGAAGCAAAAAATAAGCATGCAAAAAGAGAGAAAACAAAGAGGAGTGGCCCATAGTCAAAAAGGAAAATTTAATAGTGTGAGTAGGTGTTCAATAAATGGCGTAGCCATGTTGTCCTAAATGATATCCTGCCCCCGCCTGAACCTACGTTACAAGCTTAGAAAGTTCTTTGAGATCTCCAACCATTTACTTTCTTTGTAGTGGCGATTGAAAATATGGGTAAGCCTATGGTATGACACTTGTTTCATAGAGATTTCCTTTGTGAGGGAGAGAGTTTTTGCACTTAAAATTTCCTATTGCATATTTGGTAGCTAGGTGTGTGGAATTCTCTTTCTTGTGAGGTTGGCATTTGAAACAAGTTTAGGTGGGTAATTTTGTCACCTCCTAAGAAATGAGGCAAGTGGAGTATAGCTTGATTTAAGTCAAAAGTGAGTTACTTTTAAAGTGTTGGTTATTTTTGTTTGGTTGTTGTTTGAAGTCTCATGCATCCTTAGATATTGTGTAATATATGAGGGGTGTAGTGCAAATAGCCTAGCACTTATTCAATACGCTACTTATGGTGATTACTAAGATCAAAGTCATTGTGAACTTTAAGGAATGCAAATTTGGGCATAGATAATTATTGTCTCATGGTAAGAGATAGTGTTGCTTAAGGACAAAAAACAACTTTAAGTTGGGGGTGTTGATGAGTGGTGATTTTACCACTCATTCTCACTCTATCATTCATGCACATGACCTTGTTTTCAATTAATAAAAGAGAATTTTTTTTGATTAAATGCACTAATACCCATACTTTGCTGGTATAGAGTTGACAAGATCAAAAGGTGTGGATTGGAGATGAAAATGATCAAAAGGGAGAAAGAAAGTGCAGTTGAAGACTTCGAGCAGGAACTAACCTTAGTTACCGTGATCACGATCTGGTGATCACGGTTGCGACAGTCGACTAGAAGTCAAGAAAGCATGGTTTCAAAAGATAATCATGGTCGTGTAGCTGCGGTCATGGCTAGACCCACACGATCACGTCTTAGCAGAAGAATGCAGCCTAAGGGCACATCTAGAAATGCACGTGGCTAATCCAAAATTTGACAAAAGAGGACTCAAACCCTAAGCATCTAGGGGATTCACATTCATAATTCCATCATCCTCAATAGGAGTTTTTAGTTCTTGAGTTCATAACCTTCATTCTTTGAGAAGAAAATATTGTATAATTTTTGGGTGAAGAATACATTGGAGACCTTCTAAGTGGAGGAATAGCTCATTTCTATTAGAAATTTGTTGGTGTTCAAAGTTTGAAGTAATATTCACTTAAGCTTCAATAAATCATTTCAATAAGATTATGGGTATATCTTTTCTTATTTATCTTATGTGTAGAAAGATCTCCCTCTTGGGGTTATGTGTGACTAGGGATTTAAGTATGTGTGGTTTTTTATTGTTATCCTATATTTAGTAGTTCATATTGATGGGCTTTATCATTGCTATGCTAAATTGGTTGGGATTTATGGGTGAAAGCCCCAAATACCTACATAGGTTTGTTGGGTGAAAACTCCAAGCTCTAGAAAGCACATGGCCATCTTTGAAAGAAGGGTTATGGGATGAAATTTAGAAGGGTTATGGGATGAAATTTAGGAATCCACATCATCCTTGAAAGATGGATATAGAAACCAAAGAAATGGTAACAATTATGTGTGTAGTTTTCTAATCTATCACTCTCTTAGATGTAAGGGTGGTTGTGAAGTTAACTACACCTTGGGTATCATCCTAGAAATAAGGATGCCTAGATTGGAGTTAGGTTAACAATTGTTGAACATACCCATTAGGTATTCAAAAGAATCAATGAGAGAAAGTTTGGTGTTTCATTGAAAGACTAGCATCAAAACCTATAACCAAACCTACACGTACTTGATCTACGAATATTGAAGTTAATCATTAGAATCTACATATCACTTCCCTTAGTAATACATAAACCCAAGATCCGTTCTTTATTGTTTGAAAACTTTAATTATTCATAGCGCCAAATTTATACTAGAAAAACCCAAAAAGAAACATTAGTGTAGACTCCTATCTCCTATTTTTATGATTTTCTACTATTCATTTGAATTTAACTTGTATCTATTATTTTGAAGTAACATAATTGTCGCTCACATTGTTCCTCGTGGTTTTGACCTCGACTCCAAAGTTGGGTAAATATATTTACAATGATTGCCTTGCACTTAAATTGATGTGAAAGTTGAGCGTTATCATCTTGCAGGTACTATGATGAAAATGAGTTAAATTATGTTGAAAGCAAAGGAAAGTTGACAAAAAGAAGCAAGAACTAGAGATCAGGAAGATCAGTTAGCCCTCAGTTACCATAGTTATGATCCATGGATTGTGGTCACGGTCGGTCAATTGGTCACTAATGGCGATTGTGACAAGAGTCACGTGATCGTGATCCAAAATAGCGCGATCTCTATAGGTTAAGAAAAATTTTAGGATCATGAATGTAATTTTGTAGAGCTGAGTCCCAAATCTTAGAGGGTTAAAACCCGTTCACAAGAGGATCTTGGAGGAGATCTTTTATCTTCAGAATTTTTATTTTATTTCTTGGTGCTTGGATCATTATTTTTGTACTACTCTTGAGCTAAAATGACCTTAGAGTAAATCCTAAGTGAAGGATTAGCAATTTTCATTGAAGGTTCATTGGAATTTAATGTTTGGATTTACATTCTCTTTAACTTTCATGGATTAATTTAGTGAAAATTTTTGTATATGTTTACTCTCTATGTTTATGAGTAGCTAATTCTTCCTCTTGGGTTTATACTTGGATAAGTTGTGATTATTGTATGGGTGTTTCTTATTTATCTACCTAATTAGTTATTTTTTGTGGGTTTTGCTATTACTCCATATTTGCAATGAGATTTGTGGGTGAAAACCCTAAATTGACTTGGATCCCACATCATCCTTGAAAGAGGGATGTGGATAATGAGTAATCGTGAACAACTATTTGATACTAGTTATTTCCTTAGTATTATCTTATAAATAAGGATGTTATGTTATTTAGCTAGCTTGATGGGCATCATCCTAGAAATAGGGATACTAAGTTGAGATTTTTGATTGGTATGTTTGGCATGCTCATGTGGTATTCGAAAGATTCCCTGAGTGAAAATTGGTGTATTATTGAAAGACTAACACTAATACTCTTAGCCTACCCATGAATCCTAGCTAAAGTTTGATAAATTTTCAATTACCCATGTACGAGTTCATACCTAGAATGGCATAACCCCAAGATCTATTACTAATTGGTTATACTCTAATTATTCATAGCCACGAGTTAGCCTACTAGAAGCCTAGAAATTGTGATATTTTCAAAAGAGTTCAAACCTTAAAATATTTGTATGCCATATTTAAAATTAGAAAGTAACTTCCAATTCAAACTTTCTTGATCACCATTCACATTGTTCCTCATGGATTTGACCCTGACTAAAATTTAGATAATTATATTGACAATGATCTCCTTTCCCCAAAATAATGGTGTAAGTTGAGCATTATTATTACTCACTCAGGTTTACTCAGTTGGAAAGTATGCTCCAATTATGGTGGCTGATTCTAGGTCTGGGATGAGTAAGTTCATGTCAGGTGTTTCTGTGGAAGTGGTTCAAAAGTGTAAAACAACTATATTGATAAAGGAGATGGATCTCTCTAGTTTGATTGTCCATGCTCAGTAAATTGAAGAGAAAAAGCACAAGGAGAAGGAAAGAGAGAATAAGAGGGCTAGAATAGGTAGCTTAAAATTTCTTAGCTATGGTCTAGTGGTGGAAATCATTCTTAGTTCTGCAACGTTGTTTTAGCTCCAGCCTCATCTTCAGCCAGTGCAGCAGTTCCCAAGTTTAGGTAGGACAATAGGGATAGGTAACTAGACTCTAAGTCCTAGAAAAGTATCAATAATGGTTGTACCAATCCACTTTATCATAAATATGGTAAGAATCATCAAGAGGAGTGTAGGGTAGGCAGTGATGTGTGTTTTAGATGTAGAAAGTGAAGCCATAGGATCAGGGATTACTAGTAGTCGGATAGAAGGGAAATAATGTTCATCAATAGGGTCAGTCTAACTTTTCATTAACTGTAGTAGGTTGCTCGACTCAGCAGGGAGCCACCTCTAGTGCCATTAGTAGAAAGCGTCAGAATAGACTTTATGCTTTCCAGACTTAACATGATCAGGAGAGTTCTTTAAATGTGATTACAAGTACATTACAAGACTTTCATCTTCATATTTATGCATTGTTAGAACCTAAAGCTTCACTTTCTTTTGTAACTCTTTTTATAGCTGCAGACTTCGATGTCACTCCTGACATATTAACAAAGCATTTCTTAGTGTCTACCCTAGTGGTTAGTTCTATTATAGCCAAACAGGTATGCAGAAAATGCCTGATCATAGTGTCTGTTAAAGTTACTTCAGTAGACCTTGTAGAGTTAGAGATGACTTATTTTGATGTCATTCTCGACATGGATTGGCCCTACTCATGATATACTTTATTTGATTGTATAAATAGAATTGTCCAGTTCCAATTTTCTAATAAACCCGTTATTGAATGGAGGGAAAGTTCTTCAATGCCTAAGGGTCAGTTTGTCTCCTATCCTAAGCTAAGAAAGATGATATCCAAGGGATGTATATTCCATCTCATCTAAGTCAAGGACTCAAATTCTAAAACTCTGAGTCTTAAGTCAGTTCCAGTAGTAAATGAGTTTCCAGAAGTATTCCTTGAAGATCTTTCTACAGTTTCTCTTAAAAGAGAAATTGACTTCAAAATAGATCTCCTCCAAGATATCCAGCCTATTTCCATTCCACAATATAGAATGGCTCAAACTGAGCTTAAGGAATTAATGAAACGACTGAAGATATCTTAGATAAGGGTTTCATCAGGCCTAGTGTTTCTTTATTGGGTGCTCTAGCTATCTTTATGTGCAAGAAAGATGGATCCTTCAGAATCTGCATTGACTAGCACCAGTTGAATAAAGTCATAATTAAGAATAAGTATTCTCTCCCAAGGATTGATAACTTGTTTGACCAACTTCAGGGTGCAAGATATTTCTCTAAGAAGACCTCAGGTCCGGCTATCATCAACTTTAAGTCAGAGAATGTGACATCTCAAAGACAGCTTTTAGAACTCGGTATGATCACTTTGAATTCCTAGTTATATCTTTTAGACTAACGAATGCTCCTGCAACTTGTATGGACTTGATAAACATAGTGTTCAAACAGTACTTAGACATGTTCATCGCAGTCTTAATAGATGGCATCCTCTTTTATTCTCTTAGTTAAGGTGATCATGCAAACCATTTAAGGATTATACTGTGACCCTTAAGAATTGCTAGTTATTTACTAAGTTCAATAAGTGCGAATTCTAATTGAGATCAGTAGCTTTTCTTGGCCACATTAGTTCCAGTGATAGCATTTGAGTTGATCCTCAAAAGATCGAGGCAGTAAGAAACTATCCTAGACCCATCTCTCTATCAGACACCAGGAGTTTCTTGGGTTTAGCTGGTTACTACAGTCAATTTTTGAAGGGTTTTCTTCTATTTCATCTCTCATTTCTTGACTAACATAAAATAAAGTCAAATTCTAGTGATCAGATTCTTGCGAGAAAAGTTTTTTAGAGTTGAAGACTCAACTAACTTTCGCTCCAGTCTTGACTTTACCAGATGTCGTAGATAGGTTTGTAGTTTATTGTGATACTTTTAGAGCTGGTCTTTGTTGTGTGTTAATGCAGTGAGGTAAGGTCATAGTTTATTCCTCTAGACAGCTTAAATCCCATTAGAAAAATTACCCAACCCCTGACCTTAACATGGCAAAATTTGTTTTTTCCTTAAATATTTGAAGACATTACCTTTATGGTGTTCATGTTGATGTGTTCTTGGATCATAAAAGTTTACAATATGTGTTCACTTAAAAGGATCTAAATCTTCATCAGAGAAGGTAGTTAGAATTATTAAAAGACTATATGAGTGTGATATATCACCTAGGTAAGGCTAATATAGTGGCCGATGCCCTTAGTAGATTTTCTATGGCAAGTGTTGCTCTTGTTGAGAATGATAAGAAGTACTTAGTCCATGAGGTTCATCAGCTTGCTAGGTTAGGTTTTTGGTTGGTTGATTCGGCCAAAGGTTGCATATGGGTTCAGAATGGTTCAAAATCTTCATTGGTGGCCGAAGTGAATGAAAAGCAACACAGGGATCCTATTTTGTTCAAGTTGAAGAAGGCAATTTGGGATTAAAAGGTTGAGGTTTTCTCCCAAATAGAGAATTATTTGCTTCGTTGTCAATGTAGATTTTGTATTTTGTATGTTGTTGGTTTGAGACAACGAATATTAGCTAAAGCAGATGGGGCGTGTTATTTTATTCATCCAGGAGCCACTAAGATATATCATGATTTGTAGGATTCAATGGAGTGGTATAAAGAAATATATTGTGAACGTTGTGGCTAAGTGTTTGAATTGTCAGTAGGTTAAAGTTAAACACCAAAGGACTAGTAGTATGCCTCAGGAGTTCAGCATCCCTACTTGAAAGTGGTCGGTGGTGAATTTGGATTTTTTGATAGGGTTACCTCGTACGCATCATCAACATGATTCAATTTGGGTCATTGTAAATAAAATAACCAAGTTAGCCCATTTTTTGCTAGTTCATACTTCGTACTAAGCTGAGGACTATGCTAGACTCAATCTCAAAGAGTTGGTAAAATTTTATGGGGTTCCATTGACCATCATTTCAAATAGAGGTACCCACTTTGCTTCTTACTTCTGGAATTATTTTTAGAAGGGTCTTGGTACCCAAGTCCATCACAGTATGTCTTTTCATCCTTAGATAGATGGTCAGGCAGAGCGAACCATTCAGACTTTAGAAGACATATTGAGGGCTTATGTTTTTGACTTTCAGGGTAGTTGGGATGACCACTTACCTTTTATTGAGTTTTCCTACAACAACAGCTATCACTCCAGTATTTAGATGGCTCCATTTAAGGCTCTCTATTAAATGAGGTGTAGATTTTCTATTATTTAGTTTGAAGCAGGTAAGGCTTCTTTGATAGGGCTAGATTCTATGTGTGAGGTAATGGGGAAAGTTTGGTTAATCTAAGAAAGGCCAAAGATATCCCAAAGTCATCAGAAATCTTATATAGATATAAAGAGAAAAGATTTTGAGTTCGATATTCATGACTTGGTGTATTTGAAAATTTTGCCTATGAAAGAGATGAAGAGATTTGGCAAGAAGGGGAAGCTCAGTCGCTGCTATGTTGGTCCATATAAAATTTTAAGCCGTTTGTGAAAGGTAGCTTATAAGTTAGAGTTGCCTGCAAATTTGGCATCAGTGCATCCAGTGTTTATGTCTTTGCTAAAGATATTTATTGGTGACTCATCTTATGTTGTTCCTTTAGAAAGTATGGATGTGAAAGATTGTCTTTCTTATGAAGAAATCCCAGTTGAGATCCTTGATCTTAAGATTGATAGTCTAAGAGATAAGAAAGTTCCTTTGGTTAAGGTTCTATGGAGAAATTAGTCCGTTGAGGGAGATACTTAGGAATTAGAAGCAGATATGTGAGCCAAGTATCCCCATCTCTCCTCTATGAATTTTGATCTAGCTTGATGTAATGGTTTTCCTTAAGTGATTCTCTTATTTTTTATCTCAGCTATATAACCATCCTCATATCATAGCAGGTATTCATGAATTCAGTTCAGTCCATGTATAAAGTTTCAAATTCAGTTACTTAATCATGATTCATCTTTAAGTGTTTATTAAATAATCTCAATCTTTTTAGTATCCCAGCTTAAACAGCTTCATTCAGGGATGAATATGATCTCAAAGGGAGATATTGTAATAGACTACAAGATCCTTAACACGTTTCTAGCTACTAGTTTCATGTTTAATGGGTCCAAGGCATTTAATTCACATGATGTACAAGAGACTTAGCCATTTTTAAGACCCCAAGATTTTGAAGATTTTATTTTTGGCCTTCTCAAGTTTAAAACATTGACTTTTGAGTTAAAATGTGTTTAGGGATGTTAAGAGGGTCATCATAGATAGTTTCAGAATTTTTTGATTTGGTTTAGGGTATTTTGGACCTCGAAGGTAGAATGCCTCCGCAATTTGGACGTGTCATAGAGATTGGACCTTTGCGATACACGGTGTGTCATGGAGGTTAGTCTCTATGATACATGCCGTATCATGGAGGTTAGTCTCTGCAATAACCTCCGTGCCACAGAGATTTGTATTTCAGCAAAAATTTTTAAAGTTAAGTGGGGTACTTTAGTCCTTTACCCCCTTCTTTAACATCTAAATCATATTTTAAAACCCAAAATGCGTCATTATTTTCCCTATTCCCCATCAATTAACAGCGTAAAGCCAATTCCCTATTCCCAGAACACAAATTACAAGCTTTTTCTCAAGAATTCAACCATTCAAGGCTTTAATTCCAATTTCTCTTTAAGAATTCAAGCAACTCAGGTATGTGGGGTATCCATCAATGGGTTCCTTTCACCCATTGAGTCCTAAATATTCTTTTCTTTACAAGTGTAAACCTTATTTCCTCTTGTTATGAAATTTCAATGATAAAGCATGAGTTTACTTGATTTTTTGTTAGTAGCCTTCCCATGTGAATTATACTCTCACATGCTTTATAATTTTAGTAATATATCATGTTCCATTGATACCATGTTAATTTATCAAGTTATGAATTAAACCATGTGAGAGTGTTATCTTCGTAAGTTTAACATATTCCCATCCTTAAAAATCATTTCATCAGTTCAGTGAGATGTGCTACGTTTTAGGTCTACGAATTATGAATTTCCTTAAAATATTTTAATGATGTTATTTTATTTAAAATATCATAATATAGTATGGGAGGGTTATGAACACTCATTACCAATGTGTTTTGAAACACCCTAGGTTTTAGAACCTTAGAAAATTTCCTGGATTTCTCATTTTCGAACACCATACGACTTAGGGATACTAATCATATGATAGGGTTCGGTTGGTAAGGTCATGGTTGTCTGCTAACCAATGTTGGTCATTGGTTAGATTTGTTTCTGGCATAGGTATGACTTGGGTGGGTTCGAGTCGTATGGTGGGTGATGGTTCATATGGTTTGGTTTTTCAATCACTTAATCTGAAACATGTTAACTTAACTTAGATCTGAGTATGAGTGGCTCACCATGAGCCATAATATAGGGTACGAGTTATACTATTCACTCATATGGTGAACAGTGTCTAAATTCTATTTTATTTCCATATAGTGGTAGGTATGGGTCAAAGGTACAGGCGTATGATTGGATACGAATTGGATTGGATGGTCGAATGTTGGATAGTGTTGGTGTCCAAGGGGAGGCCTAGGGTACGAGTGGTGGGTACCACTCATATGGTGGGATACGATTGGTATGAGGAGGTCGTACCCTCCCATAGGATATTTATACAATTTAAGTGAGGGTAATCTGGACATTCCCGCACTTAACCTCTTAAGGCCCATGGCTTATAACTCTTTTGGGATATCATATACCCTAATATTTTAATCTTAAACACAGAGAAATTCTCTCAAATTCTCTCTACTCTCTAAGGCTCTTCAGTAAAGGAAGGCTATGGTTTCATCTAGGGGACTAATTTGGGGCTTATACGGGTGAATTTTCTCTATCTTCTTCATAATCTAAGGCAAGATACTTATACCTCATTGTTAATTCCAACTAAAGGCAAATTTTATGAATTGTTTTCATGGAATAATTGTTGCATGGTTTTGGGTATTCAATCATGCGTTGGGGTTTTGGTTATAAATGCTTGGTTATGGTTTTATAAATGCTTGGTTATGGTTTTCCCATTTTTTAATTCTGGATTTACACACTTTAATGGTGGTTTAGCCAATTGGCTATATAGGAATGGTTAATTGATAATTGGTTTTGGTTTTGGTAACACTATGCCCGCAACTTGTTTGATAAAATGCCTATGAGAATACTTTTTCTATATTGTTGGACTTTTAATTAAACTATTGCATGGTAAAACTTGGTATTGGAACCCTAAATGGCATAAATAGTTTAAAGGGTTTGTAATAGTTAAATGGTAAGGTTTGGTTGGTATTAGGTGGTTAGACTTTCTTAGGTTGGTCACGTTTATAGAACTATCCCAGAGTTGAGAATTATCATAAACTCTATCTTGTTATCATTCAAAATTCATCCTACTCGAGGTATATGTATTTGGAGGTTGGGTTCAGTAATGGGGGTGGTCTCCTGTCCTTATTAGACTTGGGAAGCCCATTACGACAAGGCTCTGGTTTGGGTCATGTCAAGTTGGTGTCAGATCTTTAGGTTTATGGTCAATTGGGGAGTCCAAAAAGCTGTGTCGAGTATAGTCTCTTTTAAGGGTGTGTAGTCCGCCACACTCACAAGGGAGAGGATACAAGGTATTTAGGAAATGTTTCTATTTTTTTTGTTCTATTTTCAAGCTTGGGGTTTGAGCCCGGGAATCTTCTCTAATTTCATTTGTTCGCTTTTCAGATCATGCCTCAACGATCTAAAGGAAATGAAAACTCCTTTGTCCCAATTGGGGACGATATTGATGGGATACAGTCTACTTAGGGGATCTATACTCGGTCTAGGGGTACAGTCCCTGGTATTTTTAAAGTTCCATCGGTTCCTTCTAGTCCTCCTCAGGCCAATATGACAAATACTAAGTTTTTTCATTTGATGCATATGATTGCTTAATTAGTAGCTTCCCAGGTTGAATGTGGTGCAGGGAAACCTTTCGAACTGCTGCTGAATCCATAGGCAGGCAAGAGACAACCTGGCGAACTGAAACATCTTAGTAGCCAGAGGAAAAGAAAGCAAAAGCGATTCAGGGCATGATGACTTGAAGTCATCCTCACCTTCCTTCATCTTATCACCGGCAGTCTGTTCAGGGTTCCAAACTCAACGATGGAAACTAAACACGAGTTTTTTTAATTCTTTGAATTGGAATGGCGTCGATAGAAATTCAATATTTTCCAATGAAACTAATGTAAAAACTGGAGTAAATTTTTGAATGAATGGCGGATCCGTTGCTTTATATGTTTCTTTTTTCTTTTTTTGTCTATGATTCAGCAATCCTTTCTATCCTGTAGGTTGTAGTTTCTCTGAATCAAGCCAAGTAGCACAACTCTTTCTACCCATCCTGTATATTGTCCCCTTTGTTCCGTTCCGTGTTAAAATGGAAGCTTAGTTTATTACTTATTATTTTATTAGATTTTAGATTAGTTAGTGATTAGATGTTTTCTCGATCCATATGGTACCTAATGTAATTCTATGATACCGTGGGACTTCGGGGCTCTCCGATTCAGCTAGGTACATAGTTCCGGAATTTATGCGCGAATCAAGATCTTGGCTCGTCTGAGGCCACAAGGATTGGCCAATTCATGAAGATGAGGCCTCTAACCTTTACTAGTGTTAAGGTATAGGAGGATCCTTAAGGTTTTCTTAATGAGATGGAAGACATTTTTAGGATTATTCATGCCATGAATGTAGAAGGGGTGGAGTTTATGGCTTATCAACTGAAAGATGTGGCATACCAATAGTACAAGGAATAGGATCAGGCAAAGGGTGAGGTGTAGGAATCATCCTTGTGGGAGACTTTCTCTAATGCATTTTGGACCTCTTCTTTCCCCAAGAGTTGAGGAAAGCAAAAGAACAGGAGTTTGTTAATTTGAAATAGGGAAGATGTTCGCCAATGAGTATGCCTTGAAATTCCACCATTTGTCTAGGTATGCTCTTAAATTTGTGTTTGATTTGAGGGCCAGGATGAGAAAGTTCTCTTTCGGACCATCTCAAGATTAGATCCTTGAAAGCAATACTACATTGCTGATCAAGGACATGGATATATCTAGGTTGGTTGTTCATATGCAATAGGTGGAAGAGTAAAAGAGAAAGCAGGCTAAGATAGGTGAACGGTAGTGTAAGAGGTTTAGGTTCTCTAATTAAGGTGGTAGTCAATAGAAAAGTGGTCGGTATGGTAGTAAGTGGACAAAGAAGAAGTGGGGGAGTTCTATTTCTTTCTCCACAGCTAGTGCTCCTTACCAGAAGTAGTCGCATGATAGGCATCATGATGTAGGGTGTATTTATGCATTCGAGCATTACTATTCTAGCCTATTTAGCCTTGTTTTGAGGATTATTTATGTGATTAATGTGTTTATAATGATATAAATGTGCATATAAGTATCCATTTATGTGTTTACAATGTTTAATGGTGTTTTCACACAAGTTTTGATTCAAATTGATCATTTAGAGTTCAACCGAGAAAACTAGTTTGACTAGCTTGAGCTAGGTGATTGTCTAGTCTATAGTGTTGGGTTCTAATGTGTTTTACTGAGTTCCCAAGGTTTTTATTGTGTATTTATATGTTAAACAACTTGGTTATAATATTCAAGGGTCAATTGGATCAAGCCAAGGGTCAAAACAATAAGTTAGAGAACAAAGTGAATGTAGCTTATGCTTAGCTCGTGTTTCTAGTTCACTATTTTGGATGTTGTGTTGTTTTAAACTCTCAATTGTTGTGTTTAATGCTATAGGATACTTGGGAAATGGATTATGATGATATATGATGAATGTAAAATCTTCAAATCAAGTGGAAACAACTCAAAAAGTCTTGGAATGAATCACAAAAGCACAATACACCAATTTGGCGCAATTTGGACACCTGAAATGTCTTGGGTGAGTGTAGGTGTATGGAGCATCCACTGGAATCATTCAAACCACCATTTGATTCATAAGGGGCCCAAAATGGTGATCCACTAAATCACGGTGAAAAGTCAAACTACAGTTGTCAAATTTTAGAATCTCAGCGCGATTATACCGCTTTGCGAGCTAATAGCAATGAGGCCACCGCTGCAATGCTATGGCAATCACAGATGGGATTTTTTTCCCAGATGAAGTATAATATCATGGAAACATAATCCAAGTCGATTTATGACTTCTCTACTATAAATATAACGTCTTAAAACACATTCTGGACATCTTGGAACACCTAGATCGATTGGAACATCATTGGAGGCTACCACAACTTCTTTTTAGCTTTCTATTTCTTTAATTTAGATTTCTTTGTGGTTTTAATCATTCATACAATTATTTGGATTTTGATTATGGCTATGAGTGGCTAAAAACTCCCTTTCCTAGGTTAAAGCCAAGAACATGAGTATGATTGTTTTGAATTAAGTTTGTTTAATTTGCTTATCATTATTGGTTGTTTGTTTATTCTTGATTTAATTATTTTGAGGATTGATCACCCTTAGAATACATCTAGTATCACCGTTTTGATCTCAGGAGAGGGAATAGGGTTATAGAACATAGGAATGAATGAAGTATGAGTGCTAAAATTAGTGTCTTGGACAGGGATGTACTTAGATGCCTTACTTGAATCATATGTAGGATGATAGCTTTTAAGAACTTGATTGGATTATTGTATCCCCACTCAACGATGCAATTGTAATGTCTATATTAGGTAAAATATTAGGGCTCAGGAGACCATGATTATACAATTAACCCTACGAATCAACAACCAAGATAAGCAAGTTGACGTATGAAGTTTAATAACATAGTATGATTGTTCTAAATACTTTAATCCTGGATTTTCTCCTATTGATTTTTCCATGACTTTTATTTTCTGCATTGCTTATTTTAATTTCAATTACAATATTCAAAACTCTTTTTGGTTACTTGTGCACCAATTGAATCTAAACAGTAAACTGAAATTAAATAGTTGTTAGACTAAGTCCCTGTGGGATCGATAACTCAGCTTTCTTGGAGGCCACTTTACTACTTGGTAGACCACGTACACTTGCATGTGCTCTCTCAATTTTTTGCCACTATTTTCGGGGACTTGTAATTAGGCAACTTTTTATTTTAGTCTTGTTTTTTAGATTTCTTTGGTGTTTTTTACGCTTGGTCTTGGTTTTGTTTTTTCAAGAAATAGGTTTACAAAGTAGTAAGATGGCAAAGGATCAGGACTTGGTTAAACCAAGTTTAGAACCTGAGAAACTTTTCCATGAATGCAGGAGAGAAACAAACCTTCTCCCCAAATTCTGTAAATCCAAGAATACCAAGAGAATCTTGCCATCAGGGCCGATGAACAAGTAGCCAACAGGACAGTTAGAGAAGTGGAAATCCCACTTCCAACAAATTTGACCTCCCTATTTCAGAAGTCGACAACTGGAGTCAATTTTGAGCTTAAATAGAATATGGTATAGCTTTTGATCAGCAGTGGACAGTTCACAGGGCTCTCACAAAATGATCCACAGGTCCACTTGTAAAATTTTTTGGAAATCAGTGATACATTCATTCTTATGGGTGTGAATGCAGATTATGTAAGGATGACTTTGTTCCCCATTTCACTAATTTAGGAAGCAAAAAAGTGGTTGAATGCATAACCGACGAACTCAATCACATCATTGGATCACATGGCCAGAAAATTCCTTATTCAGTTTTTCCAATGTGGTAAGACTATGTGACTACAAAGTGAGATAGCGTGCTTTAAATAGAAACCAGACAAGAATCTTTATCAATCTTGGTAGCGGTTCAAGGCTCTTCTTTCAGATTGTCCACACTTTTAATAGTCCAATGAGGTACTTTCTCATATTTTGTAGAGGCTCTTGATCACAATATGAAAATTTGGTTAGATTCAAATGCAGGTGGTCAAGCCCTTGAGATGACTCATGATGATTTGTACAATTCATTGAACTGCATAGCTCAAGGGAATCCAGAATAACATTCATACTTGAGGAGTTCCACAAAAAGAATTGCAGGTGTATTGGAAGTGGACCGATTCACAGCGTTATCAACTTAGGTTTCTGCATTACAAATTTTATAAACACTCAGTTCAGCAACCTGAAAGTGGGAACTACTAAACCTGCAACCATAGTCAGTGCAATTCAGTAAACTAGTGGATGGTGTGAGGTCTGCGAAAATAGTGGCCACTTTGTGGCCATATATGCTTCCAATACGGAATCGACAATGTATGTGGGCAATGCTCAAAGGCCAAATTATGGTAATGCCTACAACGTGAAGTGGTAGACACAGCCTTGGAATGCTCAACAATAACAAATTCAGCAACCATAGGAATAACCAAATTAGTCAACTAGCAACTTAGAAGAGATGATGAATCAAGTTTTAGCTAGTCAAACACAATTGGTTGCAGATGTAAAAATTTAGCAAGCATCCCAGAGAAGCTTAGAGTTGTAGTTGGGGAAGTTATAGCAAGCATTGAATACCAGGCCTTAAGGTTTCCTGCCAGCAGGTACAGAAAATCTAAAACAAGTTATGGCAATCACCTTGAGGAGTGGTAAAGAGCTTCAAGGAGAACCTCCAAATGCAACTAAGGAGGTAGATGCAAATTTGAATCCCCAATAGGTAACTAAAAAAGTTGTTGACAATTCAAGAAAGTCTGAGTACTCAAAAGAAAAAGTAGCTGCTAAAGAAGTTAAGAAGATTCCACCACTACCCTTCCCTTAGAAGCAAATAAAAGCAAAGGAGAATGCAATGTTTAAAACATTCTTTGATACATTCAGAGAGCTTCATATTAACTTACCTCTTTTAGATGTTTTGTAGGGTATGCCCAAGTATGCTAAGTACTTGGGTGGTACGGTTGCTAATAAGGTAAAATTGTAGGATATGGGGGCGATAACACTTACTGAAGAGTGTAGCACTGCAATGATATAAAAAACCCCCCAAAAATTGAGAGATCTAGAGAAGTTTACTCTCCCTATCAAAATTAGGAGTAGAGTGGTCCATGCATTGAGGGACTTAGGAGAAAGCATAAATTTGATTCCCCTATCTCTACTTGAAACATTGGGCTTAGAAAAAATTAGAACCATCATCGTGGTTTTATAGCTCATAGATGAGTCCATTACATATCTAGAAGGAATAATAGAGGATGTCCTCATAATGGTTGGTAAATTCATTATTCTTGCTGACTTTATTGCTCCTAATTTTGAGGTAGATGAATAGGTACCAATTATCTTGGGGCATCCATTCTTAGCAACTGGAGGAGCTTTGATTGATGATAGAGAAAGCACGCTCAAAATAAGGGAAGAGGATGAAGAGGCAGTTTTTAAGGTACACAAACTACTCACCACACTATCCCAATATATAGACTTATGCTTGATTACTGTTATTGAAGGGGATAAGTGTGGGGTGATCATTCCACAAAAGATCTCTTCTGACCGCCTCATTTAGTTGGCCAAGCTACCACCACCACCGCCTGACTTGATGCATATTTATGAGCCTGAAAAGGCTGTTGTTGAAAAATCTTCTAGCCTTGAGAGTTCACACCCAAGAGGGGTGAAAAGAATAAGGAGATAAAGACCAAGCATGAGAAAGAAAAGAAAGAAGAATAACTAAGTCGTAGTTGGGTCGTGCCACGACACTAAATTAGGCGCTGCTTGGGAGGCAACCCAAGTTAAGTAGGTATATTTTATTTTTACTTTTAATTTTTACTTCACATAGTTTTTGTTTTTGCTTTAGTTGTAGGTTTATGGAAAGTCTGAGTATTGGAAACCTGAGTTAAGGAGCATGGAAAAAATTGAGTGTGGGATTCCAAGACCCCCTTTATGCGTAAGGATGCTACTAGCTAGGTCTAAAGTCCTCAAGCAGTATTTATATCTCTTGCTTTTAAGTTCACTTTGGGGACAAAGTAGATTTTTAAGTGTGGGGTTAGAAAATTTCCAATTTTAGCTCAATTTAAATTTATTTTTAGATATTTGAGTTGGTGTTATTTTTTATTACACGGTGCAAGTTTTTTGTTTGGTAAAAGCATTTTAATTGAGAGAATTACTACTTTTGAAACATATAGGCTCACGATTATGACTCATGTACTTGTTGGCTTAAATTTGAATTCATGATGTTGTTTAGTTGGGAGTCTATGATGATATTATGTGAGTCAAGCATGTGCCATTTGTGGTGTCAATTTTTGTATATTCCTTTTTGAATGTGATGTCTAGAACTTTCCCGTGTGTACATAGAAAAATATAGAATGTGGGTTTAGGAGATGATATAGGCATTTCTTTGATAGCCTTGTTTATACCTTCTTTTTTACCTACCCTTTGTACGTAATCCTAGTCAACCCCATTGAGACTTAAGCTTTTTCCTTGACATCCTCATATGTAACCTAATCCTTTCTTTGGTAAACATAAATTTGATCCAAAAGCTCCTAGGCACTTTAATAAAAAATTAATTGAGTAAGGAGTTTGAGAAATAAGAACGAAATAATGTATTTGATGTCCCAAGGTAATAGTTATTGGTGTTGATAATTGATATGTAGTGGATGGGTGTGATAGAAATTATGCTTGAAATATTACCATGGTTGAGAAAAAGAAAAAGAAATAAAAATTAATTCATGTGGTAATAAATAATACATCAACCATGTGTTTGTTAAAATGCTTAAAAGAGATGGGGAAAAACAAAAGATATGGGTGGATGGAAAAAGTGTAATTTGGTTGTTGGATATTGGTTTTAAATGTATAATGTAGTGTATTAAAGCACTTAGAAAGGTTAGTCACTATTCATAAATAGTTCCTACCCATTCCTTAGCCTACATTACAACCCAAAAAAGACCTATTTGATCCTAAATTTAACACTCTGACATTAGTGGAGTATGGCACTAAAGGAAAGCCTATGGTTCATCTAGTGTAACTTGTGAATTCCTTATGAGAGTAAGTGTAATTTGATTTTTATACCCATTGTGATAATTTGCATTGTTGTGAGTAATTATGGGTAACTCTATTATTGTGAGGGCACATGATTTATCGAATATGGGTGAACTATATGATGTCCTTGATTGATGAATATGCATAAGTTTTCCATTTGTGGAGTCCATTCTTGAGGCTAAGATGTTTTAGAGTAGTGTTCATAAACTTTCAATTGTGTATATCATGCTTAGTGTAGAAACTTGCATTCTCTGTAGTCTTTATAGTACTAGGTTGAGTGTCTTTAATTTAGTAGAAGTGTGGAGTATCTTCAGCTCATGGTGTTTATAATTAAGAGTTGTTTGAGGATGAACAAGGCATTAAGTGTGGGGTGGTGATATAGGGTGTATTTATGTATTCTAGGGTTACTATTCTAGCCTATTTAGCCTTGTTTTGAGGATGATTCATGTTCTTAATGTGCTGATAATGATATAAATGTGCATCTAAGTGTCCATGTATGTGTTTACAATGTTTAATGGTATTTTCACATAATTTTTTATTAAAATTCATCATTTAGAGTTCAACCGAGAAAACTAGTGTGACAAGCTTGAGCTAGGTTTTGTCTAGTCTATCGTGTTGGATTTTAACGTGTTTTAATGAGTTCCCAATGTTGATATTATGTATTTATATGTGAAAAAACTTGTTTATAATGTTCAAGGGTCAATTGGATCAAGCCAAGGGTCAAAACATTAAGTTAGAGATTAAAGTGAATGAAGCCTATGCTTAGCTTGTGTTTCTAGTTCACCATTTTGGATGTTGTGTTGTTTTGAGATCTCACTTTTTGTGTTTAAAGCTATAATATACTTGGTGAATTGACTATGATGATATATGAAGGATTTACAACATCAAATCAAGTGAAAAAAACTCAAAAAGGCTTGCAATGGATCACAGAAGTACAATCCACCAATTTGGCGCAATTTGGACACCTAAAATATCTTTGGTGAGTATAGGTTCTTGGAGAATTCACTAGGAGTGTATGACCCACCATTGGATTCATAAGGGGCCCAAAATAGTGACCCACCACGTCGTAGTGGTAATATTGGCGAAAGAGCCACTGTGCGCGGTGAAAAGTCAATCTACAATTGTCAAATTCTAGAATCTCAGCGCGATTATACCACTTTGCGGACTAATACCATTGAGGCCACCACTGTGATGTGATGGCCATCAAAATGGGATTTTTTGTGTGGAAACCTAATCCAAGTCAATTTATGACTTGTCTACTATATATATAACGTCTTAAAACATATTTTGGACATCTTGGAACCCCTAGATTGATTGGAACAACATTGGAGGCTACGACAACTTCTTCTTAGGTTTTTATTTCTTTGATTTATATTTCTTTAAGGTTTTAAATCATTCATACAATTATTTGGATGTTGATTATGGCTATGAGTGGCTAAAAACTCCCTTTTAGGGGTTAAAGCCAAGAACATGAGTATGATTGTTTTGAAATAAATTTGTTTAATTTGCTTGTCGTTAATGGTTGTTTATTTATTCTTGATTTAGTTACTTTTAGGATTGATTACCCTTAGAATACATCTATTGTCAGCCTTTTGATCTTGGGAGAGAGAATAGGGAGATAGAACATAGAAATGAATAAAGTATGATTTGTAATCTTTTATAACATAAGGAGTTCAATTAGCATCTAGGACAGGGATGTACTTAGATGCCTTACTTGATTCATATGTAATATGGTAGCTTTAAAGAACTTAATTGGATTATTGCATCCGCGCTTAATGATGTAGTCGTAATATCCATATTAGGTAAAAGATTAGATGTCGGGAGACCATGATCATGCCATTAACCCTACAAATCAAGAACCAAGATCAGCAAGTTAACGAATGAAGTTTAATAACATAGTATGATTGTTCGAAGGTCTTTCACCCTGGGCTTTATCCTATTGATTGTTCCAAGACTTTTATTTTCCACATTGCTTACTTTAATTTCAATTACAATATTCAAAACTCTTTTTGGTTACTCTTGCACCAATTGAATCTAAACTGTGAACTAAAATTAAATAGTTGTTAGGTCAAGTCCCCGTGGGACCAATAACTTAGCTTTCTTGGAGGCCACTTTACTACTTGGTAGACCACGTAAACTTGTGTGTGCGCTATCACGTCAGCATGGTGGTGACAACTTGAGGGCACAGGGTGCCCAATCTTAAGAAAGTAGGGCACGTTAGGCTTCATCATGTCCTCCTTGTAGGTTCTATGATCTATTACATTGGGGATTCTATGATGATGAGAGGGACAGGTTCTACAAGTATGGTTAGTTAGTCCACATACTTAGAAACTATCCAGTTGGTAAGGTAGCTACAAGAGTGAAAAAAGTCCCGATCACCTCTTCTTTTGCTTCTGCCCCAAAGGGTACTGCTACTGCATATATTTCTGCCTCTAGTACCAACACAGGCTGGAATAGGTTTTATGCTCTTGCTACTCGACATGAATCAGAGTCATCGCCTGATTTCATGAATGGTACGTTACAACTCTTTTCTTTGGATGTTTATTATTTAGTTGATCTGGGGTCCACTCTTTCTTATACAACCCCATTTATTGCTGTGTAGTTTGGTTCTGATCTCAAGGTTATTTCAGATTCTTTTTCTATTTCTACCCCGATAGGTGACTCTATGATTGCTAAAAGAGTCTATAGGGGGCATATGGTATTCGTTGGTAGTAAGGAGTCTTTGGTAGATTTTTTTGAATTAGATATGGTGGATTTTGACATTATTCTAAAGATGGATTGGTTACATTCATGCTACGCATCTTTAGATTGTCGGACCCATAAAGTTGTCTTTAAGTTTCCTGGTGAACCAATTATTTAGTGAGAGGGTGGTTCCCTACCTTCTAAGGGGAGGTTTATTTCATATCATAGAGCTCAGAGGTTAATCTCTAAATGATATCTCTATCATTTGGTCTGGGTTAAAAATTCTAACTCAGAAGGTCCTTCTGTGCATTCATTTTGGGTGGTGAATGAGTTTCTTGAGGTCTTTTTGGATGATCATCCTGGTGTTCCTTTGGATAGGGAGATTAAGTTTGGGATTGAATTGGTTCTGCACACTCTTCCATTATCTATTCCTTCTTATAGAATGTCTTCGACTTAGTTGAGAAACTCAAGGAGCATCTAAAGAATATCTTGGATAGGGTTTCATCCGTCCTAGTATGTCCCCTTGGGGTGAACGAGTATTATTCATATGTAATAAGGATAGTTCCCATCAGATGTGCATTGACAATCAATAGTTGAATAAGGTGATGATTAAGAACAAGTATCCTTATCCAAGGATAGATGACTTATTTGATCAGTTGCAGGGTGCCAAATTCTTTTCTAATATAGATCTTTAGTTAGAGTATCATTAGATAAATATTAGGGAAGTGGATATCCCTAAGGTAGCTTTTAGTACCCGGTATGGGCACTATAAGTTCCTGATTATGTCGTTTAGTTTGTCCAATGCCCCGATGACATTCATGGATTTGATAAATAGGGTATTCTATTAGTTTCAAGATATTTTTGTCATTGTGTTCATTAATGACATCCTAGTTTATTCTAAGAGCAAGGTGGATCATGCTAATTACCTCTGTGTAGTGTTGCAGACCTTGGGAGAGCAGCAGTTGTATGTAAAATTCTCTAAATCTAAATTCTGGTTGAACGTTGTTACTTTTCTAGGTCATATTATTTCTAGTGAGGGGATCATGGTGGATCCACAAAAGGTGTAGGTGGTGAAAAGGTGGCCTAGAACCATGATACCAACTGACATCACAGCTTTTTGGGTTTAGCTGGGTATTACAGGAGATTTGTGGAGATTTTTTTTATCATAGTTGCCCCATTGACTAAGGTCACTCAGAAGAAGGTAAAGTTCTCTTGGTCAGATAATTATGAGGGTGGTTTAGATAAGCTTAAGGATAAGCAAACTTTTGCTTCAGTTTTAACTTTGCCAAAGGAAAATGAGGGGTTTGTGGTTCACTATGATGCATCTTGAGTGGGACTTGGTTGTGTTTTGATGCAACATGCTAAGGTGATTGCCTATGCCTCTAGGCAGTTGAAGGTGCATGATAGGAATTATCATACTCATGACTTGGAATTGTTATCCGTGGTGTTTGCATTGGAAATCTATCGTCACTATTTGTATGGAGTGACCATGGACATCTTTTCTGATCATAAGAGCCTTCAGTATGTGTTTACACAGAAGGAGTTGAATCTCAGGCAAATGAGATGGCTTGAGCTTCTCAAAGACTATGACATGAGTCTTCAATACCATCTAGGTAAGGTTAATTTTATTGATGATGCTCTTACGAGGTTCTCTATGGGGATTTTAGCTCATATGGTTAAGGAGAGGCAAGAGTTGTAAAGGATATTCACCATTTAGAAAATCATGGAGTTTGTCTTTTAGACTATGAGAATGGTGGTGTGTTGGTACAGGAAGTGGTTCGGTCATCTATTGGTATAGAGATCAAGGAAAAACAAATGCTAGTTCCTATCTTGGTGAAAATTAAGGGTGATGTAGGTGGGAAAAAGGTAATGGTATTTGAGATGTGGTGATAGTACCTAATGGTACCAAGGGAGATTGTTCCTGATATCTATGGTTTGCATGAAAAAGATATTAGATAAGACGCATGAATCATGCTAAGTTGTTTATCCTGATTCGACAAAAATGTATCATGATCTTAAGGAGATATATTAGTGGAGTGGTATGAAGAAGGACATGGCTAATTATGTGGCCAAGTGTTTAGTGTGTCAACACATGAAAGTTGAGCACATGAGGCCTGGAGGCTTGTATTAGGAAATTGAATTGCCTTAATGGAAATGGGAAGTGATCAATATGGATTTTGTTATCAATCTTGGAATCAATTTGATTTGGTTTGGGCCATCGTGGATAGGATTACAAAGTTGGCTCACTTCTTGCTAGTGTGGACTAACTTTTTGTCTAAGGATTATGCGAGGTTGTATTTTATGAGATTGTGAAACTGCATGGGGTACCTATTTCAATTATTTCTGATCGTTGTATGCAGATTTTATCTCACTTTTGGTGGTCATTTCAGAGGGGGTTAGGTACTAAGGTAAGTCTGAGTACTACTTTTCACCCATAGATGGATGGGCAAGTAGAAAGGACTATTCAAACATTAGAAGATATGCTTCATGCATGAGTTATTAATTATTGTGGTAGTTGGGTTGAACATCTACCCTCTTGTAGAGTTTGCTTACAATAATAGCTATCATTCTAGCATTGGAATAACCCCTTTTTAGGCATTGTGTGGTAGGAGGTATAGATCTTCTATTGGACCGTTCAAGCTTGGTGAGGCAGATATGTTCGGTCCGGACTTGGTTTATCAGGCTATGGAAAAGGTGAAGGTTATTTGGGATAGGCTTAAGGCTTCCTAAAGTTGTCAAAAGTCCTATGCAGATATAAGTCATAAAGACTTAGAGTTTGAGGTTAGGAATAGGGTGTTCCTAAAGGTGTCTCCCATGAAGGGATTAATACAGTTTGGGAAAAAGGGGAAGCTCAGTTACCGGTATATTGGTCCTTATGTGATTTTATGGAGGGTTGGTAATATGTCTTATGAATTGGAGTTTCCTTCTAGTTTGAGTTCCATTCATTTGGTATTTCATGTCTCTATGTTGATAAAGTGTCTTGGTGATCCTTCTTCGGTTGTTCCTTTGGAAGGATTGGGTATCTCAGGCTCTTTGTCTTATGAAGAGATCTCGATTAAGATCTAGGATCGATAGATTCATTGGTTACAGACCAATAATGTAGCTTCGATTAAAGTTCTATGTTGGAACCACAAGGTGGAAGAGGCTACCTGGGAAGTGAAAGAGGACATGAAGTCTAAGTATCCGCATTTTTTTATCCCGGGATATTTGTACAGAAGGTATGTATTGTTGATCTTATCTTTGGTTTCTTACTTTGTTAAAGGAAAGGTTTATTTTCTTACATCTTTGTTTTTTGGCTTAGTTCAAGGTTAGAATGGATATGTTGGGTGGTAACTCATTTTTGTACTACCTTGTCCGTTATTCGGGGACGAATGATCCTAGTGGGGGAGACTGAAACACACTAGGTTATGGAACCTTAGAAAATTTCCTAGATTTATGGTTTCTAGACATCATATGACTAGGGGATACTAGTCATATAATGGGGTATGGTTGGTATGGTCTTCGTCATATGCTAACCAGTGTTGGTTTATGGGTTGGATTAGTTTCTAGTGTGAGTATAACTTGAGTAGGTACAAGTTGTATGGTGGGTAATGATTCCTATGGTTTGGTTTTTCCATCACTTAATCTGAAACTTGGTAACTTAACTTGGATCTGAGTATGAGTGGTTCACCATATGCCGTAAGATAGGGTATGAGTAGTACCATTCACTCATATGGTGGACAGTGTCCATATCCTCTTTGATTTCTATTTTGTGGTGGGTACGGGTCAAAGGTACAGGTCCTATGATTGGATATGACTTGGCTTGTATGGTCGTATGTTGGACAGTGTTGAGGTCCAAAGGGAGACCTAGGGTATGAGTGGTGGGTACCACTTGTATCATGGGATACGAATGGTATGGGGTAGTTGTACCCCCCTGTGGGGATTTTTGTACAGTTTAAGTGAGGGGTAGTCTGTACATTTTCACACTTAACCACTTAAGTCTTGAAGACTTATAATTCTTTTGGGATATCATTTACCCTAATATTCTAATATTAAACACTTAGAAACTCTCTCCAGTTCTCTCTTATTGGGTAAAAGAAGGCTAGGGTTTTATGTAGGGGATAAATTTGGGGCTTGTACGGGTGATTTCTCTCCAACATCTTCATAATCTAAGGAAAGATACTTCTCTCTCATTGTTAGTTAAAATGAAAGGCATATTTTATGAATTGTATTCAAGGTATAATTGTTGCATAGTTTTGGGTTTTCAATTAAGTGTTGGGGGTTTATGGTATAAATACTTGGTTATGGTTTTCCTATGTTTTAATTAAGGATTTACATATGTTAATGGTGGTTCGGAAAATTGGTTGCATGGGAATGGCTAATTGGTAATTGTTTTGGGTTTTGGAAACACTATGCCCCTAACATGTTGGATAAAATGCCTATGAGAATACTTTTTCTATATTGTTGGACTTTTAATGGAACTATGCATGGTAAAACTTGGTAATGGAACCCTAAATAGCATAAATTATGTGGAATGGATAAATGGTAAGGTTTGGTGGTTATGGTTAATTAAACATTCCTTGTGGGGTACAAAAGAATCTCCCAATCAAACTTAATAATATTACACTTGTGGGTATATGGGAATCCTCCAAGTCAACTCAATAATGTAATCTATGGGTACATGGGAATCCTTTATTCATAAGAGGTAGGCTAAGTACATTGCTTGCAAGCTATAATCGATATGACAAAACCACTAATGATAGCCTTGGTTAATAATAAATAGAACGGTGGTCTTGGTTATGTGGTAATAGTTTTAATTGGGCAATAGAGGTGGGGTGTGATATCTAACCATGAAGGTGTGAGTCTAATGGAAGGACACTGGAAAGTCACATTTTTCGTCATGAGGATTTGGTCATGATGACTATATGGGGTATATGGGAATCCCCTAAGTTACAATTTTATATATGTATCATGGAGAGCAAAGGGTACATGGGAATCCCCTACTCCTATGGTATCTCCGGTTCATGTAGCTACATATATTGGGGCCCATCCATGGGGTGACACTGGACCCATATAGCCCGTGGGTGGATTATGATGGTTAAGCTATGCATACGCAGGTTAATGGTTTTAAATACATGCTAAACCTGGTTCCCTCTTCCCAAAATAGTTATATATATAAGTATGTATGGTTGTGAATGTATATGGTTGGTTTACTTGGTTTTAAAGGTTGGCATTACTTTATCCTTATCTTGAGTACTTGCTAGTGTTCACCCGTTAACCCATCTTTGGGCAGCTGTATCCCTACGCGATGCGGGAATAGATCATTCTACTCCTCCTGCTTAGTGATCGAATTCAGGATCAGCTATTGGATTGAAGTGGTGAGCTTCCCCATTTCATATCTGGACATCTTTTCATACTTGGTTATTTTATGGCTATTGGTTTTTGCTATGGTAGGGGGCATGTCCCAACCGGATATTATTTTTTCATTTGGTTAGAGGCTTTGTGGAACTACTATAGGTATGAATGGGCCATGTCAATATTGGTGTCAGCCTTAGTATTGGCATTAGTATTGGGGTAGATACTGTTTAACTGAATTTATGACTGTTCTATCCTTTTATGTTATGTTATGGACAGAAACTTGGTTTTTATATTGGTTTTGTTTTGGTTGTTAGTTAGTATTGTATGGTTGGACTTTATTAGGTTTGTCATGGTTATAGACCTATCCCAGAGTTTGGAATTCTAATAAACGCTGTCTTGTCATATGTTTAGAATTCATCCGACTCAGGGTATCCATATTTGGAGGTTGGGTTGGCTAACAGGAGTAGTTCTCGGTCTTGATTGGACTTGAGATACCCATTATGACAAAGACCTGGTTCGGGTCGTGTCATGTTATAGATGTTTCCATTTTCGAGTAACAAATCAGTCAGATTATGATCCATTATCATCACTTTTAAATTATTATATTCATGTTGAGGATTATCAGTTGTGATGTACATTTAACTTTAATCACAACCAGTGTCATTTCAACTGAGAGTAGGATTTAGCATCGAGTGAACCTAGGGATGGAGGCTCACATGCCAGTTGAGGCTGTGACCTTTAGTAACAGTCCCTGAGTTTTACTCTCATAGGAGTACCTTCTAGGAGAGAGTGACACACTAGTTTTTTGAAACACCAGTTTAGTGGATCCACACAGCTAGTGACACAACCCGAACTTTAGACCATGTCCTATGGGCACCTCAAGCTCAAATGAACCGGAGGTCACCCCGATAACCCAACCCAAACATTCATTATGCCGTAGGAGTCGAAGGAACTCCAATTCACATATCAGAATATCAGAAATAATATCATAAGTCAATATTAGATTTATTTTAACACCTATGTCCAAGTTCACAGTTGTTCACAATACCTCTATACAAAACCATAGTCTATAAGTATATGTGTCTGATAAGCCACCGACTACAGCCAAACCAAGTCTAAAAGAGACTAAGTCTAAAGATAGAAGACCAAGAGTTGAATGCCCTCCAAAGTACGGAGACTCAACACTCCAAGTCAATGCACGAACCACTTCAATGACCGAATCACTACACGGGAAAAGAAGAAAAAGCTTTGGGCCCTACATCACATGGGGACGTAGCATCTGGGGATGGTTAGCAGTTGGAACACTAGCATGTAACTCTAGGATAAGGAAAAAATAATACACTTGTTCAAATCCATGTCATTCCATCATAGGCGATCATATTTACATAAGCATAGGCATATTGAATACACATATACATATAGTGAAACAACAAGTCAAATCTTGTAACATGTTACAACATGCACTTAGGATACATTCATTTGTGAGGCATGGAGTGAAGGATTACCTACCTTTCATCCTTATATTTTAGACACGTAGGGTCCTTTATGCTATAATAGGCGAGGGGATATGAGCCTCGGGTCATCACATCTTATATGGTAAGCGACTTGGACTAAAAACCAACACGCCTCATATGGTAATAGGACTTGGACCACGAACCAACACGCCTTATATGGTGTGAGAACTTGGACCACGAACCAACACTCCTTATATGGTAAGTGGACTTGGACCATGAACCAACACGCCTTAAATGGTAAGCGGACTTGGACTACAAACCAACATGCCTTATATGGTAAGAAAACTTGAACTATAAACCAACATGCCTTATATGGTAAGTAGACTTGGACCACGAACCAACACGCCTTATACGGTAAGTGGACTTGGACCACAAATCAACATGCCTTATATAGTAAGCATACTTCGACCACAAACCAACACGCCTTCTATGGTAAGTGGACTTGGACCACAAACCAACATGCTTCTACCCACACATTACCACCCATTCAATTTATCACATATGAACTTAAACCAATTCAAGACAACCAAGCCATCAAGACTTACACATAGACACATTAGAAAACTACAAGGTCTTTACCAGGCCATTTCGTTATTGTTGTAATGCCTCGAGTCTGTACCTCAGATGTTACATGGTGCTTATGACCCCAAATGACCACAAGCTAACCCATGACTGATATTAGTTGTGAGCACTAAATAATAATACTGTAATAATACAGAAAATAGGCTAAATGCCTTAAGGTTCATAATTTGAATACTGATAAAGAATAACCTCTGTAAAATAATATGTAAAACTAAATATTGTCTAAAAGTCTAGTCTAAAAAGCCTTTAACTGAACTTTCTGAAAGAAAAGTTGATGGGACAATCCCCCAACTAACTCCAGCTACTGAAATACTGATAAACTAAGATACTAAAATAAAAGTATACCCTCGATAGATGATGACTCACTACTAAAACTGCTGTTGATAACTGGATCTGCCTATGCGTGGTCAGGAACCTGAGTGTCCGAACCTATGATATGAGACATTATAGGATAAAAAAAGAGTATGCGTCAGTATATGGAATGTACAAGTAGGCTAGATGAGGTAACGCTGAATGCAATGGTTCATATACATGAACAATAAATGACTAAATAATATAGAGTAATTGGATATGAGAGTACATAGATAACTGAACTATTGTAAATACTAAGCATGCAATACTATACTTGTATATGTATAATGTAGTTGAGCTTGTCTGAAGCTAAGAATTGAGTTCTAAAACTGAGTAACTGATATCTAAAGTTACTGATAATTGAGTTACTGATACTGATTGACTGTATCTGATAGTTCTAATTCTGTAGAACTAAACTGAGTTCTATTCTGAATATTAATACTGAAACTGTGGGAAGCAATCATCTAACTGACATACCCCTTTTTATGAATAGATTTAGGGTCTGACCTATAACCCCAGATGGAAGGGTGTCAGTACTATTCCATGGGTAAATACACTGAAGAGTTACCCTCATCTGGCAGGTACTCTAATGAGAATGGTGGAACCCTCAACTAGCAGTTTAAAATATCTCATCAACCCTCGACTGGAACGCTAAGATTGCTTCCAAGGATCACACCCTCTACTGGTAGGTGAGCCCCCATCCTTGGATTCACTCAGTGCTGAAGCCTACTCCTAAACTAAAAGACACTAAACGGAGTTTACTTAATTGGACTAGACTGATACTGAGTTTACTGAGCTTTTCTGAGTTCTATGGCTTACAGAGTTCGACTGAGTTCTGTAGCTGACTGAATTCTACTGATCATAACATGACTGATATTATTCTATAACTTACATAGGCTCTAGGTAAACAGATAGATTGTTGGGTATTAAATACCCCTAGGACTCGATAGCATGAAAAGAAAAGCAGAATATGATCTTGAAAGACATAACAATGTACACTTGTCCATAATTCATTCATAGAGACATTTTATCAAACACTTGTAGGGCATAAGCTTGTACATATACTAGCATGCCATGATTGCATCATTTAATTCACATGGACATTCTATCAAACACTTGGGGAGTACACCTTAATGCATATAATCATGGAAAACATATAAACATTGCAATTACAATGCCCAAACATAAAATTTCATAGGTTTAACATGTAATTCATAAAATTCCCCATTAATACTATTTTATTTTCATGAATAAGTCATAATTATGGATTGAAAACCAAATAAATATCATAGACATGCGTACAATAAATTCAAACATGGGAATTCACAATTCCATAAACTTGTAGTTTAAAAAGGGGATTGTTGGACTCTATGGACGGAAGGTACCCTTAGATGAACATATAACATACCTGGAAATATTAGTTCTTGATGTTCTTGGAGGAATTCTTGAGCTTTGTTCTTGATTTTTAAAACTAGGATTTTTCCCCCTTTTGAGAGAGAATGACTTAATCTTTGAATAAAGTGAATAAATGATGAGATAATGGGTTATTTAGGGGTTTAATTTCCAGATTAGACTGATTAGGGCTGTTGAAAAATACTCATTTATCCCTGGGAATGACTTAAAAGTCATCACTACAAAAAACTGACCTGGACCCCTAGAACAATGCAGCGCTATCGCGCTATGTCACTGGAAATTGACAACTGAGAAAATGCATGGTGGTGCGATATGGTGGTATCGCATTGCCACATTGGATGCAACCTGGAAGTTCACCACCACGTGGTGACATCGCTTAGCTTCACTAGAAAGAGGAAAATTATGAAATTAATCCTTGGCGTGATGCGCCATGATCGAGGAGGCTCACTGGATTTGACAATTGCCATTTGGTCATGCTCTGCGACGTGCTGAAGTGCCAGTTGGCACACTGCTTGACAAAAATGACTCTAATTCTTCTCTCGGGTATCGAATTTGGGAGAATTTTATATCGTTGGAAAGCTGACTGAATTTCCTACACATTAGTAAGCTCTAAACTAAAAAATACTGAGTATTTAGAAAAATCTATATAGAATAACTCATGTCCTGAGAGTTAAAATGAGCTAAGGAAATACGGGGTATTACAATATCTCCCTTTTGGGAATATTCGTCCTCGAATGAGACTAATTAAGCTAAGAGACACTAATAGACTGAGTTTACATACTGAACATGCACACTGAAACATGACTACATGCCTGAACTACTGACAAGCTGAGTTCTCATACTGAACATGCATATCTAATACATGGAATACATGTCTGAAGTTACTCATAAGCTTAATTTTCATATTGAACATGCATAGTTGATATATGAGTACATGACTGAACTGATTCATGAATGTATTATTGAATATGCTATGGTAACTGATACCAAGATTATAATTGTAATTGAACATGGGACTGAGTAAATCTAAGAAAGACTGTTACCTTGAGCTGAATCTAAGTTTGCAGAGAATACGTGAGGATACTTGGTCTGCATATCTGCTTCTGCTTCTTAAGTAGCTCCATCAACGGACTTATTCTGCCCAAGAACTTTAACCAAGGGAACATCTTTGTTCCTCAGTCTGCTAATCTGGTGATTGAGGATCTGGACAGGAACCTCTTCAAAATAGAGATCATTCTAAATATCTACACCCTCTAAGGGAACTATTACTACTGGGTCACCAATTCTTTTCTTTAGCAAGGAGATGTGGAATACTGGGTGTACTAAAGTTAGATCTAATGGAAAATCAAGCTCATAACCTACCTTTCCAAAATGACTGAGAATTTTTTAAGGACCGACATATCGGGGACTGAGCTTTCCCTTCTTGCTGACCCTCTTTACTCCCTTCATGGGAGAGATTTTCAAGAACACAAAATCACCGATCTCAAACTTGATATCCTTTCTCCTCACATCTACATACAATTTTTGTTGGATCTGTGAAGCCCTAAGCCTTTCTCTAATTAGCTGAACCTTCTCTAAGGCATCAAACACTAAGTCAGGCCCTACTAATCGACCTCACCTACCTCAAACCAACAATTGGAGATCTACATTCCGTACCATAGAGATCCTCAAATGAGGCCATCTGAATACTGGAATGACAGTTGTTATTGTATGCGAATTTGATCAAAGACAAGTAGTCATCCCAACTACCCTTAAAATTGATAAAGCAGGCTCTTAGCATATCTTTTAGAGTCTAAATAGTACTTTTTTCTAGACCATCTGTCTGAGGGTGGAAGGCGGTACTAAGATGAACTCGGGTACCGAGACCTTTTTTGAACGCATTCCAAAAATAAGAGGTAAACTAGGTACCTCTATCTGAGATGATGGATACTGGGACTCCGTGTAACTTAAGAAATTCTCTGATATAGAGTTTGGCATAGTCCTCAGCTAAATAGGAAGTATGAACTACCAAGAAATGAATTGATTTTTCATCCTATCTATGATAATCCAAATAGAATTATGCTAATGACGAGTATAAGGCAAACCATCACAAAGTCCATGTTCACTTTCTCCCATTTCCATAGGCTTCTGATGCTCAATCTTAACCTACTGACATATTGAGCACTTTGCAACAAACTCTCTAATATCCTTCTTTATCCCACTCCAATAGATCTCCCATAAATTACGGTATATCTTAGTGTCCCTTGGATGAATAGAGTACCACACACCATGTGCTTCTACAAGAATTCATTACCTCAGGTCATCTACACCTGGCACACATAAACGACCCTGGCAACACAACCCACCATATCTCCTTTAGAAGAAAACCTCTATTTTTTGATCTTTGAATGACTCTTTCAAATTAATAAGACTGGGATCTCTATCCTTCTTTTCCTTCACATTGAAACTAGAGATAATTCTCAACTATTTTGTACCCATAGACTACCCTCTGCTGAATCAACTAAGTAGACACCTAGTCAGGAAAGCTGGTGAACTTCCTGAACTAACTTCTTTTTATCATTCTCAACATGAGCAACACTACTATAGACAATCTACTGAGAGCATCAGCCACTACATTGGCCTTGCTTAGGTGATACAGAATACTCATATCATAATCTTTTAACAACTCTAACCACCTTCTCTTACGCAAATTTAAATCTTTTTGAGAGAACACATACTGAAGGCTTTTATGATCTGTGAACATATCAAAAGGCATCCCATACAAGTAATGCCTTCAAATCTTTAAGACACACTACAACTGCTAACTCGAGATCATGAGTCGGGTAATTCTTCTCATAGGAATTAAGCTATCTGGATGTAAAGGTTATGACCTTGCCTCTCTACATGAGGACACAACCCAAACCTATGTTGGATGCATCACAGTACACAACAAACCCGTCTGAACCATCTGGTAAAGTTAAAACTGGGGCTGAGGTGAGTCGAGTCTTCAACTTCTGAAAACTTCTCTCAAAAGAATTTGACCACTGAAACTGGACTTTCTTATGAGTCAATTTGGACATGGAGGATACAATAGATGAAAACCCTTTAATAAACCAATGGTAATAGCCAGCTAAACCCAAGAAACTTTAGATATCGGATGGAGATATGGGTCTAAGCCAGTTTCTCACCACCTTGGTCTTTTAAGGATCAACTCTAATGCCATCACCAGAAAAAATATGACCAAGGAATGCTACTGACCTTAGCCAAATTTGCAATTACTTAATTTGGCGAATAACTGATGAGTTCTGAGAGTCTAAAGTATGATTCTAAGGTGATCTGCATGATTATTCTCGCTACGAGAATAGAAAAGAATGTCATCAATAAAGGATATAACAAACATGTCCAAGTATTGCTTTAAAATATGATTCATGAAATCCATGAAAGTTACTAAGGCATTTGTAAGACCAAAGGACATGACTAGAAACTCGAAGTAACCATGCCAGGTTTTGAAAGCTATTTTTGGAATGTCATGTTCTCTAACTCTGAGATGATAATAGCCTAATCTGAGGTCTTTCATAGAAAAGTAACTAGAACCCTAAAGTTGGTTGAACAAGTCATGATTCTAGGAAGTGGATATTTATTCTTCATTGTGACTTTGTTCAACTGATAATAGTTTATACACATTCTAATAAAATCGTCTTTCTTCCACACGAATAAGACTGGTGTACCCCATGGTGAGATGTTGGGTCTGATTAACCCCTTATCTAAAAGGTCTTTTAACTGTTCTTTAAATTTCTTGAGTTCTATTGGTTCTATTCTACATGGCAGAATGTATATATGCTGAGTGTCTGGAAGAAGGTCTATTCCAAAGTCAATTTCCTTTTTCATAGGAATTTTGGAAAGATCTTCAGGAAATACATCTGATAATTCATTTACTACTGGAACTGAATCAAGAGTGGGAGTCTCTGAACTAGATTCGTTGAATCATACAAGATGATAGACATATCCCTTGGATATCATTTTTCTCGCTCTAAGGTATGAAATCAACTGACCTTTAAGCATTGTAGTACTACCACTCCATTTAAGAACGAGTTCATTTGGCAACTAAAAATGAACAATTCTATTTCTACAACCAACTGATACATAGCATAAATGAAGCCAATCTATGCCGAGAATAACATAAAAATCTGTCATCTCTAATTCTACTAAGTCTGCTGAAGTAACTTTTGAGATATCATAAACGGACAGTTCCTGTATACCCATCAGGCTATAATAGATTTACCTACTGGGGTAGAAATTATGAAAGGCTCTGCTAGGATTTTTGGACTGACTTCGAAGTTAATGGCTATATAAAGAGTTACAAAAGATAAAGAAGCTCCCAGATCTAGCAAGGAATAAACATGTAAATGGAAGATCTGTAACATACCAGTGACCACATCAGGAGAATTTTCCTGATCTTGTCTGGACTAAAGTGTATACAGCCTATTTGGGCGTTGCCCACTGGTGGCACTGGAAGCGATACCCTACTGATTCAGGCGACCTGACTGAGATGAAGAATGATTATACTGACCCTAAGAACCTGAATGAGGACACTCTCTGACTCTTTGGCCTGGCTTGCCATGCCCGAACCAAACATCACTGCCAGCTCTGCAGACACCCTGACGTTTTCTGCCATATATCTGACAAAGAGGATTTATTCTAGCACTACTGACACTACCTTGAGATTTAGAGCGTGGAACCCTATATTTGTAATGATTTCTGAACTTAGTACTGGAGAACTGGCTGAGGACAGAGCTGGAACTAAAGATTTCGGGTGAAACTAGGAACGATTACCGCCCTCCGACTTAGACTGATTGAAATTGAAACTGCTTGTCCTAGCTTTTTTATTTTGCCTCTTTCTTTATATATATATATATATATTATTAGCCTCTTCTATCTTTTGAGAATAGACCATGAGCCTAGATATGTCTATTTCCTTAATCAACATCATAGTTCTGCACTCTTTAACCACACTATCTGACACCCCAGACACGAACTTGCTTATTCTGGACCTAGTGTCTGCTACAATTTGGGGAAAATACCTAGCTAATTAAGTAAACTTGTGGGAATACTCTTTCACACTTATACCGCCCTGCCTAAGATTAATGAACTCTAACACCTTGGCTTCTCTCAGCTCTAAGGGAAAGAATCTATCTAGAAAAGCAGTAGCAAACTCTTCCCACTCTATGGGCTCTACATATGTTCCCCTGACTACCTTCCACTGCTTAAACCACGTATGAGATACATCTTGTAGCTGATAGGTAGCTAACTCAACACTCTCATTGGAAGTCACTCCCATAATATCTTTGACTTTCTAAACCTGATTGAGGAACTCCTATGGGTCTTCTTCTGACTTAGATCATAAGAATAGGGGGGATTCATTCAGGTGAAGTCCCAAATCGTGGCTACAGTAGTATTGGCCACTGCGTTGGCCTAAACAGAAGATGGTTGTTTATTCTGATCTGCTACGGAATCGGATAGTGTTGTGAACGAAGCTCTGAATTCTACATAGGAGACATGCTCGTCCAGGGGATCTGCCTGAACGTGCTGAGGTGTTTACTAATTTTCGATTCTCCTTTAGTTAGTATTTTTAGGATACATATTCTATAAATGAAAGGAAGAAATGGATTAGACTGAGAGTTTAACTTGAGCTCATGCTCACTCTCACGACATGAATACTGAAAGAAGGGAAACTTTTCCTAAAATATCTCATAGCCTATTTTTAATTAGTGTGGCATGCTACACACCTATGCACAAGACTCTACTTGATACATCTTTCAAACTCCCTAGGACTATATTAAACCTTAGGCTCAGATACCAAGTTTGTAATGCCCCGAGTCGATACCTCGAATGCTACATGGTGCTTATGACCCCAAAGGACCATAAGCTAACCCATGACCGATATCTGTTGTAAGCACTAAATGATAATACTATAATAATATGGAAAATAGGATGAAATGCCATAAGGTTTATAATTTGAATACATATAAAGAATAATATTTGTAAAAATAATCTATAAAACTAAATATTGTCTGAAAGTTAAGTCTGAAAAGCCTTTAACTGAACAATCTGAAAGTAGAGTTGATGAAACAAGTCCCCAACTAACTCCAGCTACTGAAATATAAAAACTAAAATAATGAAATAAAATTATGCCCTCGATAGTTGAGGAATCACTACTAAAATTGTTGCTGATAACTGGATTTGTCTATGCGCGGTCAGGAAGCTGAGCGTCCGAACCTATGATAAGAGACATCATAATGTAAAGAAAAGGTATGCACCAGTATATGGAATGTACTAGTATGCTAGATGAGGTAAGGCTAAATGCAAGGGTTCACATGCATGAACAATAACTGACTAAATGATATAGAGTAACTGGATAAAAGAGTTCATAGATAACTAAATTATTGTAAATACTAAGCATGCAATACTGTACATGTACGTGTATACTGTAGTTGATATTGTCTGAAGCTAAGCACTGAGTTTTGATACTGAGTAATTAATATCTGAAGTTACTGATAAATAAGTTACTAATACTGATTGACTGTATCTGACAGTCCAAATTTTGTAGAACTGAATTGAGTTCTATTCTGAAGACTAAAATGGAAACTATAGGAGGTAATCATCTAACTGACATGCCCCTTTTTCTAAATAGATTTGGGGTCCAACCTATAACCCCAGCTGGGTGTCAGTACCATGAAATAGGTAAAGACATTGAAGAGTTACCCTCATCTGGTGGGTACTCTAATAAGAATGGTGGAACCCTCAACTGGCAGGTTAAAACACCTCTTCAACCCTCAACTGGCAGATTTGATGTCTCAACCTACGCTGGCTACGTAGTTCAGGAATGCAAGGATTGCTTCTAAGGATCACACCCTCTACTAGCAGATGAACCCCCATACTTAGGTTCACTCAGTGCTAAATCCTACTCCCAAATAAAAGACAAAGAACTGAGTATACTGAACTGGACTAGACTGATACTGAGTTTACTGAGCTTTCTTGAGTTCTATGACTGACTGAGTTCTACTGAGTTCTGTAGCTTACTGAATTCTACTAATTATGACATGACTGATGCTATTCTGTAATTGACACTGGCTCTAGGTAAAATAGTAGATTGTCGGGTATTAAATACCCCTAAGACTCGATAGCATGAAAACAAAAGCATAACATGATCTTGAAAGACATAACAATGTACACTTGTCCATAATTCATTTATAGAGACATTTTATCAAACACTTGTAGGGAGTAAGCTTTTACGTATACTAGAATGTCATGATTGCATCATTTAATTCACATAGAAATTCTATCAAACACTTGGGGAGTACAACTTAATGCACATAATCATGATACCATATAAACATTGCAACTTCAATACCTAAACATGAAATTTCATGGGTTTAACATGTAATTCATAAAATTCCCCATAAATACTATTCTATTTTCATGAATCTTAAGATAATCATGGATTGAAAACCAAATTAACATCATAGAAATACGTACAATCAATTTCAAATATGGAAATTCTTAATTCCATAAACTTGTAGTTTTAAAAAGAAGATTCTTGGACTCTATGTGTGGAAGGTACCCATAGATGAACATCTAACATTCCTGGGAATATTAGTTCTAGATGTTCTTGGAGGAATTCTTGATCTTTGTTCTTGATATTTGAAACTAGGGTTTTCCCTATTTTGAGAGAGAATGATTTAATCTTTGAATAAAGTGAATAAATGATGTTATAATACGTTTTTTAGTGGTTTAATTTCTTGATTAGACATATTATGGCCATAGAAAATACCCATTTACCCCTGGAATGACTTAAAAGTCATCATTGGAAAAACCAAACCTAGACCCCTAGCGCGACGCAGCGCTATCGTGCCGTGTCACTGGAAATTAACAATTGGGAAAATGCACGGTGGCATGACATTGTGGTATCGCATTGCCACACTGGATGTGACTTGGAAGTTCACCGCGATGCGTTGACATCACGTAGCTTCACTGGAAAGAGGACAATTATGAAATTGAGTCTTGGCACAATGCTCCATGATCAAAGAGGCTCACTGGATTTGACAACTGCCATTTGTCATGCTCTGCAATGTGCTGAAGTGCCAGTTGGCACACTGCTTTACAAAAATGGATTTAATTCTTCTCCCGAGTGTCGTATTTGGGCAAATTTTATTTCACTGGAGAGCTGACTGAATTTCCTATGTATTGGTAAGCTCTAAACTGAAAAATACTTAGTATTTAGAAAAATCTATATAGAATAACTCACGTACTAAGAGTTAAAATGATCTAAGGAAATATGGGGTATTACAATTTCACACATGGATAGTCCCAAAATCTTAGTTCATAACATGACGCAAGTTCATTTATGGTCATCGAGACTTCTACAAATAATTGTTCTTTATTACAAATTTTATATGCATCTTTTATTCAACCACCATTAGAATTCATGATTTAGAGCCTATGACCATTTAGCCAATCAACTATCAAGGACATGCATTTAGTCATTACGTGGCCGACAAGGCCTTTACCAACCAATTACTAAGCATTCAATTTCATACATAAGCATTTTAGCACATTTAATGAAATTCAACACTTTACACAATCATATGGACCTCATGGGAGTATTCTTTTCTCAACCATTTCAATAGGCCAATGCCTTTGTTCATCTTATCATACAATTCAAATCGTGGTCCTCAAGACCCACACAAATTATTCACATGTTATATACAACATTATATCACATTCTCACCACACTTGGTTCCATACACAATTTGAGTTCATTTTCATGCCTAGGGATTTTCTCTTTCATTGGCCATCAACCAATAAGGTTATCAATTTCCATAATATATGGCTCATAACGCCTTTATAATATCATTCATACTCATTTGGGCCATTGCCTTAACTCAATACACTATCAATATGTACTAGTCATTTCACTTAGGCATTTTCACAAACACCTTTTGTGCATACCTATAACAAGGTCATTTTCATGGTAGATATCATCAAGGCTAGGGTTAATCAAGACCCTTAAGTCAAACATCATAAAAAAATTACCCACACATACAATCTACCAACAAATAAATGTATCAATACAAGTATAAACAAAAATCATCATTATTCATTGATAGGTAACAAATCCCTTTTCATTTGATTCAAAACCACCATGTACACTTACTAATACAAGTGTGAAATACAAGGGCTTAGAGTTATTTGAAGAGGGGAAGATATACATTCCTCAAACAAGATGACACACCAATACTAGTGACTCTCCTTCTTGCCACAAGATAAATACTTCCAAACCCTAGCCTCAAATCTTACTTCCAAGAGCCTTTACGTTTAGGAGTGTTTAAGTCTTGCAAATGAAGACTTAGGAGGATACCATGACTTATATAGGGAGAGGGTTTAGAGATTTAGGTAAGGTAAATGACCAAAAGGTCTATGGTTAAAATATGGAAAACACACAAATGCAGGGGTACGACTCCCCTTACGGTTCATATGGCAATCGTGACCTAGTGTAAAAATGGTACCCTAAATCGTACCCTATCCTTCTCCTAGGTCAACCACACTATTATGGGTATGAAAAAGGGCCTTTGATTCATAAACAAGGGTGCGACTCACTCTCCAATCATGAGCTAAATTCGTGACCAAAACAGTCCACTCTAGGTTTCAGACTTTACCCAATACGGTTGACTTGTATATGACTCCTAAGCTAGGTTACGACCAAGGGATGACCTTGCCATGTGCAGGATAGTATATTACACTAAATTACTCTCTAGGATATGAAAGGGGATGTCATTAAGGGTATGGGTCGTGAACTAGGGTATGACTCAAGTACCCCCAACCGTATCCACTCCAGAGACATAAAAAGTTTATGTTTTCTCAAGGGTTCAAGTTTAGGTGCTTCACTTCTTCTCCACTTAGGATCATTTTTTCCATAAAGGAAGGGTAAATCAAGAATATTAAAAAGTCAACACACAACATGCATCATGGAAACCTTTACACATGTAAAAAATGACACACAACATTGATACAACACAACACATATCATGACCATCGCCAATCAACCAAAAAATTTTGCAAGGCCACATTCTTGGGTGTTTCATTCTTCCCCAGTTAGGATTATTTGTACGTAAATGATGTTAAGACAAGCTCATTCTCAAGTTAACATATTAGCACTCATCAAAACAATCTTCACATAATTGAGGACAAGGCACACAACAAGGATACAATCCAACACATATCATGGTCATTATCAATCAATCACTTTGTTTCAATATCCTTGGGATTCCATCCCATCATTTATCAAAAACACTTGATCAACTCAAATCTTAAGGGCTTAAACCCTCCAACTTTAAAGGATATAAAGTAACTCAAGCATTAGAATCTAGAATCCCTTTTCTAAGAGAGGTATGAATCAATCACAAGCTTCGGGGACTTCAATTACCAATCGAAGACATAAACCAAGTCAGGAATACAAAAACACATATCAATCATGAGCTCCCAAAATGAAACACAATTGGGGATACTTGGACTTTACGTCCTCTTCTGCCCCCAAGTAGCCTCATCGGACTATTGGTTCCTACTAGAACCTTCACCGAAACAACCTCTTTCATTCACAACCGGTGAACTTACCAACCAAAGATTCTCACAGGGTTTCCTCATAACACAAGGAACCTCAAAATACCAACATCTTCTAAGGGAACGACAAACAAAGGATCACCTACGTACTTTCTCAGTACGAGGACATGGAACACCAGACAAATAAGGTTCATGCTAGGGGAAAGTTCAATACAACTTGGACTCTTATAGGGAGAACTATCCCTTTAGCAACTTAAAGGATATCTTCCCGTACAATGACAAACTTATTAGGGAAGGCATGACATTAGGGACCCAACAATCTAAGGAAACATAGCATGAATGTTGTCGATTCACCCCCTTAATTGACATCAAACACAATAGTGTCAACCTCTATCAATCAAAAAGACTTTCTTTATTATCAATAGTTATCACATACTCTCGATAGAATCCTTACAACTATCGAGTCTCTTATCGATGCAGAAATAGAGAAATAAGCTCAAATGACCCAGAACTAAATTGAAAGACATAATCACAGATGAGGTCCAATATACCAAGCAAAGCATAAGCATACATAACAAGGATAAGAAGTTTTCAACATTCCAACAATAACATTTGGAGGCACCTCAGACCTATGGTGAGTAGAAAGTGCATACAAGTGACCCCGGCCAGCATCGATATAAAAAATAAAAGCAGAGATAGCATCCTTTGTTGCAGGAGTAGATGAAGTAGCAATAGGGACTTTGTCAACCCAAGCGGCCAATCGAGAAGGGCACTATCACTGCATTTGTACAATTTAGACACAACAGAAAACTTCAGTTCTTCCCCTTCTCTCACTCACTACGATGATGTTGACCACATAATCTACAATGAGGGTAGGTCGACTTTGATTGGGCCCCACTGCCTTAAGAATCTCCACATACCCAGTTCTTCTTCCTAGATAACTTACCATGAGACTATTGGCCCTCACTTAGCTTAGCTTGCTGAGACCTCTTACCTAGCCTCTCACCAATCTCACCCTATTTCTTTTTCTCTTTCTCCACCTACTATATATAAACGACCAACCTAGAGATATTCATGTCGCTAATCAACAAAGCTACCTTACTCATAAGAACTAATTTTAGATATAACCCCAAAACAAATTTATGCATCCTCGTTCTCATACTAGCCACCATCTCAAGGGAATACCATAACAATGGAACCTCAAGGCATACTCCTTAATAGGTATCCTACCTTGCCTCAAATTCACAAACTCTGTTACTTTTGCTTCTCTCAACTTTTGAGAAAAGAAGCAGTCAAATAAGGAACTAGAGAAATCTTCCCACTCAGTTGGACTAGCACCCACACCTCTAGACATCTCCCACTCTTCGTACCACTAGTATGCCATATCCTTCAATTAGTAGAAAGAAAACTTGAAACCTTCCACCTTCGATGCATGCATAATATGAAAGATATTATCCATTTAACTAATGAAACTTTGGGGATCTTCCACAACTTTCACACCCATAAACATAGAATGGTGAAACTTTATAAATTAGCCAACCCTTGTGGCCTTGGAGGATAGAGCAAAAAAGGCACCACACTTGAATTGAGAAGCTACCAATTGGGTCAAGAGGTTAATAGAGTAATGAAACTCCACATGAGTAGAATTCTCTTGAGATGACTGGGAAAGAGTTTCACTCTCATAAGTAGGGTTGGTGGGGATAGGAGGAACCCCATAAAGATGGTCAAATGCTGCAACTCTATAGGTTTGAACTAATGAAGTTGGATGAGCTCCATCCACAAGGCCCTCAGTTAGAGCCGAAGTGTTTTTTTAGGTCTCAGATCTCCTTTGATGCATGATTTGTAAGGTAGAAAACAAAATTAAAGGAATTCAAGACCTTAGACTTTATAGCTTTAGATTGAAGTATAAGAAAGGGAAATATTTCCTAAAATTTCTCATATCCTCTCTTTTATAAGTGTGGTATACTTCACACCCATAAAAGAGACTCTACTAGACTTGGCATTGTGAACACCCAAGCGACCATGAACCTAGGCTCTGATACCAACTTGACATGACCCAAACTTCAAACCATGTCGTATGGGAACCTCAAGCTTACATGAACTAGAGGTCGCCATGATAACCTAACCCAAAAACTCATTATGCCATAGGAGTAGAAGAAACTCTAACTCACATATCAGAATAACCAAAATAATATCATATGTCAATACTAGATTCATTTTAATAACTACATCCAAGTTCACAGTTGTTCACAAAACCTTTATACAAAACCATAGTCAATAAGTGTATGTGTCGGGATAAGCCCCCGACTATAGACAAACCAAATCTAAAAGACACTAAGTCTAAAGATAGAAGACCAAAAGGTGAATACCCTCTGAAGTAAGAAGGCTCACCACTCTAAGTCAATGCATGAACCACTTTAATCACCAAATCACTGCACAAGAAAAGAAGAAGAAGCTCCGGGCCCTACGCCACATGGGGATGTAGCGTCTGAGGATGGTTAGCAGTTAGAATGCTAGCATGTAACTTAGAATAAGGTGAAAATTATACACTTGTTCAATCCATGTCAGTCCATTATAGGAAATCACATTTACATAAGCATAGACATATTGAATACACATATACATATAGTGACACAACAAGTCAAATCGTGTAACAAGTTACAACATGTGTTTAGGATACATTTATTTGTGAGACATAGAGTGAAGGACTAACGATCTTACACCCTTATATTTTAGACACATAGGATCCTTTAAGCTATAATAGGAAAGGGGACATGAGCCTCGGGATGTCACATCTTATATGTTAAGCGGACTTGGACCATAAAACAACACGCCTTATATGGTAAGCAGATTTAGACCACGAACCAACACGGCTTATATGGTAAGTGGACTTGGACCACGAACCAACAAGCCTTATATAGTAAGAAGACTTGGAAAACAAAACAACACGCCTTATATGGTAAGCATACGTGGATGACTAACCAACACGCCTTAAATGGTAAGTAAACTTAAACCACGAACTAACACGCCTTATATGGTAATCGAAGTTGCACCATAAACCACCACGCCTTATATGTTAAGCAGACTTTGACCATGAACCAACACGTATTGTATAGTAAGCGGACTTGGACCACGAACCAACATGTCTTATATAGTAAGTAAACTCAAACTAAAAACCAAAAAGCCTTATATTGTAAGTGGACATAGACCACAAACAAACATGCCTTATATGGTAAGTAGACTTGGAACTCGAACTAATATGCTTACACACAAAAACTAGCTCCCATTCAATGTTTGACATAAGGACTCAAACCATCTCAACACAACCAAGACATCAAGACTTACACATCGACACCTTAGACAACCCCTTGGTCTTTACCAGCAAATTTGGCTATTGCTTACATAGATAGGCCCAAATCCTTAGTTCATAACACAGCACAAGTTTATTTATAGTCATTAAGATTTCTACAAACAATTTTTCTTTATTACAAATTTTATATGCGCCTTTTATTGAACCATTATTAGAATTGATGCTTTAGAGTCATGACTATTTAGCCAATCAACAATCAAGGACATACATTTAGTCATTACGTGGACAACAAGGCCTTTACCAACCATTTACCAAGCATTCACATGCATTCAACTCCACACATAAGGGCATTAGCTCATTTAACCAAATTCAACACTTTACATAATCGTATGGCCCTCATAGGAGTCTTCTTTGCTAAACCATTTCAATGGGTCAATGCCTTCGTTGAACTCATCATACAATAAAATTGTGGTCCTCCAGACACAATCAAACTATTCACATGTCATTAACAACATTATATCACATTTTTACCACACTTGGTTCCATACAGAATTTGAGTTCATTTTCATGCTTGGGGCTTTGCCCTTTCATTGGCCATCAACCAATAAGGTAATCAATTTCCATAATATATGTCTTATAATGACTTTACAATATCATTGAACAATCATTCATACTCATTTCGGCCATTTTACTAACTCAATACACCATCAACATGTAACTAGTCATTTCACTTAGACATTTTCACAAACACCCTTTGTGCATACCAATAACAAGGTTATTTTTATGGTAGATATCATCAAGGCTAGGATTACTCAAGACTCTCATGTTAAAAATAATACAAAAAGCACCCACACATACAATCTACCATCAAATACATATATCAATACAAGTATAAACAAGAATCATCATTATTATTTAATAGGTAACAAAACCCTTTTTAACTAATCCAGGTGTGAAATACATGGGTTTAGAGTAATTTAAAGAGGGGAATAGATACATGCCTTAAGAAAAATGACACAACAACAATATTTACTCTCCTTCTTGCCATAAGATGAACACTTTCAAACCCTAGCCTTCAATTATTCATCCAAGAGCCTTTAGAGTGTTTAGAAGTGTTTAAGTCTTGCAAATGAAGACATAGAAAGCTACCATGACTTATATAGGGAAAGGGTTTAGGGTTTTAGGCAAGTGAAATAACCAAAAGGTACTTGGTTGAAATCTGGAAAACACACACATGCAGGGGTACGACTCCCCTCATAGTTCACTTGGCAATCATGACCTAGGGTATGAGTTGTACCATAAAGTATACCCTAAACTTCTCCTAGGTCAACCACACTATTGTGGGTATGAAAATGGATGTTTTATTCATAACCAAGGGTATGACTCACTCTACAATCATGATATTAAGTCATGACAAAAATAGTTCACTCTATGTTTGAGACATTACTCTATACGGTTGACTAGTATACAACTCATAAGCATAGTTATAACCAAGGGATGACCTTTTCATATGGAGGAACATATATTACCTTAACTTAATAGATAGGACACAAAAGGGGAGGTCATTAAAGGCACGAGTCATGACCTAAGGTATGACTCAAGTACCCCCCAACAATATCCACTCTAGAGACATCAAAAATTGATGTTTTCTCAAGGGTTCAAGTCTAGGTGCTTCACTTCTTCCCCACTTAGGATCTTTGTCCATGAAGGATGGGTAAATCAATAATATACACAAGTTAACGCATCAACATTCATCATGGAAACCTTTACACAAGTTAAAAATAACACATAACAAGGATACAACGCAACACATATCATGACCATCTTTCCAAGGACACATTCTTAGTTTTAACCAGTGTTGGTACCCACGGGAAAGGAACTGACACCCTTCAAATTGGAGTTATAGGTTGGGCCCGATTAGTTAAGATTGGGGCATGTCAGTTACATGATAGCTCCCACAATTTTTGTTTAGTACTCAGGTTATATCAGTACAGGTTTGCATGACCAAGTATTCAGTTTATCAACTATTTAGTCAGTCAATTTTACATATTATTTTAGTACATATTTTACTTGGTCTTGCATTCATTTTACATGTTCATACATTCTTGTTCAGTATCCATATTCATTTCAGTTAGTCCCTGTCTCATGTACTAGAACATTCAAAGTAGGGAATCCATACTCTCTTTTGTGCTATATTAATTTCAAAATATAGATTTAGATGCTCAATTCTTGATTTCCTTAGTCAGTTCAGTGCTACTCAATAGTAGTTATGGTGCTTCCTTATCCATTGAGGATAAGTTATTTGCAATATTTTCAATTTTTTTTAATTTTTGTCAGTCGGAGTTAGTTGAGGATTTGTCCTAATATCTCTGTATGCTTTAGAGGATTTCAGATAGTCATACTTTTTTTTTAGTTTTATTAGCAGTTTATACATGTTGGGTGTTGTTTCAATATTCCACCTTAACTTCTGCATATGCTGCTTTTATTTTTATTTTATTAATTCTCATAGCAAGTACCAGATCATGGGTTCACTTGGGCTCACTTGTGGCCTTAAGCATCATGTTACGACTAGGGGGAAGCCTTGGGTTGTTATAGTCATGTAAATATATAAATCTAATTCCACCCTTTTTTTATGAAGACACACCTCATCCCAACTAATCTGGTGCTTTTCTATTTCTCCCCCTATTCTACTTTTGAAAATTTAGCAAAGGTTTGATCCAATTGATCAACTACCTTCTTTCAAGGGCTCATTATTGATAGAAGATATAGTGTCATGAATTACAAAACATGATTAATTAAACTAAATCTCCCACCATAAGACAAAAATTTATTCTTCCATGACAGTATTCTTCTAGACACTTTCTTAAAATCTCTTCATAGTGAGCTTTATTCTTTCTCCCATAGAAAACTGGACATCCCATGTATGTAAATAGAAAGTTAACCATTTTACTCCCTGTAAGTCTTCTTAGTCTTATACCAACAACTAGAGGAGTCTTCTGATAAAGATAAAAGAAAATTATTTCCCTATTAATCTATGTCGTGAAACCAGTCATACTTCCTTGGCATTTTAATCATTTTCCTTACTGAACCATTATTCAAAATAGAAAATAATTGTATCGCCTGCATAAGATACATGATTAATTTTTGGACTTCACTTTGGCAAGTCATAACTCCTATAATCTACCTTGAACAATTTATTTAATCCTCTAGACAGCACCTCAGTAGTAATAATGAAAAGTGTTGGTAGTAAAGGATCTTCTTGTTTCAGCCCTCTTGAAGAGTTAAAAAATCCATGGGACTATCCATTAATCAACATTGAATACCAGTTGTTTAAAACTATCCTCCAAACCATGTCAATTATGATCTCTAAAAAGCTAAATTTTCTTAAAACCTCAGAAAGAAAGATTCAAGAAACCCTATATTAAGCTTTGATTATGTACAGTTTAACCACTACATTGTGAAATTTATTTCTCATATTTATTTCTCTTATGATCTCCTAAACAAGCAAAATATTTTTTGTTATACTTCTTTCTTTGACAAATCCAGACTTATTCTTAAAAAATTTATTTGGAATACATGCACCAACCTCTCATGTATATATCTAGAGATGATTTTGTCCACAGAAGTACTTAAACGTATTCATCTCACATATCTAAAATTCTTAACAGATTTCTTCTTAGGTATTTGTATTAGATTTGTATGAGTGATAAACATTGGTAGCTGATGACCACAGAAAAATGCCTACACCAAGTCAGTAATGTTGCATCCAACTATATCCCAGCAAGACTGAAAGAAGAGACTAGCGAACCCATCTGGCACACTGGTGCTATCCTCATTTATCTTACACACTACTGATTTAACTTCTTTTATTGTTGGTAAAACATTCATGACCTTATTTTGCTCTTCATTAATAAATTTAGGGATATAATTTAACATACTAAAATCCTCAAAGCTGCCTTTCTCCCTGAAATTATTAGCAAAAAAAAAGACAACCTCTTCTTCAATATTTTTATTAGAATTTACCATATCTCCCTGTGTTGTATGTATCTCTATAATATAAAGCTTTTTCTCCTTCCGTTCACATAGGAGTGAAAAAAAATTTGTATAACTATCTCCATCCTTAAACCACCTCATTCCTGTTTTTTATTTCCAGTATTTTTCTTTAATATTTCTGAATTTTTTAAATTTAGACTCTGCCATACTCTTCTCACCTCTATTTTTTGTAGAAGGATAAACCTTAAATTGTGCCTCCTTTGCCTTAATAATATCCTCTAAAGTAGCAATCTCTTTGAACAAATCTCCAAAAGTGTCCTTACTCCACTTTGCTAATGTTATTTTCACCTTCTGGATTTTTGACTAATATATCAAAAATGACCTACCACAAAAATCTAATTTCCAATTTTATCCACAACCTCCTTAAACTATTTATGCTTAGTCCAAAAGTTGAGAAATATAAAAGGCATTGCTATTGGCTCCTCCTTTGAATTGCACCATGTAAAAAGATGCATGATTCAAGCCTTGTCTAATAAATTAATGAACTTCACTTTGATGGAAATAATTTAAGGAAATCTTAATTCACAAGAACTCTATCCAACCTTTTAAAAATACACTCATTCTTTACTCTTTCATTCTACCAAGTAAAATTACTACCCGTAAACTTCAATTCTGTCAGCCCATAATTATTAATGCATTAATGGAAATCCATCATTCATGTTGTATGGAGAGTCCATCCTATTTTATTCTTCATTGAGAATCACATTAAATTCACCTCTAATCACCCAAGGGATTTGCTGAATGTGGGTCATGGCTTCAATGTCTTCCCATAACAATAATATTTCCAAAGCATCATATCTTGTATACACTATGGTAATCATGACTTCTTCCAGCCTTCTAATTAAATTCAAAGTAATTTTCTATATTGAATATGAGATGATCCCACTAGTTCATTTTTCATCCCAAAATACCTATATCTTTGATGAATAATTACTAATTTCCTTATCTATTCCTAGCCATGTTTTATATTGATCTAGCTCATCAGGGCCTTGAAAATGTTTCATTAGAGATATAAGTGAATAATGATGCCTTTTATTTAGATCAATTAATCTTGCAAAAGTATTTTTAGTGTTAAATAATTTTATGTTCTAGAATATTATTTTGCCAATCATTAATCAATATTGGATTCTTTGTCTTTACTGATCCTTGCCTGCACCTGAAGAGGTATAGTAGGTTTTTTTCTTTTAATACCAGCATGCTAATTGATCTTGGTGATAAATCCCCTTTTCTCTCTATTTGATTGACATTTCCCTATATGTTATGATCCTCTTCATTATCCTTGATGCTTTTGATTTCCTCTACTAATGATTCTCTAATATGCAGAATTTCCTTCCCTTTGGTAATTTGACAAGACTCATGCTATTAGCTCCTTCGTTACTTCTTCCTTCATTACTATGACCTTATTTCTCCTCATTTTCAACATCTTTATTTTTATTTCTAATATCAATTAAATCCATATTTAAAAGTTCCTTCTCTCTTACTACTGGTGACTCTCTTATTGTTGTGTCTTTATATAAAATCTTCTGTTGTTTCTTTTTATTTGATACATCCTTGAAAGTTTCCTACACATATTTATTTGTTAACTGCCTATGTTTTTTGTTATGTATTTGTTGTATATCTTGATCTTTCTCCTTGTTTCTTTTCTTATTATTCAGAGCCTTAAACCGGTTTGTTGTTTGTAGTTCCTAGTATTCTGTTATGGCTACTTTCTATTTTGGACCTGCTCTTCCCTTACTCTTCCTTGATATCTACCTTTTCCTCCTCCCTTTCTAGGTTTTTGTTCTTTGTATTTTTCATCCTTCCTTTTGTTATTCTCCTTCTGCACTTCTTTCTGAGGATGTTGTGGTTGCTTTCTTTTTCCATCCTAATCTTCTTTTCTTTCCTTTGTAACCTCTTATAACACCCTGGGTTTTTGACTCTTAGAAAATTTCATAGATTTCTAGTTTCTATGCAAGATACGACTAAGGGGTACTAGTTGTATGTTGGGGTACAGTTCATATGGGTTGGTCGTATGTTGACCAATATTGGTTGGTGGGTTGGATTAGTTTCTAAAATAGATGAGACTTGGTGGATATGAGTCGTATTGATGGATATGGTTCATCAAGTTTAGGGTTTTTCCTTTACTTATCTTAGACTAGTATCTTAACTTGCATTTGAGTATGAGCAGCTAACCATGAGCTGTAAGCTAGGGTATGAGTCATACCATGGACTCATATAGTGGATAGTGTTCAATCATCTTTGATTCTATTCTGCTAGGAGTACGGGTCAAACATACTGGTTGTATGCTTTGGGTATTACTTAGTTTAGGTAATTCATACCTTTGATAGTATTGGGTCCAATAAGAAAGTATAAGGTACGAGTGGTGGGAACCACTCATATTTGAGGGTACGACTTATATAGGTAGTCGTACCCCCTAACCTCTTATAACACCCTGGGTTTTTGACTCTTAGAAAATTTCATAGATTTCTAGTTTCTATGCAAGATACGACTAAGGGGTACTAGTTGTATGTTGGGGTACAGTTCATATGGGTTGGTCGTATGTTGACCAATATTGGTTGGTGGGTTGGATTAGTTTCTAAAATAGATGAGACTTGGTGGATATGAGTCGTATTGATGGATATGGTTCATCAAGTTTAGGGTTTTTCCTTTACTTATCTTAGACTAGTATCTTAACTTGCATTTGAGTATGAGCAGCTAACCATGAGCTGTAAGCTAGGGTATGAGTCATACCATGGACTCATATAGTGGATAGTGTTCAATCATCTTTGATTCTATTCTGCTAGGAGTACGGGTCAAACATACTGGTTGTATGCTTTGGGTATTACTTAGTTTAGGTAATTCATACCTTTGATAGTATTGGGTCCAATAAGAAAGTATAAGGTACGAGTGGTGGGAACCACTCATATTTGAGGGTACGACTTATATAGGTAGTCGTACCCCCTGATGGGAATTTTATACAGTTTAAGTGAGGGCAATCTAGATATTTCCCTACTTAACCTATTAAGGCCCCATGACTTTTAACATACTTGGTAGGTTATTTTTCCTATTATTCTATTTATTAATACTTAGAAAACACTCTCTAATCATCTCTAAGGCTTTTGGGTGAAGGAAGTCTAGGTTTTTACTATGGTGATCAATTTAGGGCTTGTGTTGGTGATTTCTCTCTATCATCTACTCAATTTAAGGCATTTACTCTTCCCTCTTTGTTAGTTCCAAATAAAGGAATGGTTTTATACAATGTTTTCATGGCATGATTTATTATATGGTTTTGGGGTTTTCAAATATGTGTTGGGGTTTTGGTTATAAATGCTTAGTTATGGTTTTCCTATGTTTTAATTATCTTTTTACATGTTTTAATGGTGGATTTGGATAATTGGTTGCATGGGAGTGGTCATATGATAATTGGTTTTAGTTTGGAAAATACTATGCCCCCAACATATTTGATGAAATGCCTATGATAATGCTTTTACTATATTATTAGATTTTTAATGGAACTATTGCATTGTTTGAACACTATAATGGAACCCTAAATGGTTTGGAAAGGTTTGGTGGTAATGGTTATGGTTAACTAAATAACCTTGTGGGGTACAATATAATCCCCCTAGTAAACATGTTATGGGATAACTTATGGTGTACATCAGACTCCCCAAGAAAACATAATGGAATACTTGTGGGGTAAATGGGACTCCCCTTAGTTAACTTTGTAAATGGGTAAATAAGAATCCCTTTTCCTTAAAAGGTTTGGATAAGGATAATATTTTCAAGTTATAGTTTGTATGATGATACCACTATTAATATCCTTGCTTAATAATAAAAGAAATAATGAATAGGTTGGTTGGAAATAGTTTGAATTAGGCAATAATGGTGGAGTGTCATAGATAACCATGAAGGTGGGAGTTTAATGAACGAACACTTGAAACTCATGTTTACCGACTTGAGGGGTTTATCATGGTGACCATATATGATACTATGAGGTACACGAGAATCGTCTAAGTACACTGTACATATGTATCATGGAGAGTGAAGGCTAATTTTTAATCCCCTACCCTTATGGTATCTCCGATTTGTATGGATACACATATCAAGGCTCATTTAGGGGGTTACATTGGACCCATATAGCCCATGGGTAGTTTTAGAATGGTTAAGCTACACATACCTAGGTTAATGGTTTTAAATGCATGCTAAATCCAGTTATGTTTCCCACCATGGTTATATATATATAGATGTATGGTTTGTATGCATATGGTTGGTTTACTTAGTTTTACTAGATGGCATTGTTTTATCTTTATCCTAAGTTTATGCAAGCGTTAACCCGCTAACCATCTTCGGGTGGATGTATCCCCATCCGATGTAGGAACCAACCATTCTACTTTTCTTGTATAGTGATTGAATTTTGGGATCAACTTTTGGATTAAAGTGGTGAACTTTTATCTTTTTGGAAGGCTCCATTTTATGTTCATGGATGTTTTTACACATTTTGGTTATTTTATAGTTATTGGTTTTGGCTATGATTTGGGGCATGTCCCAACCAAATATTGGTTTTTTTTGGTAAAAGGCTTTTGTGGAACTACTATGGGTTAGTATGGGCGGGGTCGATATTGGTGTCAGCCTTAGTATTAAAATTGGTATTGGGGTTGATACTATTAGACTAAATTTCTCACTATTCTATCCTTTTATGTTATGTTATGGAACTTGGTTTGGTTATTGTTATGGTTTCAGATTATGGCTTTAGTTATGGTTATTGGATGGGTTTGGATGGTTAGACTCGATTGGGTCAGTCACGCTTATAGACCTATCCTATCCCAAATTTTGGATTAGTGCTATTGCATGACATCTTGTTATATGTTTGGAATTTGTCCAACTTAGGGCATGTGCTGGATGGTTGGGTTGGGTATTGGGGATGGTCTCTGATCCTAGTTAGACTTAAGATGCCCATTACAATAAGGCCCCTGGTAGGGTCGTGTCATGTTGGTATCAGAGCTTTAGGCTCATGGTTGATTGGGAGTCCACAAAGTCGTGTCTAGTATAGTCTCTTTTAGGGGTGTATAGCATGCTATACTCATAAGAGAGAGGCTACAAGGCATTTAGGAATGTTTCACTTTCTTAGTAACTTATTCTCAAGCTTAAAGTCTAAATCTTGGAATCTTCTCTAATTCTTTTCTGTTTGCCTTTTTCAGATCATGCCTCAATGATCTAGAACACAAAAAAACTCTTTTGTCCTATTTGGGGACAATGTCAAAGGGACATAGAGGATTCATACTTGGTCTAGAGGTCCAATCCCAGATATTTTTATAGTATCACCGATTACTACTATTTTTTTTCAAGATAAGGTGACAAATGCAGAATTGCATCAATCGATTCATACTATTGCTCAGTTGGTTGCTGCTTAGGATGAGCGAGATGCATCTAGTGTTTTATCTGCTGAGGCCACAAGGGTTGGCCAATTTATGATGATATATCCTTCTACTTTTACTAGAGTAAAGGTAGGGAAATATCCTTAGGGTTTCTTGGATGAAATAAAGAAAATCTTTAGGGTGATGCAGGCCATGAATATAGAAAGGGTGAATTTTGTATCTTATCAGCTCAAGGAAGTTGCATACTAATGGTACGATGAATGGGATAAGGATAGAGGTGATGTTGAGGAGTTGTTCTTATAGGAGACTTTCTCAAATACTTCTTTAGATCACTTCTTTCCTTAATAGCTGAGGGAAGCAATGATGGAGGAGTTTATGAATCTTAAGTAGGGAAAGATATCTGTCAAGGAATATGCCTTAAAGTTTCTTCAGTTGTTAAGGTATGCTCCAAAATTTATGTATGATATGAGGGTGAGGATAACAAAGTTTGCTTCTAGACTGTTTTAGGATTTAATCCTTGAAAGCATGACTACATTGTTGATCAAGGATATAAATATGTCTAGGTTGGTGGTTTATATGCAATAGGTGGAGGAAGAAAAAAGCAAGCAGGCTGAATTTAGGGGAAAATAGAGTAAGAAGTTCAAGTCTTTTGACAAGGTGGTGGGAAATAGTAAGGTAGTTAGGATGGCGGTAAGTAGATAAAAAAGAAGTGGAAGTGTTCTTGTTAATAGTGCTCCTTACCCAAAGCCTTTAGGTGATAGAAGTTAATAGGGTGGTGATAATTTTTAGGAACAGGGTGCCCAATCTCAGGAGAGCTGGGCACAGTTGGCTTCTTCATGCCCTCTTTATTGGTTTTATAATTATTTTCATCAAGGATTTGGTGATTAAGGGAGGGACAGGTGTTTTAAATATGTCATCCAGGCCATATGCTCATAAACTGTCCAGTTTGTAAGGGTGCTTCGGGAACATTCAAATCTCCGATTGCTTTATATTTTTCTCATGCACCTAGTGGTACTACTTCGGTGTTTGCTTCTTCTTCTAGTACCGACACTGGTCGGAATAGGTTATATGCTTTTACATCTCAATAGGAGTCTAAGGCATCACCAGATGTCGTGACTTATACGTTACAACTCTTTTCTCGTAACGTGTATTACTTGCTTGATCTAGGGTCCACTCTTTCTTATATGACTCCATTTGTGACTTGTATTTTTGTTTTGATCTCGAGGTTATGTTGGATCCTTTTTTAGTTTTTACTCCAGTAGGAGACTCTATAATTACTAAAAGAGTCTATAGGGGGTGTTATATCTGTTGGTAGTAGGCAGACTTTGGTAGATTTGTTTAAACTGGATATGGTGGATTTTAATGTTATTTTGGTAATGGATTAGTTACACTTTTGTTAAGCATCCTTAGATTGTTGGACTCGTAAGGTTGTTTTTATGTTTTCTGGTGAACCAGTTATTGAGTGGGAGGGTGGTACCCTAACTCCTAAGAGAAGGTTTATTTCTTATCTTAGAGCTCAGATATTAATCTCCAAAGGGTGTTTTTATTATTTGGTTTGGGTTAAAGATTCTAACTCGAAATGTCCTTCTTTAAATTCGATTTTGGTGGTAAGTGGGCTTCTTGAGGTCTTTCTGGATGATCTTCCTAGTGTTCCTCCGGATAGGGAGATTGAGTTTTATATTGATTAGGTTTCGGACACTCGTCCAATATCTATTCCTCCTTATAGAATGTCTTCAGATAAATTGAGGGAATTTAAGGAGCAACTTAAGGATCTTCTAGATAAGGGGTTTATTCGTCATAGTTGTCCCCTTGTAGTGCACTAGTATTTTTTGTACGCTAGAAGTATGGTTACCTTCGGATGTCCATTGACTATCGATAGTTGAATAAGTTAATGATCAAGAACAAGTATCTTCTTCCAATGGTAGATAACTTGTTTGATCAGTTGTAAGGTGCCAAGTTCTTTTCCAAGATAGATCTTTGGTCTGGGTATCATCAGATTAAGATTAGGGAAGAGGATATCCCTAAGACAACTTTTCATCCTCGGTATGGGAACTTTAAATTCTTAGTGATGTCATTTGGTTTGACTAATGCTCTAGCAGCATTTATGGATTTGATGAATAGGGTTTTCAGGCATTTCTTGGATCTTTTTGTCATTGTGTTTATTGTAGACATCTTAATGTATTCTAAAAGTGAGGTGGATCATGTCAATCACATCCATATGGTGTTGCGGTCCTTGAAGGAATAGCAATTGTATGCCAAGTTCTCCGAGTATGAGTTTTGGTTGAACGTTATGACTTTCTTGGGTCATATTATTTCTAGTGAGAGGATCATGGTGGATCCATAAAAGATGGTTGCGGTTAATAAATGTCCTAGACCCATGAATCCAATTAACATTTGAAGATTCTTGGGTTTAATTGGGTATTATAGGTTGGTGGTGGAGAGATTTTTTATGATAGCTACCCCATTGATTTAGTTGACGCAGAAAAAGGTAATGTTTTCTTAGTTGGTTGCATGTGAAGGGAATTTTGAGAGGCTTAAGGATAAGCTAACTTCAGCTCTAATTTTGACATTGCCTGAAGGCAATGAGGAGTTTGTGGTTTATTGTGATGCATCTTGGGTGGGACTTGGTTGTGTTCTGATGTAGCATTGGAATGTGATTGCCTATGCATCTAGGCAGTTAAAGGTGCATGAGAGGAACTATCCTACTCATGATTTAGAGTTGTTGCCAGTGGTTTTTTCTTTGAAAATTTGGCGATATTATTTATATAGAGTGCATGGGGACATCTTTTCTTATCATAAGAGTCTTCAGTATGTGTTCACTCAAAAGGAGATAAACCTCCGACAAAGGAGATAAACCTCTGGCAAAGGAGATGGTTAGAGCTTCTTAAGGACTATGATATGAGTCTTCACTACCACACAGGCAAACTTAACATCATTTTTTATGCTCTAAATAGGTTGTCCATGGGGATTTTAGCTCATGTGGATCAGGAGAAGCAAGAATTGGTGAAGGATATTAATCATTTTTCTAACATTGGAGTTCATCTCTTGGGCTCCAATGATGGTGGTGTGATGGTATAGGAAGTGGTTCGGTCATTTCTTAGTACAGGGATTAAGGAGAAATAAGTGTTGAATCCTATCTTGATAAAAATTAATAGTGATTTTGGTAGGCAAAAGGTAAGGGTATTTGAGATCAATGGTGATGGTACTCTATGGTACCAAGAAAGGTTGTGTGTTCCTGATATCGATGGTTTATGAAAAAGGGTTTTCGATCAAGCACAAGAATGGCACTACGTTGTTCATCCCGGCTTGACAAAAATATATCTTGATCTCAAGGAGATGTATTGGTCGAATGGTATGAAATAGGATGTGGTTGATTTTGTAGCAAAGTGCATGTTGTGCCAACAAGTTAAGTTGAGCACATGAGCTTGGTGGGTTATATCAAGAAATTGATTTATTTGAATGGAAATGGGAGGTAATCACTATAGATTTGCTACTGGTCTTCCTCAATCTCGAAATCAATTTGATTTGATTTGGGTCATCACGTATTGGATGACCAAGTGCGCTCACTTTTTGCTAGTGAAGACTAACTTTTTGGCTGAGGACTATGCAAGGTTGAATCTTCATGAGATTGTAAAGCTGCATAGGGTACCTGTTTTTATTATTTCTGATCGAGATAATGTGGTTTGGTAAAAGAAGGGGAAGCTCAAATCCTAGTTTGTTTCTCCTTATGCAACTTTGTGGAGGGTTGGTAATGTGACTTATGAATTGGAGTTTCCGTCTAGTTTGAGCTCTGTTCATCGAGTATTTCATGTTTCCACATAGAGAAAGTGCATTAGCAATCCTTCTTCGGTTATTTCTTTAGAAGGATTGGGTATCTCAGATTCTCTATCTTATAAAGTAGTACCGGATGAGATCTTGGATAGGCAGGTTTGTTGATTAAGAACCAAGAATGTGGCCTAGTTTAAAGTTCTATGGTGGAACCACATGGTGGAAGAGGATACATGGGAAGCGGAAGAGGACATAAAGTCTAATATTTGCATCTATTTTCTGATCTTGGGATTCATGCGGAAAGTATGTGTTCATCAAAATACTTTTGTTTTCGAACTTTGTTAAAGGAAAGATTAATATCTTTGCATCTTTATTTCTAACTTGGTTAAGGTTGGATTGATATTTGATAATGCAAATGAATCATGCTTATGTTTATCCTACCTTGGCCGTCATTGGGGGACGAATGTTGCTAGTACGGGAGACTATAATACTTTGGGTTTTCGACCCTTAGAAAATTTCCTAGATTTCTGGTTTTTGGACAAGAAATGACTAAGAAGTACCTTTCATATATTGGGGCACGGTTCGTATGGGTTGGTTGTATATTGATTACTATTGTTTAGTGGGTTGGATTGGTTTCTGGACTAGATATGACTTGGTGGATACAAGTCGTATTGGTGGATATTGGTTATCTAGTTTAGGGTTTTTCCTTTATTTAATCCTACACTTGGTATCTAAACTTAGATCTGAGTACGAGTGGTTCACTATGAGCCGTAAGCTAGGGTATGAGTCATACAATGGACTCGTATGGTGAACAGTGTTTAATCTTCTTTGATTTTATTCCGCCTGGGGTATGGATCAAAGGTACAAGTATGATTTGGATATGACTTTGTTTTGGTATGTCATACCTTGGATAGTGTTGGGTCAAAGGTGGCGGCCTAGGGTACGAGTGGTGGGCACCACTCGTATTGGAGGATAGGGCAAGTATGATTAGTCATACCCCTTGATGGGAATTTTATGGAGTTTAAGTGAGGGCAATCCCAATATTTCCCCACTTAACCTATTAAGGCCCCCATAATTTTTAATACACTTGGGAGGTTATTTTCCTTATTATTCTATTCAATAACACTTAAAAAGTACTCTCTAATCCTCTCTAAGGGTTTTGCTTAAAGGAAAGATGTGGTTTCACTAAGGTGATCAATTTGGGGCTTGTATTGGTGATTTCTCTCCAACATCTACTCAATTTAAGGCATGTACTCTTCCCTCATTTTTAGTTCCAACTAAAGGCATGATTTTATACTATGTTTTCATAGTATGGTTTATTTTATGGTTTTGGGATTTTCAAAAATGTGTTGGGGCTTTTGTTATAAATAGTTATGGTTTTCCTATATTTTAATTATGTTTTTACATGTTTTAATGGTGGTTTTGGATAATTGATTGCATGGGAATGGTCATATGGCAATTGGTTTTGGTTTTGGAAATACTATGCCCCCAACATGTTTGATAAAATCCTATGATAATGCTCTTACCATATTATTGGAGTTTTAATGGAACTATTACATGGTTTGAACTTTGTAATAGAACCATAAATGGTTTAATTAGTTTGGAATTGTTAAATACAATGGCTTGATGGTTATGGTTATGGTTAATTGAATAACCTTGTGGGGTATAACAGAATCCCCTAAGTGAACATGTTAATGGACAACTAGTAGGGTACATGGGACTCCCCTAAGCGAACATAATGGAACACTTATAGAGTACATGGGACTCCCCCAAGTGAACTTGGTAAATGGGTAAATGGGAATCCCTTTACCTTGAAAGGTTTGGCTAAGGACAATACATCCAAGTTATTGTCGGTATGATGATACCACTATTAATAGCCTTGATTAATAATAAATGGAATAATGGATTGGTTGGTTGGAAATGGTTTTAATTGGGCAATAATAGAGGGGTGTGATAGCTAACCGTGAAGGTGATGCATATGGTTGGTTTACTTGGTTTTACTGGATGTGATTATTCTATCCTTATCCTGAGTTCATGCTAGAGTTTACCTGTTAACCCGTCTTCAGGCAGTTGTATCCCCACGCGATGCAGGAATCAATCGTTCTACTTCTCCTGCATAGTGATCAAATTTTGGGATTAGTTTTTGGAGTTAAATTGTGAACTTTCATCTTTTCGTAAGGCTTTATTTCATGTTCATGGATGTTTTTACACACTGTGGTTATTTCATGGATATTGGTTTTGGTTATGGTTGGGGGCATGTCCCAACCGGATATTGGTTTTCTTTTGTTTAAAGGCTTTTGTGGAACTACTATGAGTAGGTATGGGCGGGATTGATATTGGTGTCAGCCTTAGTATTGGTATTAGTATTGGGGTTGATACTATTGGACTAAATTTCTCACTGTTTCATCATTTTATGTTATGTTATGGAACTTGGTTTGGTTATTTTATGGTTTCGGGTTATGGTTATTGGTTGGGTTTAGACTGTTAGACTCGATTGGGTCAGTCATGTTATAGACCTATCCTAGAGTCTTTATTAGTTCTATTACATGCTATATTGTTATATGTTTGGAATTCGTCTGACTTGGGGCATGTGCTGGATGGTTGGATTAGGTATCGGGGGTGTCTTGGGTCCTGGTTGGACTTGAGATGCCCATTTCGACAAGGCTCATGGTCGGTTCATGTCACCCCTTTTTCATGTTCCTTGTCCCCTCTTGTTTCCTTCTTCTTCTTCTTTGGGTATAATTCAAAGTGAATCACATAACATTATTGTTCATTATGACCTTGGATCATGCATGTCTTGCAGCAAAAGGGTACATAATCATACTTGATTCTTACCCATTTTTCATTAATCTCCTCTGATTATTTCCTCAAAATGATGTTAATTCTCTTAAAGAATTCGCTTAGAATATCAACTTCAATTTTTACCCCTACATAACTTGGCCTTGTTTGATTTCTTGTTGCCATATAAACCTGCAATGGCTTTCCCACAGTTGCTACTAATGAAAACCTATTTCCTTCACAACAAAATTGGGTGGTAAGGCTGGAAAAGAAATCCAAGCAATAGTTGTGGTTGTTTCCTCTTCAGGATTAAACTTGGGATCCCACTTAAAAGTCCTCATTGGATACGCCTATCCTCTATGTATGATATAAAATGCAGGCTTCGATAGTAAATTAACGTAGTCTTTTAAAGTGGATGCTCGTATTAAATTATGTCTATTTATCAACAATCATATATTGCATTCACGTTTCAATTCACATTGTTTCGGTATCAAACGTCGTAGATATAGAATATGCAGCCATTCATATGAAAATTTTCCTATGACATCATGCTAAAGATTTTTATTAACGATCATCTACTGTACTTCATCCTCCTCCCATATCACTTTTGGTTCTCTATGCAAATACATAACAATTAATAGTGGAATAGGTTTCAATTGAATTTGCTTATGTTTTAAAGTTGCTGCAAAATTGAGGTGAGATTCGTTATTTGTTTGGGTTAGATCAACCATAGTAGAAGGTTGAACTGGTGAATTAGTGGCCATTGCCATCGGAAAGGTAGTCAACGGTAGAGTTTGCTATGGCTAAGGTTTTGCGGTGGATAAGGTTTTTCTAGGTTACATGTAACGACCCGGGACTACCCCCTGGATGTTATATGGTGCTTAAGACTGTGAATATTCCCAAGTTAGCCCATGATATCTAATTGGCACTGAACTCCTAGGAAGGTGGACTGAGATATACATAATTGCCAAAAGAAATCAACTTTTAAATCTCCCTTTTGAAATCTTACAACTTAGAAATCTCAATAATATCTCTTTAACTAAAATAAACATTGTTTGACAAGCCTCTAATACTATAACTAAAAAAGTCACTGGAACAGAACCTAACTAGCCCATAAAAGAAATAAACTAGTTAAGAACATCCAGTAGGCTTGGTCCTCAGACTATGAAGACTCATCAAATACTGGGATGCAGGAGGTGATGTCCGTGATCAATCATGCTGCTGGAACTGAGCATTAGAACCTACATTATAAGACAATGTAACACATGGACATATATGTAGGTCAGTACTTCTGAAATATACTGAGTATATGGGGGTGAATGCATAAGTAAAACCAAAACTGAATAAACTTTCAAATCATGCATGCTAATTGTAAAAGGACTAGTCTTGGACAAGAGTAAAGCCAGAAACTGAAGTATCATAAAACATAAATAATAAAGCGAAATGTAAATCTTAGTGATTTATCACACTTAGTTTCTAAAATCTATGTTTTATTCTTTTTGTGGGAGATTTTTATTACCGGTATAAACCATGTGAGCTATCATAGAGTCCAACGTCTTACCCACGTTGGGGAGAGCTGTCCTACCCTTTTCATTGGAATAGAACCTTAACTTATAATGATCACAAAACTTCATCCATATTGGAAAAAGAAGACACTCTCTGACGAGGTCTCTTAAACCTACGGTGGCTTGTAATTTTCGAAAATTAGGATACGCTCATCCACATTCCCTTCTCGGTGCTAAATACTATTCCCAAATATATATATACATACATATATATATATATATGCTTATACTTAGGACATCCACCTTAAAATAGCATGTGGGTTTGTAAACTAAAAACCGACTATGCTTCTTTTTACTTAAATTATACTCATGGGGTGAAGTTGTGGATTTCTAATATTAAATGTGATCATAAGATAAAAACTAGACTTAAATCAAGCTGTCATGATAGCAAATTGATCTTATAATTTTGAACTTCTTTTACTCAATAACTTATGCTTAAATCTCTAAATTCAAGCATCATGTCTTAGGAACTTCATATCAAAATACCATGCTCAAGACTTAAATTAGAATCGTTTGTCAATTCATCAAACTTCAAGTCAAGATAATGAAATAATATCATAATAACAATAATGTCAGTCAAAACATGAATAAAGGGTATTTTTATGCAAATCAATCTTTAAATCACATGATGATATCATAAATTCAAGAATATAGGAATATGGATATGAACCCTAATTACAATCATATAAATTCAACTTAAAAATTAAGTTTTTGGGCACAAGGATAAAAGATTATCCTTTCTCAAACCCCACATACCTGGACTTGCTTGACTTCCTTGAAAGGAACTTAGACTTAGGAACTTGAGAGATCATTTTAAAAAAGAAACCCTAGTCGTGATGTTCTTGAGGGAGAGAGAAGAAACAACATTGTTAAGTGATTGAGAATGGGGAAAAATAATGCCTCTTTTATGTTTTAAGTCGTTAGGAGTTTAAAAAGGAGAAAGGACTAAAAGGGAAAGGAGAAAGGACTAAAAGGGACCTTAACTTAACAAATAGAAACTTGACCGTTAGTCGTCACGAGTGACCTTACGACTCATGATATTTTATTATGAGTCTTCTCAGTGACTCATAACCTTGGTAGTAATAGGAAGGGTACTTACTGGTTTGGCTACGAGTTGAACCCTACGACTCATAGTCAGTCAATACGACTCATGACCTCCAACCGTAACCTGAACAGAAACTTAGGGGTCCTACACTATTGTTTATATGACTCCCACTATACGACTCATATAGACTCATAACGACTTACTTAGCATGAGTCGTAACCCAAGCACAACCTCACTATTTTGACTACGATTATATCTCACAACTCGTAAGGAGTCTTCACGACTCAATGAGTGAGTCATAGTTCCACAGTGAACTTTAAAGACAGGGTATTACACTACAGTAGTTAGATATTTTTCCAACGTACTTTGTGATTACTTAATCATTTACTTGACTCTTAACAAAATTTAACTAGAGATGTATTTTACTAAATTAATCTTATTAATGTTGTTTTAGAACTTTAAATTTTATTATTATTACCTTGAGTAATTATTTAATAATATTGGTATAAAAGAAAAATTACAACCAAAATATCTTGATTACATAAATTGGGTATTTAAATTAAAACAATTACTTTTAGAACAACCACCAACTAAAACAAAAAGGAGGGAGTATAATAATCTCATAAGTGAAATTCGAAAAGATGCTCCTTCCCTCTTTTTATGTGATACTCTTTCTTTGTTTGTACTAAAAAGAATATCACATTATAATTAGAAAATTTTAATTTTGAAATTTCTCTTTTATCCTTAATGAAATCATTTATAATAACATAAATATTCAAAAGCTATTTTAAACCAATAGTTTCTAAATTCTCCCCTTTTTAAAAAATATCAGTCAACTCAAACAATATCATATAAAATAAGACAAGAAATGAATACAATTGATTGGTACCTTATAGAGCCTTTAATATAGGCCAGGCCTATTGGGTTGGTCTGGCCTAGCCTGTAATTTTATATGGCTAGGCTATGGTTTTTTATAGTCCATTTAAGAACATGGCTTTTTAGTCCATCCTGAATAAGCATGTTGGCCCATGTCGCTTGAGCAATATGGGGCTGGGTTGGCCCGTGGGCCAAATAAAAATTGATTAAATAATAGAATAGATTACTAAGAATTAAAAAATAAGTTAAAAAATAGAATTAAGTACTAAGAATTATAAAAGAAGTCCAAACTCAGAGTCTATTTGGACCATCATAAATATTTAAATATTAATTATGTTTATAAAATATATAAATAATTAAAATACAAAATAAATTTTTTAAGAAATCAGATATATTTGATGAAGATGATGTAGCGATGTTGAACACTCCATAAGTGCCATGAGAGTTTTTTTAAGAGTTCATTTTCACCTTTAGTGGACTAAGTGTTGAATTCTTTGTATTTTATTGTAATTTATTAAAAGAAAATTAGGTTAATATTGCTACTTAGCTAGTTATATTATTACACATTAACTGCTTTGTTTGTTTTTCAACATCTCTATTTGATTTGAATATAGTGTCAAAAGTTATTCAATTTCATAAATTATTAGGATATTTTTTGTAAATTTGAGACTTGATTAACAAGTAGTAATTTCATATAAATATTTAGGTAACTAACATTTTAAAATTTAAATTAAGATTATAAAAATAATATATTTTAAAAAGTGCAACGGTCCTGTGGAGGCCCACAGCGCTGGTGTGATAGGTAGGCTTGCTATTTTCTAGCCTGTCTGTTGATGGGCCATCCCGAGTTGGCCCGTCAAACTTCAAAACCTGTGTGGGCTAACCTGGATGGACTGAGCCGGCTCTAGTACCTTCTCATGTTGAAAAGGATAAAATTTACACAAATCTTATCCTCAACATTTAAAAAAATACAAAATATATGAGAATATCTCTACCTTCTTATGGTAGAATAAGTGAATCGATAGAGACATATAATAATGTGTTATCCTAATGTGCACAACCTACAAAGTGTTAGAGTTTTTGCCCTGATTTTCTTACAAAATTTAAGTTTTATTTGTCTTAGAAAGAAAATAAAAGTAATGTCATAATTACTTTTGCTTTTCTTGAAAAATAAAATAAAATTTTCCACATTTGACAAACCTCTTTCTTGGAAGAAAGGTTTTGGAACTCTATAAATAGAATACCCCCTTCTCATACCATAACACAATAGCATCCACAATGAAGTCATTTAAGATTCTTAGTTACGGGAGATTTTCTCCCAACAATTTTAGTGTTTTCTTTAATATTAGTTTTTTTGTGTAGGCCAATTGGCCAAAACATACTAATGATATGTCTTTTTAGTATTGTTTTATGTGTATTTTGAATTATCATCTCTATGATTTGCAAAATATTAGCTTCCACATGATGCCCTCTCGATTTTGAACCCAACAAGTTGTATCAGAGACTACGGTTCAAAGGTCCAATGGTGTGGTGAAATGAGTTTGAAGACAAGCTCAAAGCGGTTCTAATCAATTTGCAATCAATGTGATGATAATGAAGATTTTTTGTCCAACTACAAGTGGAGAAAAAGTTTTAAGCATATTTCAACATTCCTATTACTGCATCTTTAAAAATAAAATAAAAAATATTTTAACCCACTTTTAACCATAATATTTTGAATCTTATTTTTAACCATGACAAATAACAGTGATGAAGATTATGTAAAGAACGAAGATCATGCACGCGAAGAAGGTGGATCAAATTGTGTCAAGAAAATCAAGCCAAAATGAGAGATTTGTTAGGGGTTTCGCCCGAATTTTCTTACAAAATTTAAGTTTTATTTTTATTAGAAAGAAAATAAAAGTAATACCATTATTAGTTTTACTTTTCTTGAAAGGAAAATATAAAACTTTTCCATATTTGGCAAACCTCTTTCATGGAAGAAAGATTTTGGAACTCTACAAATAGAAGACCCCTTCTTATACGATAAGATAATAGCATCCACAATATAGTCATTTAAGATTCTTGTTTAGGGGAGATTTTCTCCCAACAGTTTTAATGTTTTCTTTAATATTAATTTTTATGTGTAGTCCAATTGGTCAAACCATATAAATGATATGTCTTTTTATTATTGCTTTATATGGCGTCTGAATTATGTCTCTATGATTTGCAAAATATTAGCTTCTACATGATGCCCTCTCAATTTCGAACCCAACACAAAGCTCATAATATCCATCATTTTACCGTTCACTTCTTTGTTTAGAATTTGTTCATCGAGTGAAAAATAGAGACTTCAACTTTATATCCTAATGCTCCAATCTTCATTCCCTTTGGGTATCATGATGGATGACTTCTCCGACCAGTGGTGGGATCTCATTCGCTATTCTCCTTTGTTTTCCATTACTGGATTTGTGAATTCTTTTCCAATACCGATGATGACATTTCTTTCTCCAACATCTTCTATCATGTTCTCCCTGATACCATTTTTGTCTCCAAGCATAAGTACCTTCTCTACTCTATTCTACTTATCATTTATTACTAAAATACTTTTCTTACAAATTCATTGCTATTTTTTTCTGTGTACAAAAGAGAAGAATAAGAAGGATTTGATCACTCTGGGGTGTTGAAATGGAACAAGTCACGAGTTGCAGCTGAAATCCCAATGTACGGGGAAAAGGCACCCAAAATTATGAACCTCAGAGTAAGACCTAGGCAGATACAACAGCCAAGATAAAGCCATTTGAAACTCTTTGACTCACTGAGTTCATTAGCTAGTCAGTTTCTACCATGTACATAGTGTGTATTTATTTTAGTCATTAGTAGCTTGCTTAATTTTCATTGAACCTTTTTGAGGTTCATTTTTGCATCAAAATTGGATTACATCTGGCACTTTGTAACTTGCTTTTCCAATGAATGCTATAACATAACACAAGAATTTATAGAATGGAGCAAATATTACTTATAGAACAAATAATGTGTACATTATATTTTGGTTGATCTATCGAGATTTAGAATGTAGAACTATTTCCCAAATCTCCATGGCTAGAGCAATATAAGATACATAAAGATAAGGAAAAAGGCATCGTTTCTATCCCAAACTATACCCGAAACCTATTACACACCTTAACTATAAAAAAGTCATACTTTTTACACCTTGTCAGGCATTACACCACTTGCATGTGGTGTGGTGTTTTACACGCGCTGCCACGTTAGCACCACATCAGCACCACATCAGAATCATCCGAAAAATAATAAATTTATTATTTTCATAAATTTTTCTTTTTTCTTTCTTCTTTTTAATTTAAATCCTTTTTCTTTCTTTCTTTCTTCTTCATAAATTTTTTTATTTAAATAATTATGTTTTTCCTTAAATGTCCAAAACCATGGAAATGCAGGTATTCTTCAATGTCCAAAATCTTCTTCAATGTCCAAAACCTTCTTCTTCTTCTGCTTTTTCTTCAATAAATTCTTCAATATCCAAAACCATCTTCTTCTTTTTCTTCAATTACCAAAAATAAAAAAAAATTAACGGGATCATATTCTTAACGGGAAGATGATATAAAATCAATACACCCAAGCAACAACTACATTCAAATTCAATGTCATCTTCTTTTTCTTTTTATTCAATTTCTTCAATGTCCAAAACCATCTTCTTCTTTTTCTCCAATTTCCCAACGACCATAATGCCATCTTCTTCTTCCATTGTTGATATAAAATCAATACACTCAAACAACAACTTCATTCAAATTCAATGTCATATTCTTCTTTTTTTTCTCCAATAATCCAATAAGTTTTCTTCAATCTTTACAAGTCTCATAAAAAAAAAATTAATCGACTTTTTTTTTAAATTTCAATGATTTTCAACAAGATGAGTAAAGAATTTTGAAAGTACAAGAATAGATTAATTTGAAAGTATATCAACAAGATGAATTGAATTTAGAAAGCAATAGTTTGACTGCATCCAGTGAACCTTCTTCTCACTTTAACATGCCGATTCAACTTCTCTTTTTCTCTACAAAAACCTACTATGGAAAAATCATTTTCGTCAACCACAAGGAGCAGTGGTTGTAAATTGAAAAAAAATGAAAAAGAAAGAAGATTGAGAGAGAAATAGAAAAAAATAAAAATGGGGTTGAAAAAGAGAGAATCTGTGTGGGGCTGGGTGCTGGGGTGGGGGTTTTAAAGAATAATTTTTGCTTTAGATGTGCCTTTTTTTCTTTTTAATTTTATTTTATTTCCATGTCATATCTAGGGTGTAAATAGTTTCACTTTTTTATAGTTTAGGTGTGTAATAGGTCACTAGTATAGTTTAGGTATGGCTTCGACTTTTCGGGTATAATTTGGGGTGGAAACGACGCCTTTTCCCTAAACATAAACTATATATTAATAGGATGATATTCTTTAGTATAAAATTGCAAAGGTCATCTTGATTAAACAATAGCTTATTGATTAGTAACTTGATTGGTGATCGTTGTTGTTTGCTTGTTTCCCTATCTTCAGAAGAACTTTGATGACCTATTCAGTAGTCACATTTCCTGTTACTTTTACCATGTTAACTTATGTATCCACATTATATGTTTAAATATCTATCCCACATCTAATTAAATAAAAAATATAAAAATCCAGAATCACGTAAATCACTTTTGGAAGATAAAAAGCCTTACCAAACCTTCAATTTTCTTGATTGCCTTCAAGATTTTCTTGATGCATTTGTCACTGTGAACCGACTATAAGCTCAAAACCTAATTTACAGATCGAAAGTAAAATCTAAGCAGACTGTTACAAATAAAATATTGGAAGTTTTGTCTAAAAAATAAAGCCTACTACACAACTGGTTTTGTGGTACTAACATTGGTTATTGTTGTTCCTACGTTATCAAAGATTCTTAATAGGCATATGTCAAACAATTTTCCTAACTAGTGTTAGTTATTATAGAAGAACAAAGAAATAATGAATGACTGAATGTTTTTAGGTTGAAAATATTTACATAAAGTAGTGGTTGGAAGTATCATCATAAGTGCTTCTCATATACTAAGGCCATACAATACCTCTACAATAAAGTTAAGTTAAAAGTATCATTGAGGATTTAGTTTTGGACTAAGTTTAAACTAGGGCTAACTTGAAACGAGACTCCTCCTAGAATATAAGGAGTTATGGGTTCTAATACCCACCAAATTAAAATCTTTGAGTCTTTTTTCAATGCAATCGACCGTTTTTCAATTTGCTTCCTAAGTAAAAATTTATATTATTTTATAGCAAGTCAAGTCATCATAACGACATGCATAACATTTTATAACCTATCTTTGATGGGTTTCAGTCCCCCAAACTCTAAAATTTTATTCTTAAGCCCTAGAGGGGTGATTTTCTCTTGGTATGGGTGAAAATTATATGTTGGTAATTTTATTCTATCATATTCTTCATTTTCAATCCTTAAACATCCTAAAATTATTATAACAACCTTCAATAGTATAATTCATAGGTATTTGAACCCTGTGTTTAGGATATTTTAGGGAAAACCTATAGGATGAGTTAGTATCACAAATTTAGTTCTAAATTGTTAAAATAGTTCCTAGCATGAATTAGTGACTAAAACCTAAAAATTGATAGTTGGGGACCTTGAATTCAATAAAGGTGGAACCTTTAGCCTAAAAACACCATTAATAGAGTTGGGTTGAGCTTGAATGAACCATTTTGATGACTAATTGACCCTTGGATAATTTTATAGACCATAAATAAGGGTAGAACTACTGGATTTGAATTTCAAAAGTATTTTATTGAAGAGTAGTTAATAATTACTCTTATAATTGTTGTTTGTTAGATGATTAGCATTCAAAAAATGAAGAAGTAGGAGGATCATCCATGTTAAGATACTTGTTACCATAGCCTGGCACCCAGTTATGTTATGGTTTATGAGTAGTAGACCGTGGTTAGTAATCGTATCCATAATATATATTTGATGGGAGAAATATTGCTTAGGCCTACCGGTATAGAGTTTGGATGGATAAAATATGAATATAATATAATAAAAACCCAATCATATGTTGATATATTAATGTATTAATTCTGGAGGGATGTTTTGTGTTTGTATGACTATATGGTGGATTATGATGTGAATTACGTGATTATAAATGACAATGAGATGGTGTAAGCTCATAACCTAGTTGTTTATCCTAATTACTATAAGAGGGTGAATATGATATTATGTGCGTTTAAAAATGGGATAATATGTCTTAAGGTTAGCGACAAGGACTGATTATGGTATAAGAAAAGGGTGACTTAACTTGAAACCCTAAAGTCAAGTTAGGCTAAGGGGTGGAAAGTAAAAAGTATAAAGGTACATGACTAAATTATATTCTAAGTTGATTAGAGTTGAATGATTGACTAATGGAGTAGGTCTTGAACCTAGTAAGAGCTTGAATGGAGAGGTTGTTGGATAATAGCAAAAATCCCCGGTTTTAATATAAATAAAAGAGGATTGGATCATTGCACGAACTTGTGAATATTGAACTTGACTTTAGACCACTTGGGTTGAATGTGCTCTCCTAAATTTAGTACTTAGATTTAATGAATATGACTTGATAATTCTTAATAAGTTATGGATTAGTCTTAGGACATGTTATTATTGATGAAACTTATAATTCATATCTACTTGTGATTTGGTGTGTTAAGTATGATTGTTGTTTATTTGAAATGATTAACTCGAGTTGACCTAGTGTTTGGGTGGTTTCCTATTATATGAATACTTAAGGTAGGAATATGTTAATTGATCTTCTATGTTTAATCATATTCAATGAAGTTATATGTAAAGCTTGTGATTGTTACAAGTGTTGGTTGTTATCCTTGTTTCTGTGATTGTTATGATATTATATCAGTTATTATTTTAGAATGTACTAGTATTTGGACATCTTTTTGGGATTGGTTGATATGATTCATTGATTGTATCAGATACCACATTGGTATTGTACATGGATAAGAGCTTGACCTCTGCAGATCATGACTAGTGGGCAATCATAAGACGCTTATCATGTATGTTCAAGGTATGTATGAGTGTGACAATTCCTTGAGTGGGTCAAATATATGATTATTGTTTTTTATATTGATTTTGTGAGTGCATAAGGTTATATTATGGTTGTTGTTATGGATTCCTTAAGTGAACCAGATTATGATATTGCTTGGTATATTTGGAATTCTTGCGTGGTCCGATTACTTATCATATAATTTGGGATTTTTGTTGTTAGTGTCGTGGTTTGTTAACATGGATATGGATAGAGTCGTGGTTTGTTGAATTGGATATAGTTAGAGTCATGATTTGTTGACTTGAATATTGTTAGAGTCAGGGTTGTTGACTTGGTCATAATTTGAATTGACTTGTTGTTTATAGACTTATACTTGACTAAAGTTGTGTAGCGTTACTTAAAAAGGCTATGTGTCATAAACTTGAGGTATTTACCATAATGTGTGTTCATAGTTGTATTTTCTACAAGGTGATGATTGTCAAAAATAAGAATGGAAATACTCTTAGTCAAAACAAAGGACACAGATAGCATAAGTGGATGAAAGTGTTACGAACTAAATTGTCAAATTGTTATATAAGTTGTCAATTTTTTCTTTTGTGGTTTCTATGGTCGGTTGATGATACCTTCTAGTACTTGTTGTTTGTAATGATATTACTCTTGTTATACCCTTTTTGGGGTATAGTCTTTTGTAAGAATGAGTGTTGGTTTCATTATTATTGCAGATAACAATTCTTCAGAAGCTCCCACTCTTCTTACTTATTGTAGAAGTTGTGTAGTTTTACTTTTTCCTTAGAAGCTTTTGTACCTGTTCAAACTAGGTCCTTGGGTAGTTTTCATTTTCCATATCTAATGTTTGTAAAAATAGTTGAAATAAAATTTGGTTGTTTCTATTTAATAAAAACTTCTACATATCTTCCTAAAGGGTGGTAAGGGGTCTCCTATCTATAGGTTCCTCACGATCTAGTGATTTGGGTCGTGACAAAACTATAGGGACACAATTTATATGAATGCAGAATTCTACATCTACAATTATCCCTAAGAAAGAGTGATAATAAGAAGGAGGACAAAAAACAAACAACAAAGAAAAGGTCCAAGCATTGGATGAGGATCAACAAAAAAATAAAAAACATAATCAGTCATTTCAAGAGGTGGTAATCAGCAGATAGGTTAATTCATAAGAAGGATCAAAGTGGTAATAGCTAGAAATCCATAGGAATGGAATGTATTTAAGGAAACAAGAACTCCAAATTATACTCATCAAAAAAAATTCAAAGGAAATACTAACAAATCCTTATCAAGATCCTTATCAAGCAGTAATCTACAATACCTTTGTTATATCACATTTTGATGATGATAAGATGACCACAAGGGACCAATTCCCCTGATGTTCAAGAAACATCTGCACAGTTTTGGCTTCTTGTTTAATAAACTATGCATGTGTTCTTTGTTCTATTTGAGACACCTGGCCTAATCACATTACAACCCTAATCATCACTCTGCTATTTAAAGAAAAAGCTACTACTCAATTCACATAGTTTTCACAATCCATAAATTAATAAACAAAAAAAAGTGAAAACTCAACCCTGCTCTATTGCTTGAGTTTAGCTCAAGTTCTTAATTCCTTAATGTACTGAAGCTAGAGAGAGTTCTTGAGTGAGTCATTGGTTTGTAAATGATTTAGTCATTCTATAAAAGTAATAATTTTTCTTTGTTTCTTTGAGAGTGCTTAGGTAGAGTTGTTAAGTCCGAAACTAGTTAGAGTCAACCAGTATTAAGGGAGTCTTAGAAGAGTTGTCAAGGTTAGGTTGTAGTAGAGTTACTACAAGTAAGAGAAGCTTGGAGTTAGGCTGAAATTGAGTCTGTAATCAAGAGATTGATTACAGTGGATTTTTTAGGTTCTTGTAAGGTAAGCCATAGTTTTTCCTAATTGATCAAGGGGGTTACCATGTTAAATCGTGTGTTTTTTATGTTTCCCGCACTGTTTTGTGTTCCTGGTTAATTTGCTGCCTTATTTTCTATGATTGACTTTGAGAGACCAGGTCCCTCAATGTGTGGTGCAACCCTAGGGGTTCCAACAATTATTATTAGAGTCGGTTCACTCTAAAAGGTTCACACCTAGAGTTTCTTGGTTAGTATGGCTTCTCTACCTAATCTAGAAGAAAGGCAATCTACCCCTAGACCACAAAGATTCAATGGGCAGTACTATGGGTGGTGAAAAACTATGATGTTTGACATCATTATGGATGAAGATAGTGAATTGATGGACATAATTCTTGATGGTCCTTATTACCAATGAGAGAAGTCAAAGAAAGAGAAGTTACAAGAATGGTTGTCCAAAGTAGGAGGGAGTTCAATGATAAAGATAGAAAGAAAGTTGAAAAGAACTACAAGGAAGAGAAACTGCTAGTGTGGTATAGGACCAGATGAATAAAAAAAGATTACTACATGTGAAAATGCTAAAGAAATTAATGACTACTTGAAAATAGCTCATGAGAGAACTACAGATATGAAGGATTCTAAAGTTGACATGCTGACTACACAGTATGAAACATTCACCATAAAAAAGGAGAGACAATACAGGAAATGCATACAAGATTCACTTCCATCACAAGTGAGCTATGCTTCTTAGGAGAAGTGATTCCATTGTATAAGCAATTGAGGAAGATTTTATGTGTTCTTCCTAATTCATGGGAAATAATGGTGGATTCTATAACTGAGGCAAGAAACTTAAAGACCCTCACTATGGATGAACTTATTGGTAATCTGAAAACCCATGAACTTAAGAAGCAGCAAAGGAAAGAGAAGAAGGAAGTAAAAAGGGAAAAGTCTTTGGCATTAAAGGCTTCAAGGTTTGATTCAAATAATGAAGACACTGATATTGCCTACTTGGCAAAAATAATTGTTAAAGCTATGATAAAATAAGTGGCCAGTTCCAAAGAAGTTGAAGTAGCAGCAGAAAAGCAGTCACTATGGAGGTATGTCACAAGTGTCGTAGTCCTGAGAATTTCATTAAGGATTGTCCAATGCATGAAATGGACTATCAGGAGTATATATATGTTGGAAGTAACAAAGGAAAGAATAGGGAATAGGTCCCTGTAAAATCAAGAAGACAGGCCACAGCTGATTTTGCAGTTAAACAAGCCTTAGCTAGTTGGGGTGACTCCTATAGTGAATTTGATGAAGCTGAGAAGTTATTAGATTTTTCTATGTTTGCAGTGGAGAATGAGAAAGTGACCTTTGATTCCTTGTTTGCTTTTATGGAAAACACTGAAAATGAAGAAGAAAATGAGGTAACACTTTCTGACCTTAAAGAAAACTTGGACAAGTATTCTACTAGAAAGATAAAAAAAACTTGCAAACTTACTTCTGAAAGTAAAGGAAAGAAAGAAACATCAAAGTTTTAGGTTGAGCTTAAAGAAAAATTATAGGATTCTCAAAGGAATCTCATGATTGTATTCCAAAAGAATGAGGAGTTAGATGGGGGCCTGGTCTATATGAGGGAAGAACTCTAAAAAACCTCTTCAATGGACTTCATCCTTACAAATCCTTTTTAACTTAACCTGTCAAGGAGTCAATAATGGTAGCTCCTTGGGTATCAATACAAATCTCAGTCTTCTGGGTCACAAGGCAAGGTTGTTCAAGATGTTAGAAACAAATTCCATAAATCCTTGATCACTCACTATGGAAGAGATGGACACATGAAAAAACATTGTCAAAGTTGGAATAGAGAAAGAACGATCAATGATAGATATATCCAACAATGAAATACCTATCACAAAGGTTTTAAACCTTTGAAAATGAGAAGAATCTATCATTACCTAGATCGACAAAGAAGGATTTAATCACACCTCTGTCCTCCTATTAGGAACTCAAACTCAAGTAGGTTCCCAAATCTAACAAATGTACTTTCTTATAGGAAAAAGAAAGGGGTTGCAGTTAGAACTTCCTTCTTGAATGTAATTGTTCAAAGTTATGACTAGAAGGTTTGATTGTATTCTCTCTCTCAAGACACTCCTTGGTGGAGGTGTCTAATATGGAAAAGGTAAAAGAAGGATCAAGAAAAGTTGAATGTGTGGGTTGAT